>NC_080611.1:6985003-7285823 GCF_027887145.1 Ammospiza caudacuta
CAAGCTCTTCCTCCGGGCTGGGAGGGAGGGGCCGAGCCGCGGCCCCTCGGCCGGGCAGGGAGGGGAGCGGCGGCGGGCGAGGCTTTATCTTTATGGTCCTCTTCCTTTAAACAAAGCAAACCTCTGCATAAAGATTTTTCCAGCTTGGAAATTTTATTAGACCTTAAAGTAAACTTCAATGGAGAGACCCTTGGCTGTGACAGAGGCGGGAGGGGGGAGGATTTGTGTGCATCGCCGGCCTCTCCCCAGCGGGTGCCACCCAGTGGGACTAAAATGGGAGTGATGCAGGCAAAGGGGCATTTTCCGGGCACTTTTCCACATTTGCCAGGCAAACAGGGCCAAAGCTGTGTTCCCTCCTTGTCTTGGGGCAGCAGTACACGGCGTTTTGGGCACCCTGAGGAGGTGAGACCAGACGAGGTGACAAGGAGGAGGAGGGCGAGGATGGAGCCTGGGAGGCTCGTGCCCATCCGCCATGCTCTCAGCTCATCCCTGACACTGGATGCATTTCCCAGCTCTAAAATCCGAGTGGAGCATGAAGCTGGCGTGTATGGGAGGTGCCTGTGGTCAGGGGAGGGGGTTAAAGTGTGTGCAGGGGTCAGAGGCAGCTCTCAGGGGTGTGTGAAACAGGTTCACCCTCCCCGAGGCTCCGAAGGCTTTGCCACATGGGAAAGCACCCAAGTATGAGGAAAAGGGAAAAACATCCCAAAATAGTTTAGTCTTGTTTTCTGCACTGAGAGCCCAGACAGGGTGGGAGTTCTGGTTGTGTCTGAGCTAAAAATTACAGTAAATAGAGCAGTGGCTGCAAAGCCCCATGTTCTGGATAAGAGGAACATGTGCAAACACCGTCCATCAGGGCGAAGCCACGCTGGGGTGAAGGACCATAAATAAATGAGGAGGGGGATGGAGTAAAACCAGTTCTGTGTCAAGGGTGAGCTGTCAGCCACCCACTGAAGCGTGTGCTTGCCCCAGTTTGGTTCATGGGGTGACTGGGAATGAGGGGAAGCAGCTTTGAACCGAGGGACCACTCTGAGCAGAGGTGGGATCCCAGCATCTCTGTCTGCATGGGGCTCTCAGTGGGATATGGGATATGGGATATGGGATATGGGATATGGGATATGGGATATGGGATATGGACACCACTGAGCCCACTGGCACCTAAAGCCCCTCTTGGCTCTGCCAGGACAGAGCAGCTCTGGGCCCTCCTGCTCTCCCTGCACCACCCTCCAGGCCCATCTCAGCTGCTGGTGAAACCCCAGCAGAAATGCTGAGCTCTGGTTTCTATAGGAGGTGATGGAGTGGGGGTCATCCATGGAACAATCAGAGAGGTCCTGAAGGGATCTGCTCCTGTGGGACACACGAGAGGAGCAGGATGGGGATGGGGAGAGAGCCGGAGCTCAGGATTTGGCCAATTGTGGCCAAGTTCATGCATGAAGATTTGTAGGACCTGCATTTTAGATAGGTATTGCTCAAATTTTAACTGCATAGGCCTACTCTTCAAAGTCTAAGATTGCCAAAAACCTGAAAGAGAAATCCAGGAGGAAGGGGAGGGGAGGAAAGCCTACTGCTCCTCCTTGGGAGAACCCTCTCCCATGGAGGAACAAACGTGGGATACATCCCATGAATGCTCCATGGCTCTCTTTAACCATCAGGAGTTGCCCACACCCAGCCTCAGGGCCCTGTGACAGTCCTGGGCTGGGTGAGCTGGTGAAAACCCAGCAGCAGCTTGGGGTCCTGGGCTCTCCAAGCTGTGTCTGGAGCTGGCTATGGGCAAGGTGCCACCCTCAGTGGGGCAGGGACAGGGTGCCACTGCAGGAGCTGGCTCTGCTCCCTGGGCAGGGTCCCTGCCAGCCCGGCCCTGCCGCTGGATTTGCCCTGGGGGTGCCAAAGGTGACACCGAGGGCAGGTGACAGGCAGCCAGCCGAGGTGGGAGCGCTGCCCTGTGGGATGTCCCCGTTCTCCGCAGAGGGTGAGCCCGGAGGAGCAGCAGATGCTGGGCAGGGACGTGCAGCAGCCCAGGGGCGGCACGGAGGGGATGGGGACAGCCTGGGGACAGCCGGGGGGGGGGGGGGCACAGAGCAGCACAGGGACAGCGGGACAGCCGGGGGCAGCTCGGGGACAGCGGGACAGCCTGGGGGACACAGAGCAGCACGAGAACACCGCGGGGAAGGGGTCAGGAGGGAGGCGGAGGGGCTCGGGCGCTGCCGGGACCCGCCGGGGCTGCCCCGTTCTTGTCCCCCGCCCGGTGCCGGCGGGACGCGGCGGCGGAGTCGCGGTGCCACCTAGGGCCGGAGCCGGGCCATGGCAGCGCCGGGGCTGCGGGATGGGGAATGGGGTGTGGGATATGGGGTGTGGGATATGGGGTGTGGGATATGGGATTGGGATATGGGATATGGGATATGGGATATGGGATATGGGATATGGGATATGGGATATGGGATTGGGATATGGGATATGAGATATGGGATACAGGAATGGGATATGGGATATGGGATTTGGGATATGGCATATGGGAAGGGGATATGGGAATGGGATATGGGAATGGGATATGGGATATGGGATATAGGAATGGGATATGGGATTGGGATATGGGATATGGGATATGGGATATGGGATATGGGATATGGGAAGGGGATATGGGAATGGATATGGGATATGGGATACAGGAATGGGATTTGGGATATGGGATATAGGATATAGGAATGGGATATGGGATATGGGAGTTGGGATATGGGATATGGGATATGGGAAGGGGATATGGGAATGGGATATGGGATTGGGATGGGCATTGGGATGGGGGAATGGGGTGTGGAATGGGATGGGGAAGGGGATATGTGATATGGGATATGGGATACAGGAATGGGATATGGGATGGGGTTTGGGATATGGGATGGGATATGGGATATGGGATATGGGATATGGGATATGGGATTGGGATATGGGATATGGGATATGGGATACAGGAATGGGATATGGGATATGGGAAGGGGATATGGGAATGGGATATGGGATTTGGGATATGGGAATGGGATATGGGATATGGGATTTGGGATATGGGATATGGGATATGGGATACAGGAATGGGATATGGGATATGGGATATGGGATTGGGATATGGGATATGGGATATGGGATATGGGATATGGGATTGGGATATGGGATATGGGATTTGGGATATGGGATGGGCATTGGGATGGGGAATGGGCTGTGGGACAGGGCTGGGGAATGGCCTGTGGGAATGCACTGTTCTGTTCCTCCTCAAAGAAACAGGAATTGATTTAGCTTATACTTTGCCAGGCAATATTGAAACTAATCCCAAGCCACTGCAGCTGGGTGGGGGGTGTTTACCTTTCTTTTATTGAAAGAGCAGAAGGAAATACCCCTGGACTGGGAGCGCTGGGAGAGGGAGATTGGGCTCTGCAGGGACCAGGCTTATCCTGCATCTGCTGCTCTGGCAGACACAGGGCCAGGGGCTGGGGCACATTGCAGATAAGTAAAGTAAACTCTTCTTTAATGAAGCTCCCTCGGTTACACCTTGCTGTTGGCTTCCTGAAATCATTCTACATTCAAATATTTCTGAGGTCTAATGAATCTTTCTCTTAATTAGTAGCCAATATCTCTGCAAATTTATTTTTGGGGGGTTTTTATTTTGAAGGTTTTTCTGGCTAAGGCAGTGCCTGTCATGTCCTGTGCCACTTCTTGAGGATTTTTTCCTCCTCTGCCAAGCACTGTCATGATCTGTTGCTAAAGAACAAGAACTTTTCATCAAAATGCCTCTAATCTGAGGGATGAGCCACCTGAAATTTCACCTCTTAAGGTAATCTTCCCCACAATCTCCATTAAATCCTTCATGGCAAAAGAAGCATTGTCAAATTGCTTTCTCCTCCTGGACTCCCTGTGTGTTCCCCATCACTCCATGCCATTGGTAACTCAGTTATCCCTCAGGAACCACAGGTTTGCAGGGTAAATCTGATAGTGTAGGGATAAAATGTTTCCAAAATCATGGGATATTCAGGGGGAGGAAGGTTGGGCCTGGTAGGCCCTGGGAAAATTTTAGGCTTTACTGGATCATGTGAAACTGCACCTGTGAAATCATTTAATGACTATGATAAATGATTGTTAAATGCGATAATTGTTTGGTAATTGCATATAATTATTGTTTAATTGTAACAAGAATAATGAGAAACGATGTTTGGGGGTTTGATGGAAATGACAAAATCCATGCTTGGATGAAATAAATGCATACAATAGAACAATAGAAGTTTAATAATGAATATGTACTTATATAATGATAATAATTATAATGATAGTATAATGATAATGTAGTTATATAATGATAATGATATGTGATACATTATATATATATATATATATATATATATATATATATATATATATATATATATATATATATGATTATAATATAATGATAATGATAAGGGTATAAAAATGCGCTCTTCCTGAACCCATGTGGGAGCCAGCTTTGGGTCTGTACCCCTGACACCCAGAGCTCTTCAATAACAGCTCCTGCATAGAATCATTCCGTGATTCTGTGTTTCTGAACAAATCCACCCCTGGGGCTGTGCAGAGCCAAACTCAGCAGGATTTAATGTGAATCCTCTGAGCTGCAATGCTGAGAAACAGGGGGCCCTTTGTGAGACCCTCCTGCCATCCCACTCTACATTCAAAAATCTTTCAGCTAAGCATGCATATCTATCTGTGAGACTTTCTTGTCAAACTTTCATCCTTCCCAACACCCTATGCTTGGGATCAGCATCTTGTGGTTATTGCTTTGCCCTCAAGATCTACTTTCCACTAATTTTGGTTTTTATCTTGACCAGACTGGTTACCTTTATGAGCCACTGACACACCAAACTCTCCATATTGTCCTGTGCTGTCTTTAACCTGTGTGTAAACCTGCTCTTCTCATAAACCCAGGCTGCAGGGGATGATGATAATCACGGAATACACAGCAAAGGGAAGTATAGATATCACCTTGGGGAAACCCAAAGAAAAGGATCCCCCTTGGTCTGTCAGTGGGGTCTGTGAGGATATTGCTTTTAAATCTCCATTTAAATCTCCCCTGTGTCATGGCTGATGCTATCAGTGCAGCTGGATGTTTGCCCACAGGTCCTGAACAGGCTCCTGGAATGGGGGAGAGGGAAGAGATGAGAATCTTGACTCCATGTTTCAGAAGGCTGGTTTGTTATTTTATTATATATATTGTATGAAAAGAAAATGATATATTAAAACTGTACTAAAAGAATAGAAGAAAGGATTTCATCAGAAGGCTGGAAAAGGAAAGGAATGTGACTGACCAGAGAGTCCAAGCTAGCTGACTGTGATTGGCCATTAATTAGAAACAGCCACATGAGACCAATCACAGATGCACCTGTTGCAGTCCACAGCAGCAGATAACCATTGTTTACATTTCATTTCTGAGGCTTCAGCTTCTCAGGAGAAAAGATCCTAAAGAAAGGATTTTCCATAAAATATGTACATGACACCTGGTGAGAGAAATAGTTACTCACTTTTCATAATTTTAGATAAGTTTATTAAACCTTATCAAAAATACAACAGAAGACTGCGTGGAGAAAATATTACAGCACCAGGAGCAGAGAATTTCCCCCACTGTGTGCTCAACCACACAATGGATTTTTAACCCTTTAACCCCTTCCAAAGTTCTGTCCATTGGCTCCTTCTTCCCTGTGCAGTCATGAAGATCATTCCTTAAATTCTGATTAGAGGTCAGTGTCACCATAGTGACAATCTGACCCTTCCAGATGTCCCAACCCCGGCTGTCCCTTGATGACAATGCAAGGGGCTAAAACATAACTATAAAACTTTTCTTAACCTATATTCATGATATTTGTCTATTATTGTATCATATATGTATCACTATACATGATATTTGTCTATTGCCAATCATGGCATTACTCATCTATCACACTGGGGAATCCCAGGGGGTTAAAAAAAATAAAATTAAATCTGCTTTTCTAAAAAAGCCCTTTTCAAAGTTCTCTCCCAAATTTTCCCTAAACCAAAACAAATATCCAGGGGTTCAGAGGGGCTCAATCCCCTGATGGAGGTCAGGGCTCCAGGGCTGTGTCCCCTGCGCCCCGGCAATGACCGGACACAGAACCGGCAGTGACCGGACACAGGACTGGCTGGGACCGGACACAGAACCGGCAGTGACCGGACACAGAACTGGCAATGACCGGACACTGAACCTCCCGGACTGAACAGAGAATCCCGGCAGTGACCGGACACTGAACCGGCGGTGACCGGACACAGAACGGGCCGGACCGGACACAGAACCGACCGGAGCGGAATCCGCCGAACACCGACCGGCAGAGCCCAGTCACGTGTGAACAGCCGGGCAGCCCAGCGGCGCCTCAGGGGCGTGGCTGCACCCGCCATTCTCACTCCCCATTGGCCCGTCGGCATGACGTAACGAGATGGGCGGTCCTCCGCGGGCATTTCTCTGCTCTCATTGGCCGCGGCCCGCCGGGCGGGGCGGGCACGCGGATGTGGGCGCTGGCGCGGGCGCTCGTGTGGCGGCGGCTGCGGGCGGGCCCCGGCGGCGCGGCCCGGGCCATGGCCGAGGGGCCCTCAGCGGCGGGCGGGCCCCGGCGGCGCCCCAAGGACGTGCCCCGGCACGTGTGGGCCCGCGAGCGGCGGCGGAGCGCGGGCACCGGCCTGGCGGGGCCCAACACCGTGTACGTGCAGGTGGTGGCGGCCGGCTGCCGCGACGCGGGGGCGGCCGTGTACGTGTTCTCCGAGTTCAACCGGTGAGTGCGGGAACGGCGGCGGCAGCGGCGGTGATGGTCCCCGGCCCGGCCCGCCTCGCCCTGACCGCGCTGTCCCCGCAGGTATCTGTTCAACTGCGGCGAGGGCACGCAGCGCGCCATGCAGGAGCACAAGTAAGTGCGGGACACCGGGGGGACACGGGGGGACACCGGGGCTCAGCGGGCCCCGCTCACCCCCGGTACCCCGCAGGCTGAAGATCTCCCACCTGGACAGCATCTTCCTGAGCCGCGTGTCCTGGGCCAACGTCGGGGGGCTGCCCGGTGAGTGCGGCAGGGCGCGGTCACTGCCCGGGGCCCGTGCGGTTTGTGGGGTGTTCCAGGCTGGGCTGGGGCCCTGCGGCGGATTTTTTCCCGAAATCGCCTGAGCAGGAGGGGTTGGGCTGGGCTGGGGCTCTGTGCAGCGCAGACACGTGGTGGGACGGGCCCGGGTGAGCAGCATGCCTGGATTCAGCTGTCTGAAATCTCCTGAGCAGAAGGTGCTGGGCCCCAGCCCTGTGTCTGTGATATTGCAGATACGTGGTGAGACAGGTCCTGCCTGTCCGGCATGCCTGGATTCAGCTGTCTGAAATCTCCTGAGCAGGAGGAGTTGGGCTGGGCTGGGGCTCTGTGCAGTACAGACACGTGGTGAGATACCCAGACCCTGCCTGAGCAGCGTGCCTGGATTCAGCTGCCCAAAATCTCCTGAGCAAGAGGTGTTGGGCTGGGCAGGGCCTGTGTGACACTGCAGAATCACAGAATGATGAGGCTGGAAGAGATCTCTAAGATCATTGAGTCCAACCTATGCCCCAACACCTCAACTATAGCACCAAGTGCCATGTCCAGGCTTTTTTAAACACATCCTGAGATGGTGATTCTACCACCTCCCTGGGAAGAGCATTCCAGTACTTTATTATTCTTTCAGTGATTTTTTTTTCCTAATATCCAACCTATCCCTTCCCTGCCATAGCTGGAGACTGTGTCCTCTGGCTCTGTCAGAGACCGACCCCACCTGTCCACAACCTCCCTTCAGAAGGTGTAGAGAGCAATGAGGTCACCCCTGAGCCTCCTCTTCTCCAGGCTGAGCACCCCCAGTTCCTTCAAACGTTCCTCACAGGGTGTGTGTTCCCAGCCCCTCACCAGCCTTGCTGCCTCCTCTGGATGTGCTCAAACATCTCAACATCCTTCCCAAACTGAGGGCCCAGAGCTGGACACAGCGCTAAGTGCTCACTGCAGACAGTGGTGGGACAGGCCCTGCATGTCCAGCATGCCTGGATTCAGCTTCCCAAAATCTCCTGAGCAGGAGGTGTTAGCAGTGTTGCCAGCAGGGGATTAGGGTGGTTTGAGTCTAAAGGAGCACACAAAAATTGGTGGGCACCATTTTGCTCAGTGCAGATGAGGTTAGGATAGATGGCTATGGGTCTTGTCCATTAAAATTATGGAAGTTTCCAAGAAAAGGAGGAGATTCATGATCTGTTCTGATGCCTTGCTCCAGATTAATTTTATCAAGATGTGTATTTTCTTTATCTGTAGAGGCAAGGGACATGTTGAAACTGCCACAAAATTCAGGTCCAGGTGCAGTTCTGGCCTTTGTGGAGAGGCCAAGCACTCCTGAACAGAGAGGGCTCTTTTGGGGTCTGCCAGTGCTCACTGGAGCTGTGATAAAGCTGTTTGATAAAGCTGTTTCTCTGCTTGCTCTTAGGGATGATCCTCACCCTGAAGGCCATAGGGCTCCAGAGGTGTGTGTTCCTGGGGCCACCAAAGCTGGTGAGTATGGCAAGGTGCACAAGGCAGAGCAAACCCTCAAAGGGTTAAAGCTCACCCTGGAACTGGGAGAGCTGAGAAAAGGGAATCTCTGTGCAGGTGTGAAATGCTGTTCTGAATTTGTGTCAGCACAACAGGCTGGCTTGGAATTCCAAATCTCTTCAGTTACAGGACAGCAGAAATCTTCTGCACCTGTGCTGTAGTCTCATATCCTGATAAATCAGCTTTGGGGAGAGGGGAGGATCTTTGTTCCCTTGCCTGCTCCCTCCCCATTTTACATGAGAGAGAACTCAGTCTCTGCTCTCCTGTTTGATGTGGTCCTTGCCAGCCTAATGCCGTGTCTGGACCAGAAATTTGCAATCCTCAGCGTTGTTGTAGTGGTTTTATTTCCTTGCAGTTTCTGCTGACTAATTGCACTGCTGGAGGGGATGGGGACAGTGGCTCTTTCCCTTTCTGACGGCACAGTGCCTGCCCAGAGCTGTCTGAGCTGCTCAGCTTGGTCTGGCTGGCTGTTTGGGGTGTTTGGCATGGCACTGCTCCTGTCCTCCTGACAGCCTTTCTCCTCTTTTCCAGCAAAACTACTTGAAAGCCATTCGCCTCTTCCCTGGGCCCCTCAAAAGGATGGATTTAGGTAGGTCAGGGGGGTCAGGGATGTGGAGCAGAGGAATTTGGAACTTTGTTTCCTCTCTAGCCAAGGTTGCATTGCCGAGCAGCAGCCTCAGCCTCTGGTTTGTATCCACTCAGAGGATGTTTTAAACATTTCTTTTGCTCTGATACACTGTTAAACCCCGCACAACAGTGTTTCCAGCTCTGTTTCTGCTCAGGTTGGCTGATTCAGACAGCATTTCGTTTTAAAACACTGAAGGCAGTTTGCTTCTAGAGTCTGCCAGTGAAATTGCTCATCATGGCACCATGAGGATGATGGGCTTTTAAAACTTTAATTGTTCATTGGAGTGTTCAGTTGGGCAGAGAAAGGGAAGGGGAACGCTCAGCAGGTTGTGTTAAAGAAAGACAAATACACTTTTCTGATTTATATCCTTGAAGAGTGTGAATCTCTGCTTATGCACTTGTTAATGGTGGGTTTTGATCTCTTCCCAGCTGTGCAGTTGCACACAGAGCCTGAGTACAAGGATGAGACAATGACTGTCTGCCAGATCCCTCTGACAGGTGAGCCCTGCTGCTGCAGGGAGACAGGGGAGGCACAATGAAGGTTCAAGGAGCAGCTTCTGAGTAAGCAGAGGTTCATTAATTTGCCTTTCTCAGGAGAAGCATCTCATTTAAATAGCAAGACCTGCTGAGTCAGGCTTGTTCCTTTAGGTGTGGGTGGATGGAATGACCTGTGGACATCCCTGGGTTTGGCTTTCTCAGCCAGCTGCATTCTTTGCTGCAAAATGTGATACTGAGGGTGCAGCACAGACTTGACAGAGTTGAGCAGTTTGGGAAGAAGGACTTGGATGAGGGATGGCTCCTGACATAAGTGACTGCAGAATGCAAGTGCAAGCTAGACTGGGAGAGGAGCTCTGTATTCTGGTGCAGTTTAAACCTGACTGCCATGGAGGAGGGAATGCTACTCATGATTTTCTTTTATGTTGCTGTGGATTGAGTGATCTTTGTCTGCTTTTATTGGATTTGGGACAGCAAAACCACTGGCTGCTGGAAGTTCACCCCCTCAGAGTCCTGGAGCATCTCCCCAAGGTGGAAACAGCTCTAAAGGGGACACAGGGCCTGGATCCCTGAGACCTGCACAGCAAAGCTTGGAGGAAGGAAGAGAGAGCCCAAAGAAAGCAGGTGAAACACATGGAATGGCCTTTTTAACTTGAATGAGATGATTCCAAGGGATAGGAATTTGTTCTCTGAGCCATTTGCTGTCTGAAAGTGAGGTTGGTAGAGAAGCTGAGCTGGAAGGTTCCATGGAGCAGAAATTGTTCTTTGGAAGTTATGGAGAACTTAAAAGGCCTAGAAATTGGACATGATTGGTGCTTGGGTGTGATTAGTCCTTGTGGTAGTTTGCTTCTGGCAGGGATAGATGCTCCAACCTTTGTAATTTAATTACAGGTGGATGCTGGGCTGATTTTCAGTCTTGGGCTTTAGTTTGGCTTCCTATATTTGAAGCCATGGGCTCTCTGGCCTTGGGTGTTCATAAGATTGTGCTGCTGAGCTCCAAGTTAAGTGGATAATGTTCCTGTTAATGCTTTAGCAAATTTTGGTATGTTTTGGTTTTAAGAAAAGCAAGTAATGATTTTTTTTGTGATTTTGCTTTGTTTTACAGGTGATGAGCAGAAATGTGCAAGGAAGCATCCTGAGCTGGTGACAGCTTTTCTTTGCAAAGTGAGTTTGGGCACAGGGTCTCTAAACCAACACAACAGATAAGAGAATAAAACAGGGTATTTCAGGGGGAAGGGACATAAAGTGATCATCTATAACCACAGGATGAGTTGGGCTGGAAGAGACCTTAAAGGTAATCTCATTCCATGCCCCCATGGGCAGGGACACCTTCCATTAGATAGGTTTCTCCAAGCCCAATCCAGCCAGGCTTGAACCATCCAGTCCGGCTGCCTGGCTACTTCAAGCTGCTCAAAATTTAAAATATATTGTTAAGGGCATTAATAATCTCTTAAACACTGGCAGGCCTGGGGCATTGACCACCCTCTGTATGGAAATGTTTCCTAATGTCATCTTGCTGCAGGGGTTTAAATGGAGACAGTGTTTTCAGGTAGGACTTTGAAGCTCTAATGTGTTTCTGCTTTTCAAGTGTCAGAGTTGCTGTAGCATGAGTAGGAATGTGTAAACCTGGAGGTGTTTTTAGAATCCAGCAGTGGTTATGAGTGTACAGGTTCCATTCTTGTTTAACCCTCAGAGGAGGGCAGGCTGTTGTGCTTGCTTGGCTAGAGAGGGGAGCAAGAGGCAGCAGCATGATCCCGGAAAGCAGAGAGCCCAGAAAATCCCTTTTGGGGTAAATTGGAGCAGTGGCTGTGGAACTGAAAAAGGAGAAAACATTCCCTTGGTTTGTGGAGAAGCTTTTAAGCTGACAGTACATGATCCTGTTTCATGGCCTTCTTAATTTGGGTGGTAATTGTGTTTGACTCTGCAGGTTCACCCAAGGAAAGGGAAATTCCTTGCAGCTAAAGCCCAGGAGCTGGGCCTGCCAGTGTGAGTATGAGAGCCCAGCCTGGGCCAGGGGGCAGCAGGAGCAGGCACAGGGGTGCTGGCAGCTAAATGTTTCTGTGGCCTTGTTCTCAGGGGAACTCCAGCCATCCTTCCCATCATTACAGCTCTCAAAAATGGGGAGAGCATCACTTATGAAGGCAAAGAGGTAAGATGTGTCTATGTTTCTGTTGTGGCTCTGCCACTCCCTCCTTCACTGGGCTCCCAGGGTGACAGTTTTTATGCAGAATGCTTTGCCTGCCAGGACATCCAGGTTGTTGCTGAGTGTGGCATGCCTGGGTCTGCTGGGGTGCTGATCAGGGAATGAGCTCCCGTGTGGGTGTGGCTGGGTGTTTGCTGTTTGGCAGAGCTGCTTCATCTCCCCTCCCCAAAGCTGCTGCAGGTCTAGGAGTGAGCTGGTGGAGTTAATCCCTGCATTGTTTAAATCTGGGAATTGAATACCTGTGTAGCCATCACTGACACCAAAATAAACTCAGTAGTTCTGGGGTACAGGCTCTGCATCTCTAACACTGGAGTGAGAGGCAGAGCCAGCTCTGGCCATGCCCAGGTGATCTGCAAGTGAAGATCCTGACCTGGGAGACAGGATCAGCACATCTTTGTGTCACAAGAATTTTAGAAAGCCTTTTTGTCCTTACACATGCTTTTGCTACCATCTGAATCTGTCATGGGAACCTCAAAACTGCTGAAATTCCCCTCCTTGGTTAGGTTGTGGTTTCTGTGAGGCCAGGGTTGGGATTTGCTGTTACACACATTGGATTTTGCTGTGAAATGGGAGCAGAAGGGGCCCCAGAGCTGCCCTGGCTGGGTGCACTGAGCTCTGGGAGTGGCTGCTGGGCTCTGTGTGACTGAAGGAGTCAGACACAGAGGTGCAGGCTGGGTGTGCTGTGACCACTGTGTATCTGCCTGCAGCTCTTTCCTGAGGAGCTGTGCACCCCCACTGACCCTGGCCCAGTGTTCCTCGTGCTGGAGTGTCCCCACGAGGGCTTTGTGGATGCTGTCTGTGAAAATGAGACCTTCCAAAGGTAGGGCTGGGGCACCTGCAGGGCCTGGGGAAGGACCTGGGCTGAATTCAGGTTTTGCTCTTGTTCTAGCTCAGGTGTGCTATTTCTTCTCATGGCTGATGTCTGAGCTCTTTGGCACTGTTAAGGAGCTTGAGATATAAGAAAGGATTTTGGTGGTGCTTTTAGGAAAGGCAGAACCTGTGGGTTCTGTGACTGCCATGGGCCTGTTTTCCCTCGGGGACTTCAGAGCAGGAATGTGCCCTGGTGTCTGCCTGGGGAGCAGTGGAGGCTGCTGGAAGCCTGGACTGCACATAACTCTGCAGGGCTTCTGCAGAAGCCTTTGGGCTCCTGGAGGCTTTGCAGATATTGCTGATGGAGGAGAGGAACTGCCCTGTGGGGGACAGTGGAGATGTCAGCAAATGGTCTGAGCCTTGTGGCTTGGTTGATGCAGTCCTGGAGCTCCATGCTCTGAAAAGAAATCCCTGCCCTGCCTGCCTCAGGGGGCACCTCTGGCAGCACCAAAGGGGGAGAGGGGAGGGATGGCAAGGACTTGCACTGGAGCACAGATGGATGTCACTATAGGACATGAACACAAGCACACACTGCTGTTCTCAAGGTGAAGAAAGAAGGGGAGTTTATTTTCTGACTCTGACATTTATAGTTTTCCTAAAGTGACAGTGGATTGGAGGGTGACAGTGCCACCTCTCCAATGACACTGGACAAACCAACAGTCCATCTACTTTCTCCTCCTCCATAAAGGAATGCAAAACAATGAGTTATTTACAGAAAGTGTGTGAGAAAGTTTGCTACAAGAATGCCAACATCAGAAGGCTTAGAAAATCTTAACTAGGGTGACAGATGTTCTTTGTGCTTGCATGTGTCCCAGGTACCAGGAGGGAGCTGCTGAGCACCAGGTGGCCTTGGTTATCCACATGACCCCCGAGGCAGTGCTGCGAGACAGCCGCTACCAGCAGTGGATGCACAGGTACGTGAGCTGGGCTCTGTCTCTGGGGACAGCAGCCTGTTCTGCTGGTTCAAATCTTGTTCCAAAGTAAAGAGCTCTAAAAAGAGGGCTCTGCTGGCTCAGGTGAGATTTTTAGCTCAGTATGCAGATATACCCAGTTCTAACATGAAGCTGTTGGGCGTTGTCCTCTGGCAGATTTGGGCCTGGCACTCAGCACTTGGTGCTCAATGAAAACTCCTCTGCTGTGCACAACCCACGCAGCTACAAGATCCAAACTCAGCTGAACCTCATCCACCCAGAGATCTTCCCTCTGCTCACCACCTACCAGAGCAAGGTAATTCAGGCCCACCTTGCCCCTGTGCCTGCTGCCCTCAGCAAAGGCTGTGTCTCACTTCACCCTCCTCCTGCAGGAAGCAGAGGCTGTGTGCCCTGTGCCCATCGTGAGAGGGGAGTGCCTCCTGAAATACCACCTCAGACCACAGCAGGAGTGGCAGAGGTCAGTGGGAATCTTTTTCTTCCCAGGTTTTGGGGGTTTGCTGAAGCAGCTTTTTGGTGAGGGAGGGCACTGTGTCAGGATCTTCTGCAGATACTTTCTGGTGGCTGTGCTGAGGGAACTTTTGAGGGCTGTGTCCCTGCCCCTGAGAGTCTCAGACAAGGTGTAGGACATGGAGGAGGGGACCACTGAAAACAACACCTGGCCAGTGCTTGGGAGTGTTCTTTCTGTCCCTTGCTCCTGCAGCCTTGTGGTCCTCTGTCCTTTGCTTTGACTCATGCTGTGACCCAGCTGTGGCTATGGCAGAGCAGAGAGGGGCAAGGAGAGAGTTTTTGGGGAGTCTTACCTTCTGAAGACCTAGAAGGCCTGACATTAGAGCTGAGAGCTCTAAAACAGTTACTAGCTTTGCTCCTGGGTGGGCAAATGGGTGAGAACCTTAAGGGCCAGGGACCACAGGGGGCAAGGGGATTTCATTCACCATGGCTCAGATTTCTGTCCTTGCTGGGCACAACAGGAAGATACAGGTGCCAAGAAGAGTTTAAGCTTCTCTGTTGAGGTAACTGAAGACCTGTAGTGCTGCACATGCTCTGAAGCAGACCCAGGTCACAGGTTTCTTACACTTTTCATCAGTGCCTGGATCCCTTTAGGTGTCTGCTCCTCTTGCAGGACTTTCTGTGCTGCCTTGCAGTGCCCTCTAGTGCCTGGCAGCTCTGGATGGGATGAAGTGCTATTGCAGGAGCTTCTCCACTTGCTGGAATGATCATTTCTGTGCCTGGCTCAGCCCAACCAGGCCTTTTTGGCACATACCACAGTTGTTGTGTCTTCCAACCTCTCAAAATGGGAAGAACGTTTGTTCCCTTGTTTTAGGGCTGTTTTGTCACAGGAGTTTGGCACTTTGCTCTGAAATGGGCTGTTTCAGCTCCTACCTTGCCCCATGCTGATGGGTGCCTGTTGTTGCAGAGATGCTGTGACTGTCTGTGATCCTGAGGAGTTTGTCAGCGAGGCCTTGGATCTCCCTGACTTCCAGACCCGTGTGAAGGAGTGCAAGGAGAGCCTGTCTGCTGTACCAGGTACAGATCAGGATCAGTGTGGTGGGAAATAGGAGCTCTTGGTGGCTCACTGCTTCAGAGCCCAGATGAAGCTGTGAAGTGGTGGGGCTTGTTCTGCCTTCCCTTGTAAACCTGCTGCTGAGGGGGGCAGAAATGCCTGTGCTGGCCATGTTAGCTCTGGAGTTACTGTGCTGGTGAATTAGATGGTATCTGACTGGGCAATGTGCAGAGAACATTTGCCTCCAAATCCCTGTTGTCTGTTTTCTCTAGGAAATGTGGGTGCTTATCCTGAGATTGTGTTCTTGGGAACAGGATCTGCAATCCCAATGAAAATCCGCAATGTCAGTTCCACGCTGCTGAACACCAGGTGAACCCCAGGGCTCTGATCTCTGCCTTCCAGCCCCAAAATCCCCCTCCCTGCCTGGCCCTGCTCAGAGCTCTGAGTGGCTTCTAAATGTGTCTGTCACCTCTCACCAGTGCTACCAGGTCCCTGCTCCTGGACTGTGGAGAAGGAACTTTTGGCCAGCTCTGCCGCCACTATGGAGAGCAAGTGGACCAAGTGCTGTGTAACCTCGTGGCTGTGTTTGTGTCCCACATGCACACAGATCATCACTCTGTGAGTTCAGGGCTGGGAAGGGGCTTGTGCACCTCTGCTCTGAACCTTGGGTTCAGAGCTACCTGGGTAGCTCCAGCTGAGCAATGTGGGCTGCCCTGTATGGGAATGAATCACACAAATTCCATTTTCTTCATGGTGGAAAAAGCCCATTCTTTATTATTAAGGAGGAGTTTTATTATTATTTATATTAATATTATTTATAGGATGCTTGTTATTTATATAATATTTATATTTATTGTTTATATATTTATTAGTTATGTATTTATTTATACCTATAGTTATTTAAATTATTTAAATTATTATTATTATGGAGTTATGTATATTACTCCATTTTATACAGTTTTATAGACCTCAGGTGTGACTCCTATTGGTTAGTAGTTTCCTTGCCAATTACATTTATTGGTTAGCAACAAATTGTTATTCTGTATTGAATGGTCACTCAAACCCCTGGTGTATATGTGCAGGGAAGTTGTGAAATATAGCTTTAATTTTTCTATCTAATGGTGCAAAAACAGTTGATGCAGGTGCAAGTTGTTTTTTTACCCAGGAAAGTGGCTCACAATAGGATTGCATTCACATGGGAACTTGTAAAATGCTAGCTTTGACAAGGCCAGCCACTGATTCCAGGAGAGTAGGCTTGATTTTATGAAGCCTTTCTCTATAATTTTTCTACCTTACTGCCACAGCTCTGCTCTGCATTCCTCTCTTCATTCATTCCCCAGGCGCTGCTGAATCTGTCTGTTTCTAATCCCTCTCCCTTCTTGTTTATTCTGACTCTGGGCTTGCTGAGCTGTTGCCTCTGACTCCCCAGGCAATTCTGACTCCCTTGCTGTGTCCTGTGTTCCCTTTGCAGGGGCTGGTGAATATCCTGATGGAGCGGAGGAGAGCTTTTGTGAGTACTTTCTATGCTCCTGAATGTGGCTTGGGTGAGGTGGAGAGGAGCACCAGCCTTTCCCTAGCATTCCTCCTCTCTGACTTGGTGTGCACCTGGCACTGATTTTTTCCCCCTGCCTTTGTTTTTGCAGGCAGCCCTGGGTCAGGATTTCAGCCCTCTGTTTCTGGTGGCACCTGAGCAGATCATGCCTTGGCTGAATGAGTACCACAACCACTGTGAGGAGATCCTTGGAGACATCAAGTGAGTGTTCTGTGTGGAGAAATGTCCTTGGTCTTTATTCAAGGCAAACTCATCCATTCCTCCAGCCCTTTGTTGGAGGTGGCTCTGACTCCTTCCACTGCCTGTAGAAAAGGATATGCAGTCTGCAGAGGGCAGGGTGGGGTTTGTACTCAGCTGTGCTGCTCAAATAGAGGTTTATGTGCAAGCTTCCCTTTGCTGTAGGAAAAGGAAGTTGGGCAAGAAGAAGAGTATTTGGTAATGGGGTAGAAGTGATTGGGTGAGTTGCTGGGGCACCAATGAAAGCAGGAATTTATACAGGTCACCAAGGCACTGAAGTGAGGCTGAGAAACGGGAGAAATCAGGTGCTTGAAGAGAAGATCAGGTTTTATTTTGTATCTGTCCTTAATTATCTCTTCTTCCCTCCCTCCCAGAATGATTCCTTCTCAGTGTCTTGTGAAAGGCTGTGAGAACATCAGACCCAAAGCCAAGGAGTTTGTGAGCGCTCTGTTAGAGAGCTATGACCTGGCTGAGGTGAGTTCCTGAGCTGGGGGCTCTGTGGCTGGAGGGGACCTAGAGTCTAATACTTATATCCTTGTTCAGTTTCAGACCTGTGAAGTCCAACACTGTAAAAATGCCTTTGCATGTTCAGTGATCCACAAGTCTGGCTGGAAAGTAGTTTACTCTGGTGACACAATGCCCTGCATGGCCTTAGTGCAAATGGGTAGGTAACAAAACCCTCTGCTTGCAGAATCTCTTGGAGAAAGTTCTCCATCTGTCAGTATCCAAAGTGGGCATCCCCAAATCTTTGGTGCTGTGTCTGCCACACAGGGCTGAGGAGGGACAGGAGGCTCCTGTGGGTAGCTGGGCAGGTCAGTCTTCATCTGAGGATTCAAATTGTGATTGTTTGCACAGGTAAAAATGCCAACCTGCTGATCCACGAAGCCACGCTGGAAGATGGCATGGAAAAGGAAGCTATAGAGAAGACCCACAGGTGGGGTGTGTTCTGCTGTCTGTGCCTGCTAGGAAGGGAAAGTGCACAGCTGGGTGTGGTCCTTGGAGCTGGTGGTGAAGGGCCCAAGTCCTGTCAAAGGTTCTGGTGTGTGTAGAATTCCTCCACAATAAAGATGGGGTGTTGGTCATTGCAGCAGCTCTGAGACCACCACAGCTCCTCTCAACATCCCCAAAAGAAATGGGGAAAGCTTTCAAGCAGACATTGGTAATTACAAATAGAGCAGCCCAAGGGAAAGACCCTCTGCATGGGTACAACCTGGGTAGAAGAATTGTTTTACCCCCCTGCTCACTGAGAGCCCTGCAGCCAGGGGTTCCATGTGCTGCCCAGGCAAATGTGGGAGCAGCTGTTGGGCATTCCCTGCCAGGCACAGCTGAGCCTATTGGTACCCCTGGGACAGGTGCCTGTCCCCAGGTTGTGGAGCTCTTAAATGCAAGGCTGCAACAATTACAGCTGCATTCCTGCACTCAGGGTTGTGTGGAAGTCAGAGGTGCCACCAGTGCAGCTGCCCGAGGGAGAGGGGCCTGTGCCCATGAGGTCACTTGGTGCGGTGTGACCCTGGGTGCCAGCCTGGCTGTGAGCAGGGCATGTTCCTTTTGCAGCACAACCTCCCAGGCCATCCAGACTGGCATGAAGATGAATGCAGAGTTCATCATGCTCAATCACTTCAGCCAGAGGTATGCCAAGATCCCGCTCTTCAGCGAGGACTTCAGCGACAGGGTCGGCATTGCCTTTGACCACATGAGGGTGAGTTGGGAGCTTGGGGCCAGGCCTGAGGATGGTGTCAGTGTTATTTTGGGATGGCTCCTCATGAATTAAATGCTCCTCTTGTATCAGTATTCCATCTCCTCAAGAGCAGTGTCTGAAACAGCTCCTTTAACTGCTGGCAGCAGATACTGTGTGTCACCCTTTCCCCATGCTGCTGTGAGCCAGGTGCTGATGGCCCTCAAATCCAATTCTTGGGTGCTTGCCTCGTGCCACCTCAAGTCTGTGCTTGCTATTCCCAGCCAAAAAACCTGATTTTGCTTCCATTCCCATCCCAACTCATCAGCTGCTCCAATGGCTTTCTGTAGCAGACAGAAGCTGACTAAATGCACTTGTGGCAGTGAGGGCAGCTCACTGTCAGTCAGAATTTGTACTGGGCCACAGCATTTCTGTGAAGCAAACATCAATAACTCATTGAGGTCAGGGCTGCTGGGTGCTGGAAGGGGCAGTGCCCTGCTGCCTGCACAGGCCAAAGGCAAGGGGGAGTGAGGAAATCAAACTGCAGCTGTCACACAGGAGCTGTGTGCTTGTGTTTCAGGTTCGTTTTGGTGACTTCCCAGCCATCCCAAAGCTGATCCCACCCCTGAAGGCTTTGTTTGCAGATGACATCGTGGAGATGGAGGAGAGGAAGGAGAAGAGGGAGATGAGGCTGCTCAAGGAGACTGCCCTGGTCCTGGACAAACTCACCAGGGGAAACAGCACAGAAGCAGCATGCCAGAAAAGAAAACAAGCCAAGAATCATCAGGAACTGCCAGACAAGAAGCTTAAAACAGCCAACTGAGAGGGACAAGGCTGGGAGTGCTCTGCTCTAGAGAGAAGCCTGGCTCTGCACAGGCCTGGGCACTGCATGGTGCTGCCAGCACCACGGGACAGGGGCTGACCTGGGCATCTGGGTCTGCTTGCTCATCATGGATGTCCCTGGGCTGCAGCTCCAGTGGGCTGTCAGCAGCACTGGTCCTTGTGGAGACAGGATCTGCCCACATAGCTCCTCTCCTGGGGGCTCCCCAGTCCGTGGGGCAATTCTTCTTTTAACCAAAAATTCTGTGAACTGTTTTAATTTTGGGGTTTATGCTATGAGGTATTGATAATGTAACAGCAGCAGGTGTGACCTTTGCAAGAGATCAGGTGTGAGAGGCCCTGGAGGGGCTGTGGGTTTGCCAGAAGAAGGTGAGCATGTCTCAGCTGGGTATGCCCCCCTTCACTATCAGAACCCAGGTGATAAGAGGAAAATTAACAGTAAAATGAGACCAAATTGTAGGGTTTAGGTTAAATTAGGGCTGAGAATACATCTGTACATTGGTGTTCCCATTTTATTTTGGTTTTCTCTGCTGGTTTTTTATTCAAAAGATCAGTTTTCCAAACCCTTTATTTAGAATCTGAATAAACCACTCGCCATCCTCCAGAAAGCTGTGTTGTGTATGGGTCACTAATGAGGAAACAAAAACCTGGATTTCTCTGGCAAAGTACCTTGGCTTGGCTGGCTTTGGGGTAAAGACCAAGATCTTGCTCATCAGATCTGGCTCATGCTGGAGCCTCATGGCTGGGAGTGTCCCTGGGGAGATTGTGGTTCTGGATGCAAAGTGACGCAGCACGCAGACAGAGGGGAGGTCTGTGGTTAAGAGGAGTTTTTCTGAGGCTTTTCGTGGGTCAGCCTTGCTTCTCCCCTTGCCACTGCTGTCACTGCCTGTGTTTGGGAGTAGGAGGGGAGTTCTGTGCTGTTCCAATAAAGGAGTTCATTTTTGGAGGCAACTTTTAGACACCCAGGCCTCACTCAGGAAATGATGCTTGCACACAAGTCTTAAGACTTCATTTGGAGTTTATGGGAAATTAAGGGGCAAACTATCAGCAAATCTTTTGTTAATGAGCTATGCTTTAGTGTGATGCTTATCTAAAGCAGAGACTGGAGAATTGACACATCTGTGTCCTCCAGAAATGCTGTGCTGGGCTTTTATGAATAACAAGAAACTGGAGAGAACCGAAATGTTCCTGTCACTGGACAGGTGGAGGTAGGAGCAGGCTGAGGTGCCCAGGAGAGAGAACCTGGCTGGGGTGACACGAGCAGCTCTGGGACTGAACAGGATCCATGTGCTGCTTTCCAGGGAATTACAGAAGGATCTTTGGTAAATGGTGAACTACTTCTCACAGAAGAGGGTGTTAATGATGTGGAAATGCAGCGGTGGCAGGAGCACACATGTTTCAGCTTCAGGTGGTTGCTGCAGGTACGCCGGTGTCGGGAACAGCACCGGGGGTGAGGGACGGGAACTGGCTGAGCTCGATTTGGAAAAACTCCCGCAGAGTGAGCCAGACTTGGAAACTGCTTCTGGAGCTGCCCAGCGCTGCCGGGATGAGCAAAACGGGCCCGGAGCAGCCGGAGGGAGGCGGCAGCGCTGGGACCGCCCCCGCATCCCGGCGGGGCACGGCAGCGGCTCCCGGGAGTCCCCCGGGCAACGGCGGCGGCTGCTCGCAAACAAAACACTGCGGAGCCGGGGGATGGAGAGTGACGGGGATCCCGGGTTAGCGGGGGAGGGTTCCCCGGAGGATGCCCCGGAGGGTTCCCCGGAGGATGCCCGGGATGATGCCCCGGAGGAGGCTCGTCTGACCCGGTGCGCGGCGCGGGCGCTGGCGCTGCCCCCGGAGCGCTGCCGGCGCTGGGCGGCGGGGCCGGCGCTCCGCGGTTTCGTGCGGGGCGCGGCGGGGCCGGCGGCGCTGCTGGCCTGGCGGGGCCCGGGCGGGGAGCTGGGGCTGTGCCCCGGGCCGCCCCCGCCGCCCCCCAGCGCCACCAAAGCGCTGTTCTTCCTGCGGCCGCCCGCAGCCGGGCCCGGCCCCGCGGAGCTGCTGTGCGGGGACCTGCCCGCCGAGCCCCTGCCGCACTTCGCTGCGCTGGTGGAGGAGGTAAGGCGGGGGGAAAAGTGGTGCTGGGGGCTGTAGAGCTCAATGGAACCTCTTAAACCATGAGCCGTGGGGGCTCTGGGTGTCTGGTAGGGTCCTCCACAGTCATAGCGTGGGTTCCTGAGAATGGAGCTTGTGCGAGTGTTGTCTCGGGGGGCGATTCGGGCTGTTCAGTGGAAGGGTCAGGAAGTGGTTTAGTCAAAAATGCCAGCTTTGGGAGTTGGAGATGAGGGTTTAAAGCCTTTCTTCCTGAGATAGGATGGTGGGATAACTCCTAAAAAGGGATTTAGTCTTCAATCTTTGGCTTACAAGACCAATGTTTTTATAAATTATTAGAGTTAATTAGAAGAGAAGCTGTGTTTGTCCCATCCTTGGAATCTTCAAGGCCAGGGTGCAACTTCAAGGCTTGGAGCAAACTGGGATAGCAGAAGGTGTCCTTGCCCATGGCAGAGGGTGGAATGTCATGAACTTATACATCCCCCCCAGCCCAAACCATTCTGTCATTCTGGGGTAGTTGGTGCTTCGTGGCACATCTCACACACATCTGATCCAAGCCCTGCTCCAGCCAGGCCACCCAGAGCCCAGGGCCATGTCCAGGTGACTTTTCAGTATCCCTGCAGATGGAGACTCCTGTGCCAGCCCTTAGTCACCCTCAGGAAAGGGCTTTTCCTGCTGTTCAGAAGAGCCTCCTGTATTTGAGTGCCCTGTTACCTCAGATGGGCTGATGTTTTCCCAAAGGGATCTTCAAGAGGTTCCATCAGGGGCCCCCAGTCATTTTGCCAATCCAAAAGAATACAAGCAGCTGATGTGACTGGTTGTGGCATTACTCTCATCATCAGTCTGTGTGATTTGAGTAATGGAGACAAAGTCTGCTACTATTGCAGCAGGAAAGGAAAAAGAATGAAATGATAACAAAATCCTGTGACTGGCCAGAGTCTGCTACAGCTGGGCTGTGATTGGCCATTAATTAGAAACAACCACATGAGACCAATCACAGATGCACCTGTTGCATTCCACAGCAGCAGATAATCAATGTTCACATTTTGTTCCTGAGGCCTTTCAGCTTCTCAGGAGAAAACATCATACCAACAGGATTTTTCAGAAAATATGGCTACATCCAGGCTTGCCCAGGACCTCAGAGCCTGGTGGCCAGTCCATCCATAGTGCTTTTTGTCATAGAATTATCAAATTGCAGCATGTTTTGTGTTGGAAAGGACCTCAAAGCCCATCCAGTGCCACCCCTGCCATGACAGGGACACCTTCCACTGTCCCAGGCTGCTCCAAGTCCTGTCCAACCTGGCCTTGGACACTGCCAGCCACAGCTTCTCTGTGCCATGGCCTTCCCACCCTCACAGGGAGCAATTTCTTCCTAAATCAAACCTAGATCTGCCCTCCTTCAGCTCTTCCCCCCTGCTCTCCCATGGCTCCTGCTGCAGGTGATTGTGCCCATCCTGACAAACCGGAGGAACCACCAGGGCTGGCCACGAGTGGTGTCACAGGACATCATCCACCACGTGCACAGCCTGAAAAACACTGTCTTCAAGGTTGTTGGCCAGGTGAAGGGCAAGACCTTGCTGCCTCTTCCAGCTGCCTCAGAGGGAATCGAGAACATTGATCCTAAAAGTGAGAAATTGTGAGTGCCAGCCCTTGCTCCCCACTGGGTTTTCCTCTGCTGCTGCATGTGCTGCACCTTTTGTGGATCCTCCCTGACATGGGGACTCTTCTTGCTCCCTGTCCTGTGCAGCTCATCAGGCTGCCAAGGAGGGGTATTTTGCTCTGTCTTTGGGGACTCTTCAATGATAGAAGCAGGAAAAGCTTAGGAGGTGGAGGGGATGAGGGCATGCAGAGAAGCAATGAACTGCTGGGATCACTGAGGGAAAACTCCAAACTCTGCAGTCAGGCTGCTCCAAGCCCTGTCCAACCTGTCCTTGGGCACTGCCAGGGATCCAGGGGCAGCCACAGCTGCTCTGGGCACCCTGTGCTGGTGTCTCCCCACCCTCCCAGGGAAAAATTCCTTTATCATATCCAATTTAAACCTCCTCTCTTCCAGTTTCAAACCATCCCTCCTTATCTTGTCTCTAACTGCCCTTGTAAATATTCTCCCTCGTGAACTTTATTGTTTTGTGGTATTGAAACATGAATCTGGGCTGTAGCTGCAAAATCCAGCTGCCCATTGAGGTGGACCCAACTCAGCAATGCACATGCAAAAGTGGAAAGTGACCCTGGTGCTCTTTCCTGCAGCTTGGAGCTGATCAATAAATCCCTTGTGCATGCCACCGAGTCAGCCATCATCGAGTGGAGCCAGCAGATCCAGAGAGTGCTGAGGAAAGAGTCCTCAGAGCCCTTACTGCAAGGCACCAACCCCACCCCGAAGGTGGAGCTGCAGTTCTGGAGGAGCAGGTGCTGGGGATGCTTTGGGTGCAGGGGGTGCTGCTGGTGCTGGGGATGCTGCTGGGGATGCTTTGGGTGCAGGGATGCTGCTGGGGATGCTTTGGGTGCAGGGGGTGCTGCTGCTCTGAGCCAGGAGCAGCTGCTCCAGGTCATGTCGAGTCCTGAACCCAAAAATATTGCTAAAATCATGGTGATCTCTGAGGGTGAGGGTGGCTGGGCAGTCGGCTCAGTTTGGCTTGGCCCAGCCACAGTTCAGGAAATTTAGCTGGAAATGGTGTTTGGTTGTCTGCAGACAGCCAGGACACTGCTTTGAGCCAACTGGCCAAGGAAACAAAACAATCTCCAGCAGAATCTAATTGACAAATCACTTCAGATAAACAATCTTCTGAACACATTCCACATGTGCAAAACAGCAGGCGCAGCAAGTAGAAACAAGAATTGTTTTTATCTTCTTCTATCTGTGCTTCTCTAAGTAAAAACCCTGACAGAGACAATTATGTCTCTCTATTCAGAGAATGTGAATGGCACAATGGCGTTTCCATCACTGGGCACTCTCCATGCTGTCAGCTGGCTGCTGGGGGTGCCACAGGGGGGTCAGATGAGCCAGGGAGTGGAATTTCAGCTGCCCTTTGTGCTGTGCTGGCTCAGGATGGCTGGAGACAGAGCCCTGCCCGTGCAGAGCTGTCAGCCGTGGCTGCAGGAACAGCACCTGGCTCCTTTGGGCACTGCCTTCACCTGAGCCTGGCACCAGCTCTGTCCTCCAGGGCTGGCCCCATCTCCTGCCAGCTCAGTTCAGACTAAAACATGGGCTCTTAAGCTCTAAAACTAAATGTTTCCTAAAGTGAGGCATGTTTCCTTTCTGGGTGAGATCTGTTTGCACTGCAGCCTGCGCAGAAAAGCCTCCCAGTGGCTGCAGGATTTCACCACTTCTGTCTGTCCAGACACAGCCTTGTTCTTCTTACATCCTCTCTACTTTCCTGTGCTGGAGCTCTTTGCTCATGCAGGTACATCTTCTGCTTTCCAGAGGTGTGGGGGCTTCAGGAAAACTGCTTGGAAAACTTCTTGTGTGTCCTCCAAAAAACCCCGAAATCTAAAACAAACATGACCCCTCCCTCTAGATTTCTTATTCTTTAAAGGGTTTTTTTCCCCACATAAAAATAAGTTCAGGACTCCCTCTATTTGGGGATCTCAGTTCCAAAACCTGCTGTGCCTCTAACTTCTCAGTTCTAGACAGTCTGTGCCCTTGTGTAACTGCAGAAAATCCTGAGCTGGGGCTTTGGGGCACAGCTGGGGCTGCCCCAGCCGGGCTGGTGACATGTCCTGTGCTGCAGGTGTGCCGACCTGGAGGGCATTCACAGACAGCTGACATCCAGGAGGGTCAGCAACATGCTGGAGGTGCTGGAGAGAGCGCAGAGCATCTACGTGCCCACCTTCCAAAGCATGCTCGGGGATGTGGAGGCAGGTGAGAGCCTGCAGCAGCTCTGCCAGGTGCTGATTTCTGTCCTCTGCCATAGCCTGGGGTGCCAGGGCGCTGTGCCCTCCCTGCTGGGGGACAGGGGCGCTTTGTGGGAGGGAGATGCTGATAAGGGAGAGTTTCTTCCTCTTAGTCCTGAGCTTTGGGGTTATTTGCATGTGCACTTCTGAAAAGGCTGAGGCGATTGGCGTTGCTCAGTCCCGAGAAGAGAAGTCTCTGGAGTGATCTTACTCTGGTCTTCCAGTGCCCAAAGGGGCTCCAGGAGAGCTGGAGGTGGATTTTTACAAGGGTTGGCAGTGACAGGACAAAGGCAAATGGCTTCATGCTGTCAGAGGTTAGATTAGATGCTAGGAAGAAATTAGGAAGAAATCCTTTCCTGGCAGGGTGGGCAGGCCCTGGCACAGGTGCCCAGAGCAGCTGTGGCTGCCCCTGGATCCCTGGCAGTGCCCAAGGCCAAGCTGGATGGGACTGGGAGCACCTGGGAGAGTGGAAGGTGTAACAGGATGTGCTTCAAGGTCCCTTCCAGCCCAAACCATTCCATGGTTCTATGATTAGATGATGATGATGATTCTCTTCACGTTGATCCACAGGTTTAGTTGCATGATGATGTCCTGGTTTTATTAAAATTCATTAATTTAATAAAAATGAATAAATTATTAATTCTGGGGTAGTTTTTCAGGGTCCAGACACACAGCTGTTTGTGCCAGCACCACCCAGCTCCTCACCAGGACTGTGTGCTCCCCTTTGTGCTCCCAGATCCTGCAGTGTTGGGACAGTCTGTAGGTCTGTCTATCTGTCTATCTACATCTAGCTATATGTATGTATCTATACATATATATGTCTATACACAAGCATATATATTTATATATATATACAAACATAGATATTTATATATACAAACATATATACACAAACATATATATTTATATATGCATATATATACACAAAAATAAATATTTTTATATACACATACATAAAAACATATATTTATATATACATATGTATACAAGCATATATATTTATATATACACAAACATATATATTTCTATACACATATATACACAAACATATATTTCTATATGCACACATATACACAGATATATATTCATATATATATGTGTATATATATGTGTATGTGTATATATATAAATATATATGTTTGTGTATATATGTGTATATAAATATATATGTTTGTATATATGTATATATAATATATATGTTTGTGTGTATATATATATCCCCCCGCCCTTTTCACCCTTTCTGCCCTTCCTCCCCCAGCTCTGAGGGAAGCTCAGGACATCGACCTGCACCTGACAGCCCTGCAGCAGCCCCTGGAGCGCTTGGAGGCTGCAGAGTTCAGCAAGGTGAAGCCTCTCCTGGTGCCCCTGCTGCACGTGGTGTGCTGGATCTGGGCCAGCTGCCAGCACTACAGCGTGCCCCTGAGGCTGGTGGTGCTGCTCCAGGAGATCTGCAACCTCCTCATCCAGCAGGTGTGATGTGCCTGTGGCGCCTGGGCTTGACAGGGAGGGGTTTAGGGAAGATGAAACAGGAAAGCCTTATAAATATGATTGCCTGGCAAAAGGTTTTGAGAATATGGAAACTATAAGTGAGATTGAAAGGAAAGCAAGCTTTGAGATCCCTCAGTTACTGAACAACAGGGAAACAATGGTGTGGCCAGTTGTAGGTAATCCCCTTTTGATGAAATGTGGTGGTGTTTGTCCTAGGACAAGGGAAGAGATGAAAATCTTGATTCTATGTTTTAGAAGGCTGATTTATTATTTTACTATATATATGATATTAAAAGAAAATGGTATAGTAAAACAATACTAAGAGAATAGAAGAAAAAATGTTATCAGAAAGCTAGCAAAGAATAGAAAAGAATGATAACAAAAGCTCGTAACTACCAGAGAGTCTGAGCCTGCTGACTCTGATTAGCTATTAATTAGAAACAACAACATGGGACTAATGAAAGATGCACCTGTTGCATTCCACAGCAGCAGATAATTATTGTTTTTCTTTTCCTCTGAGGCTTCTCAGCTTCTCAGGAGAAAAATCTTAGCAAAAAGATTTTTCCGAAAATATCATGGTGACAATGAAATAACACCCTCTGCTTGCAGGCAGGTCCAAGGGTCAGAGCAGACCCTACAGCTTGGCAGAAGGGGCCCAAAGAGGAGTTTTTGGGGTTTAAAATGTAACATAATATGGTGATGTTATGATTCTTACAGGCTGTATGTAAATGCTATAGGATTTGTATATTGTGCTAGATTGGTTAGTGAAAATAAGAATATTCAGCACAGAAGAAGATTTATGGTATTGTAATGGGAACCTTGCTCTCTTTTACTCTCTCTCTCACTCTCATCCTCTTTTACTCTTTCTCTCTCTTTCCCACTCTCTTTTCTTCTCTTTACTGCAATGAGCTGTGGCTGGCAGCTCCCAGCAGGGCCCTGCACTTGGCCCTTTGCAATAAACCCCAAGTTCCAAGCCCTGGCTGCAGAGATCTCTCTTCTCCATCCATCCCGACCATCCCACCCCCATTGCTCCTACAGGAATTCTCTCTTCCTTTCCCCTGTGCTTCCTTCTGAAGGGATTCTGATTGAGAGGAAGGGTCAGAGCTGTTCAGTTTGCTGTGGCAGCAAAGGGACATCTCTGGTGTGATTTGGCTCTTCCAGGCTGTGGTGTACCTGTCCCCAGAAGATCTGCTGAAAGGAGAGGTGGAGGAGAGCCTGGGCAAGGTGCAAACAGTGTTTGACATCCTGAGTGCCTTCAAAGGGGCGCTGGAGGAGAGGAGGGCAGACCTGCAGGTGTACTATGAGCCAGGCCAGCAAGTGAGGAGCTGGGACTTCCCCTCCAGGCTGGTGTTTGCAAGGCTGGACAGCTTCCTGCAGAGGCTGCACATGGTGAAGGTGAGAGGTCCTGCAGCCATGAGCTGCCTGGCTGGCACCTTCCCTCCCTGGTGCCAGGGGATCACTCTGTGCCCTCTGGTCCCCCTGACATCGAGGCCAGGACTTGTTTGCCCAGGTCCTGCTCAGTGCCTGTGTCAGGTTTGCTGCTGTGTCCTTCTGGTGGCTGTGTCAGTGCTCCCAGGGGTCCTCTGGGACTGGTGCTCCTGTTGGGACAAGGGCAAGGGGGTCATGGGGCTATGCTTTGCATAGTTGGGAATAAACCAGGACAAGCTCTAAGGTTTCCTGGAGCATTCAGGGACACCCCGGAGCATCTCCTGACTTGGACAGGGGGTCTAGGGGGGGAGCAGGGCCTGGGGAGGAGCAGGGACACATTCCAGATCCCTCACCAGGGCATCCCTTCCCATCCCAGAGTGTGCCCAGCTCTGAGGTGTCCCTGTTTGCTGTGGTTGTGAGGCAGGGCAGGGACAGGGGGTGTTGTGAGTGCCATCATCGCCAAGCATGGCTGAGGCTCTGTGAGTGCCTGTCACAGAGTGTGTAGCTGTCACACAAACACTGTGCTCACCTGTGAGCTCTCCTGTGGATACCAGCTCACTGCACCTGCTGGGCACACTGTTAGTGCTCAGGAACACATAATCAATTAAAATATGCAGCTGCTTTTATTAAGAGCTCTGGATGTCAGGAGCACACAGACCCAAACCCGACATGGGTTTCAGACTGAACATATTTTATATTGTCATTACATAACTTACATATTAATTATTAAACTGACATTGTTCTATTGCATATTTTGATTTCATCCAAGCATGGATTTCTGGTGATCCCCTCAAACCCCTAATATAGTTTCTCATGATTCTTTAAACAATAATTATATCTAATCACATCTCACAGCTATATCATTTATCATATACTGACTACACGGGTGCAGTTTCACATGATCTGGCAAATACAAGGGCTAACATTTCCCAGGGCCAACCTTTAAAATTTTTCCAGGGCCTACTAAACCTAACTTTCCTTCAAACTCCCCAAATTTTCTATTATTTTAAAATCTTTTACTATCAACAATCCCTGTTTTTGGATGGGCTGTTCCCAACTGGGGAGTCAGATGGGCACTGCACTGGCTGCTTGTGCCTATGCAAGGCAAGGTCTGGGTTGCTTTTCTCCTTCTCTCATTCCCTGCCCTGGAACAGAAGGTTTTACTGGTTTAACCACAGTGTGTAACTCTGCTCCTTCCTTCAGGAGCTGTGTTGAAAAGCACAGTGGATGGCATCTGTTTAAAAATCACTCAATTGTAGAATCACAGGGTGGTTTGGGTTGGAAGGGAAGGTTGGAAGGGACCTGAAAGATCATTCTGATCCCACCCTGAGCACCCTCAGGGTGCCCCAGGAGCAAACATGGCTCTGTGCTGTGCTAACTTGTCATGTGCTTGCGGCTGAAGCTGTGTGCGCCTCCTCTGGCTCTGCAGGGCCTCCTGAGCACAGCCCTGGACCTGGCCCAGCTGGAGAAGATTGAGTTTGGGGGCATGAGAGGGAAGGCCCTGGGCCAGCAGGTGCTGGCCATGCACGAGGAGTTCCAGGAGTGCTACCAGGTGTTCTCAGAGCGAGCTTACGACTGCCTGGACCTGGCCAACGTGGTAGGTGGGGCCCCTGTGGGGATGGCAGCAGCTCATCCTCCTCTCCAGGGAACAGCTCCCTCTGCAGCAGAGCTGGCTCCTCCTTCCAGCTCCTTCCTCCCTTTGTGGTGCTCTGATCTGTCCCTGCAGGGGACAGGGAGCTGCTGGCCTTCTCTGCAGGCACTTGGCACTTCTTGCAGCTTCGCATCTCAGAATCACACCACGAACCAGGCTGGAACAGACCTTTGAGGGCATCGAGTCCAAACTGTGCCCCAACACTCCTCATCAGCTAAACCATGGCACTGAGTGCCACATCCCTGCTCTTTTTAACATGTCACTGACTTCCCCACCTCCCTGGGCAGATGATTCCAGTGCCCAATGACTCTTCCAGTGAAGAATTTTTTCCTGATGTCTAACCTAAAGTTCCCCTGGCACAGCTGAAGTCCAGCATACCTTGCTGGTTCAGTGATTTTGAGCTGCTGTGGGTTTTTGGGGTGGTGGCATGGTCTTCAGGCCAGTTCAGGGTCATAGAGTGTGGAGATACCTCCTGTCTTGCCTCCAGCTGAACTTAGGACTTGTTGGACTGTGGGTCCATCCTGGGGGGCCTTGAGCTCAGCCATGGGATGGGACAGAAGTGTCCTTGACTGTGGAGGAGTGTTTAAATTCCTGGTGAATAAGATTATACATCCATTCAGTTTATACATACATTAATTCTTTGCTCTGCTTTACAAGAGTGTGTTTTACTTCAGATTGTTTCTCCCCACAAACACACAATCCCATTTTAAAAGCCATGAAAGATGCTGCTTTTCATCTTCACTTGGACAGCAACTGTTAAGAGACTCAATTACCTCTGGACCTGTTAGGCAGGAGCCAAATGCAAGTGTCTCTTGCTGCTGCACAGCACAGTTGATTCTGGAAGCATTTCTGTCTCTAAACTACAAATATACTGAATCTGTTCCTGGTGAATAAGGAGAGCAAACAGCTCTGGGCAGGGAGGTGACAGGGGGGTGACAGGCACCTCCCCAGTGCCCTCTCCCAGCCCAGGACCTGCTGCTGCCCTCCCCACAGGAGTTTGAGCAGGATGCCCTGGAACTCCAGCAGAAGGTGCAGGACATCGACCGGCGGCTGGGCACCGTGTTCAGCCAGGCCTTCAGCGACGCCCCGGGCATGGAGCACATCTTTGAGGTCTGTCTGTCTGTCTGTGCTTCCCCTCCCTCCCTGGGAGCCCCACTGAGAGCCCAGACAGGGCTGCAGCTGCAGGCTGTGCCCGTGGGATGGACAAGGGGACGGCGACATTGGGATGGATTGGGGACAGCGACATTGGGTTGGATTGGGGACAGTGACATTGGGTTGGATTGGGGACAGTGACATTGGGTTGGATTGGGAACGGGGACACTGGGATGGATTTGGGGACAGTGACATTTTGGGTTAGACTTTGGGACAGTGACATTGGGATGGATTGGGGGTGGTGACATGGTGACATTGGGATGGACAAGGGGACAGTGACACTGGGTTGGATCGGGTTGGGCTTGGGCAGGGATGCTCGGCCCTGTGGGTCCCTCTTAAGCCCTGGAGCTGGGAGTGTCCCTGCTCCTCATCTCTTGACACAAACAGAAGAGTTTGCTCAGTTTGGGGAAGAGCAGCCAGAGAAATGATTCACATCAGGATTTTGGATGGTAGGAGTGGCTCTGGTTGGCCTGGGAGCTGGAGAAAAGGCTGCTCTGAGTTCCAAGGCCAGGTTGGACAGGGCTTGGAGCACCCTGGTCTAGTGGAGGTGTCCCTGCCCATGGCAGGGTGGAATGAGCTGGCCTTTAAGGTCCCTTCCAACCCAAACCATTCTGTGATTCTCTGATTTCCTGGTGAAAACTGTTGTTAAAACCAGGTGAACATGGTTAATATCAATTTGTTAATACATGGATTAATTTCAACTCTGAAAATTGAGGTTTTCTAGAAATGAGAGGGCTTTGTTTACCAGTGAATCTATCCTACAGAGAAAGTAAATGGTATTGTATGAAAAAAAAATCTGAATAATTGTAAAAATTACTATAGGAAATGGTAAGTCATAACATTTATCTTTAATGTTATGGTGTTTTTTTAAATAGATGTTTGTTTTGGTGTTTTTTTAAATAGAAAATTTTGAAGAACTACAATTGAAATATGGTTCACCCACGGAACAGGCCTGAGCATTTCTGTAACAAAGACATCCTTTGTGATATGGTTTAGTGGTGGGATCAGTCAAAGGTGATCTTGGAGTTCTTTTCAAACCTTAATGACTCCATGAAAGGCAGGAACTACTTGGGAAAGTGGGGGGAAAACCTTCCCTTTGACAAATGTCCATCAGGGCAGACCTCGGAGTTACTGAGGAGCTGCATCAGTGAGGAAAATCCCAATGGGACTTTATGCAGGAGTTTGATTTTTCCCATTCTTTCCCTGCTCCTTCCCTGCACAGCTGCTGGCCATGTTCCAGAACCTTCTGGAGCGCCCTGGGATTGCTGCAGTTGCTGCTGACAAGGTCCCTGTCCTGCTCAGCATGTTCAGCTCTGCCCTGGACCAGGCCAGGCTCACCTACAGCAGGCACACCCAGGCAGGGCTGCAGCTCGGTGGGTGCTGTGTCAGGAGGAAAATGGATTTTACAGGAAACTGCATTTAGGCTCATTTAGATGGGGGGAAATAATTTGCTTTTGTTAAGGACACCAGAACTTCCCAAATTGCAAAGGATTTCAGCTTTCCTGGTGGGAAGTGCCTGGGAATGCCCTGTTGGTGGCATTAAAGCAATGCCAATGTCCTTGTTTGAAATGTACGTGTGATGTGTGGGTAATGGTGGAAATGGAAGAGGGAGGTTGGAATCTGGGATTTGTTCAGCCTTTCCCAGGTTTATTATTCCCTGGGAATGCTTGCACAGAAGGGAATAGGTAAATTCTTGTCAGGAAGACTGTTCTGGAAGCAGAGAAGTTTCAGGAGAGGCAGCACTGATGGAACCAGTTTGGGTTAACAAGGGGAATGGGGAGATTAATGGAGGGCGAGTCCAGCATTCGCTGTGACTTTGGGGAGCTCTGTTCTGTGGCTCTGAGTTGAGATGGTCACAGCCAGCTTCCAGCCAGAAATCCCTTCCTCAGTGTCTGTGGGAAACAGATAATTCCCCCCCAGTCTGGTTCCAGAACGTGCTAGGCTTCTCCTCTGATACCTTATTGCAAATCCACAGGGGGGTTTGTAGGTCACAGAGTGTGACTGTGTCCACAGGGGTCTCAGGGTGAGGGAAGAGATGAGGATCTGACTCCATGTTTCAGAAGGCTGATTTATTATTTTATGATATATATTGCATTAAAACTATACTAAAAGGATAGAAGAAAGGATTTACTCAGAAGGCTAGCTAAGAATAGAATAGGAAAGAATGATAACAAAGGTTTGTGGCTTGGGCTCTCTGTCTGAGCCAGCTGGGCTGTGATTGGCCATTAATTAGAAACATCCAACATGGGCCAATCAAAGACCCACCTGTTGCATTCCACAGCAACAGATAATCATTGTTTACATTTTGTTCCTGAGGCCTCTCAGCTTCTCAGGAGGAAAAATCCTAAGGAAAGGATTTTTCATAAAAGATGTCTGCGACAGCAGACCTCCGTGGAGTGACAGAGGCTGAATTTCAGGGAGGGAGCCTGGAGCCAGGGCAGCTCTGTGGGGCTGTGGGTGCTGTGGGGTTCAGGGCTGATGGAATCTGTCCCCTGTGCCCTGCAGGGCTCCCCCCCCTGCACAAGAACGCCCCTCCCGTGGCCGGAGCGCTGGGCTGGGCGCAGGAGCTGCGCGCGCGGATCCAGCGGCCCTTGGAGCACCTCCGGCACGTCCCAGGGCTGTGAGTGTCTGCTCCGGATGGGCTGGGACCATCTGGAAACCTCTCTCTGGGGGTTCTCTCTGCATTGAATGCTATCCAATGGATGTTGTCATTATAGTGCAAGAGTTCTATTGTCATTACATTGCAAAGGTTCCATACTGCCAGTTTTGTACCTCCCTCATGTTTCTTGTAGGCATCTCCTCTGGGCACTGACTCTTCCTTGTCCTCACAGCAGCCAACTGACTCCAGTTCCCCCTCAACCAACCAATCCACTCTTTTATAATACTCTTCTTGTTGGCTACAGCTGTGGCCTGTAAATCAGGCCTGTTCCTAATCTTTAATAATTAACCCGGCTGCAACTTTTTAGGGGGTAAGATTACTTGCTATACTACCTTTATTTACTTATATTCTATCCTCCTACAAATGGCTGCAGCTGAAGCAGTCCTTAGTGAGGAGGTGAGAATTGAAGACGTTCCCTGGAGCTGTTCACTTCCCTGCCATCTTGGTTTTTTGAAGAAATTTTTTAATTGGGTTGGTTATTAAGTGATTGAGAGGCACAGTGGGACAGTAGATAGGCTCCTCAGCTTTTAACAGAGCCCTAGGTTGTAATTAAAATAGATATTGCAACCTTTCCCACTGTAATTCCTCCAGGACCCAGTTGGGAGCAGCCCAGCTCTTTGGTGATAACTTTCTCAGAATTAAACACAGGAACAATCACCCAAGATCAGGAAAACAAACAGGGCTGGAATTCTCATGGTCCCTGCTGCATTTAGTATTGATTTTACCCCTCTGTGTAGAGCAGTTAAAGACAAGTCCTTCAGCAGGGTGGTGTGAGGCTCTTTCCCATGTGCAGCTTGAGGGGGAGAAAGGATTGAAAAGGAAAAATGAAGATATGTGTATATATAGATTTATATTATATATATTAACTATATAGTATGTTATTGCATGTATTTTATATTTTTTCTATACATTATATAGAAATGCATTTTATACATTTTATAAACAGTCATTCTCACAGCTGTGACCTGCATTTAGTGGAGCACAACTGTGACAGAAAACTGCCAAGGGCAAAATGTTCAAAAGTGATGTTTGGTAACATTACAGTGATTTTTCCAGCAGCCCTGGCTCCTTCTCCCATCTTAGCTGCTTCTCCCCATTTTACAGCAGGGAAACACCTGAGAGAGAGCCCAGGGGGCTGGGCAGCCTTGGGCAGGAGAGGATTTGGGGTGAAATCCAGGCAGACTGTGCCTGCAGGCTGTGGGGGACCATGGGAAGGGGGAAATGCAGATTCCAGCCCCCAGGACTGAAGGTGATGAACCCCTGTCTGTTGTGCTGCCAGGAGCTTGGACTCTGCCCGTGGAAGATTGGTGATGCAGAAATATGAAGAGATGATCCAGCTGCTCGACAGGTACAGGGGGCTCAGGAAAGCTTCCCCTCCCCTGAGCCGCCTGCCAGGACATTTGGCAGCCCAGGGCTTGGCAGTGTCCCTCTCTAAGCCCAAGGGAATTCCCTGCCCGGAGAGGAGCGGGGAGCTGGCACTGGGTGCCTCAGGTTTGCTGGGATGGCTTCAGGTGAGATTCCTGCAGGGGGAACAGGGGCTCTGCAGCCCAGCAGGAGCTTCAGAAGGAGCTGCAGTGGGGTGGAGGAGCTGCCCTGGTGGAACACCTGGGCTGGGAGAAGTCTCTGTTCTCTCCCTGGCTGTGTTTGCAGTGGCTGCAATGTGGATATTCCACAGTTGGAGCTGGGGGTGACTGCCCAGGACTTGGCATCTCAGTGTTTGATGTTTCACCTGGTTGCTCTGGGCTGTCCCTTGAGAGGAGCCCCTTCCCACTGTGACGGTGTTCACAGGGGTCCGAGGATGAGCGAAGAGGCGAGGATCTGACTCCATGTTTCAGAAGGCTGGTTTATTATTTTATGATATATATTATATTAAAACTATACTAAAAGAATGGAAGAAAAGATTTAATCAGAAGGCTAGCTAAGAATAGAAAAAGAATGAATGATAACAAAGGCTTGTGACTCAGACTCTCTGTCTGAGGCAGCTGACTGTGATTGGCCATTAATTAGAAACAACCACATGAGACCAATCACAAATGCACATGTTGCATTCCACAGCAGCAGATAACCAATGTTTACATTTTGTTCCTGAGGCCTCTCAGCTTTTCAGGAGGAAAAAATCCTAAAGAAAAGATTTTTCATAAAAGATGTCTTTGACCTGGATCCCTGCAGGGTCCTGCTACCCATGCACACTGGAGGGAGCTGGGATGAGCAGAGCCCACCCTGGGTGCTGCAGGATGGGTGGAGAGAACCCTGTTCCCCATCACCAGAGCAAGGCTGGGGGGTTTCAGCAGAGCCTTACAGAGAGGAGCAGCCCCACAGGTGGTGTGGGGTGAGCACCTTGAGGTGCTGTGTCCTGGGTGCTCAGGTGACAAGGTCATTCAGAGCAGACTTTGTCACTGGGGAGGGGCTGTCCATGCCCTGTGAGATGCCAGGAGCCCTCCTCTGCCCTCTGTGCACCCATGCCAGGGGTGCCATGGCCTCACCCAGCCAGGTGAGCTCAGCTTCAGCCACCCCAGCATCCCTGGGGCTTCAGGAATCTGCCCTGCTCAGACCTTGGAAACCCCCAGCTGCTGATACATCACATCAGGCGAAATGCTTTGGAAAGTCCGTCTCCAAATCTGAATTCTCTGCTAAAACTGGTACCTGAGAGAGCTGTGCCCTCCTGACTTGATGCTGCCACTGTTCTTTTGGGTGTTTGCCTTGTTGTTGAGGTGGCATAGGTGGGTTTTGAAGATTCCTTCACATTTTTCAGTCCTCAGAGTGGACTTGGCCTCCACTCAGTTACAGCCGCACCCTCTGGTCTGGTAACTGTGTGGTGCAAGTATCTCTCTTCTGGCAGGTATCAGGAGAAGCTGTATTTGGACTGGTCCCAGACAGTGTCAGAGAAATCCCAGTACAACCTGGCCCAGCCTCTCATCCGGCGAGAGGCACAGACCAAACTGATCAGGGTCAATTTTGATCCCCAGGTAAGAGCTGCTGCCCCTCCAGCCCCCCAGGACATGTCCCCAAGCTGTGGGGGGACATGTGCTGTGGGGGGGGTCTCTGTGCTTGTGGAGCCCCTCCCATGGGGGCAACAAGGCTCTACCGTAGATCTGCTCTGTAATACCAGCACTGAGTTTAAGCAGAGCAAATTCTGGTTTAAGGCAGTGGCTGAAGTCCCTCAGGAGCCAGAGGTGTGGCAGCATGTCCACACCATACTGCTTGATACTGGTGTGGGGAGTGATGGAACATCATCTAGAGACACACATTCATGTGGTGTGTACCTGAAACCTGAGCTTCAAAGGGTGTGAAAAACCCAGGGAAGGTTTGTTTTGTGACTCCAGAAATCTTTGATGGCATCAGAGTGGGTTTGAGGCCATGGTGCTATTTTTAAATTTTTTTTTTTATACCAACCAGCCCAGCAAACCAAGAGAGCTGGAGCTATCTTATCTTTCACTTTAATAATGGCCAATGGCTCTTGCAGAACAGCATTGCTGGGACTTGTGATGGGGCTCAGCCTCCATCTGAGAGGGGAAGCACATGGCTGGGGACGGCTGAGAGCACCAGAGGTGATGGTGGCTTTTAGAGGAGGCTGGTGGGTGCTTAACAGAGCTGGGAAGGAATCCAGAGTCAGAGATCAATGGGAAACAGACCAAGAGCTGTCCAGGCCCTTTCCAGCTTGGTGCTTTGGGAATAAACCAGCAGGACCAGCAGAAGGATTTGGAGGGAATGCCAGGAGCTGGCAGGGCTGTGCTGACCAGCAAAGGGGTTGGAGGGAGTTCCAGGAGGTGGCAGGGCCATGCTGACCAGCAGGACCAGCAGAAGGGGCTGGAGGGAGTTCCAGGAGCTGGGAGGGCTTAGCTGACCAGCAGGAACACCCTGTGATGGTCAGAAGGAGCTGACAGGGCCGTGCTGACCAGCAGGAACACCCTGTGATGGTCAGAAGGAGCTGACAGGGCCGTGCTGACCAGCAGAAACCCCTGTGATGGTCAGAAGGAGCTGACAGGGTCGTGCTGACCAGCAGAAACCCCTGTGATGGTCAGAAGGAGCTGGCAGGGACATGCTGACCAGCAGGAACACCCTGTGATGGTCAGAACAGGTTGTAGGGACTGCCAGGAGCTGTTAGGGCCGTGCTGAGCCCAGCTCTGTGCCTTGCCTCCCCAGCTGGTGGCCGTGCTCAGGGAGGTGACCTACCTGAGGCGCAGCGGGGCAGGAGCCATCCCCCTGGCAGCAGCTGAGCTCCATTCCTGCAAGGAATCCCTCTGGCAGCTGGTGGCCAGCCTGGAGCTGATGGCCAACAGCTACAACAAGGTCCTGAGGTCCCTGCTGGAGGTGGAACATCCTCTGGTGCAGGGCCAGCTGCAGGACATCGACGTGAGGCTGAGAGAGGCAGAAGAAACGCTGACCTGGAAGACAGAGGGTGAGCTGGCTCTGCGTGGTGTTGGTTTTCCCAGCTTTTACTGAGATGGGGCAGCTGAGAGGTGTTCTAAAAGCTTTTATTGCATCATCAGTTTCAATGAATAGTGAGACAAATGTAAAACTCAACTCCATTCCATCAGAAGCCAACCAGTTTCCTGGTTACAATACTTTATAAATCTTTTTCAGCCTATTAACTTTTGGCCCACAATGCTGCTGTTACTTAAAACACCAATCACCTCTATTTTTCCTATATTTAACACAAATCCCCTATATTCTTAACTGTATTCTTACCTATATTACCTATATTTAACACCAATCACCTTTATTTTTACCCGACGTCATGTTACAATGTATCTTTCACAATTCTAATTCTCTAAAATACCTGGTCCTTTTGCAAATCTACATTTTGAAACCTGTTGAAACTTTTTTCCAGTTCAATCTCCCTCTCAACAATGTCATCTCTATTCTATGGCATTATAGTATATTATAGTATATTGTAGTATAGTATATTAAAACTATATTAAAATAATAGAAGAAATTATTTCATTAGGAGGTTAGCAAGGAATGGAATCAGAATGATATTAAAATTTTGTGACTGACTAGACAGTCTGAGATAGATGGATTGTGATTGGTTATTAATTAGAAACAACCACATGAGACCAATCACAGATGCACCTGTTGCATTCCACAGCAGCAGATAATTATTGTTTATATTTTGTTTCTGCGGCTTTTCAGCTTAGGAGAAAAAATCTTAAAGGGATTTTTCAGAAAATATCATAGTGACAGTAGGGGAGAGGTAGAGGTGGCTCTGCTGCTCCAGGTAGTGAATCTCTTACCTTAAGGATGAATGAGAAACATGTGAGACCATGGGGGAAAGGTCTGAAGGAGAGAACCCCAGAGCTTGGCCCAGCAGCTCTGGAAATAGAGGCTCAACCATCTCATCTTCCCCAGGTGTCTGGGATCACATCTCTGGGGTGGTGAGTGATGTCTGTGACCTGGAGCAGAGGGTGCAGAAGGCCAAGGACAACGTTGAGGAGATCCAGAGCATCGTGTGCTCATGGGGATCGCCCATGCTGGAGAGGAGGGACCCCAAGAGGGAGGCAGTGCTGAGCCTGGAGGAGTGCCAGGAGTGCCTGGAGCGGCGCTACAGCCTGGTCAGGGAGGCTGGGCACAGGATCCACTCCCTGGTGGAGGTGAGGGGGCACCTGCAGGTCTGGGGGGCTCCTCAGAGGCTCCCTGTGGTCCCTGTGGCACTGGAAACATCCAGAGTGCTTTGCCTGAAATGAACTCCCTGAACACATTTGATAACCCACCCCGGAGTTAACTGGTGCTGTCTCTGAGGGGGGGGTGGGCTGGATGGGGTGTGGGGCTGGCTGGGCTCCCAGCCCCGGGCAGGACCAGCTCCAGCACAGAGAAGGGTCTGGCTGCAGCCCTGGCTGCTGGAGAGCCACTAGAGGGGAGTGGTGCATCGGGATTGGGATGCTGCTTCAAGGAAAGGAAAAATCCCCTCTGAGGTGTTACCTGGGAACAGGGGCTCTGGCTGACCCTTTGGTTTCAAGCTCTGTCCCTCTGTGCAGCAGGAGGTGATGCTGAGCACCCAGGGAGAAGCTGAGTGACAGGGGAGAAACTGCTCTCCCAAACCTTGGTGCTTCCCAGCAGTTTTGCCAGAGCTCAGAGTCCTCTGCAGGCCAGGAGAAAGCCCAAAGCTCTGCTCCTCACCTGCCTGGAGCCAGGTGTTGTGCATGTCAGGGACGGCCCCTGGCCTGGAGGAGATGGGTTATGGGCCCAGCCCTCTCCTGAGGGTCATGTCTGGCCTTGGGCTCTGAAGAGAACCAGATGGGTTCATCAGGATGGGCCTTTGAGACCCCCAGTTCTCCCTGCCCCAGGGGTGCAAAGCAGCCCCAAGTCCCATGGCCTCAGAGAAGAGGGAAGAAAACACGTGGAAGACCTTCTAAGGCTCTTCTGCCCTCCATTTTCACCTTGACATGTTCCTGGAGACCAAGCAGCCCTTGACAGGAGCAAATTGTGGCCATGCCCCAATAGGAAGATCCACCTCAACCAGGCTGGCACTGCTGTGGTGCCCAGCATCAGCCCTTGGCTGTGGGGCAGGGATGCCTTCACAAAGCATCAGCTTTCAGCATCAGCACCTCCTTACCCACACTTAGTGAACCTGTATTACACTCAAGGAGGATTTTTGGACACACTCAGCCCTGTTGTGTGTGAAGGAATCTTCTTTGTGTTCCAGGAAAACCAGAGCCTCCTACGTGCAGAGCCAGCCTGTGATGCCTGGAAGGGGTATTTGGATTATGTGGATGAGATAGTTCTGGATGGATTCTTCACTGCCATTGAGTGCTCCCTGAAATACCTCCTGGAGAACACAGGTGACACCTGACTCCTGTCCCCTGGCTGCAGAGGCTGCTCAGCCTCTCCATGGGGACATCTGTGGCTGTGCTCCCTCATTCTCAGTGCTTGCTCTCTTTTTTCCTGGCCTCTCCAAGGGGACATCTCTGGCTGTGCCCCCTTATTCTCAGTGGTTGTTCTCTTCTTCCTGGCTTTCCTCTGGTACTGGAGTGTCCAGAAGGGGAGGGTGGCTCCAGCACTGGTCACTGGATTGCTCAGGGGGAGGGATGGAGGTGACAGCACTGTCTGCAAGGGTTAATGGACAGAGACACCTGAGGCTTCTCCCACATCTGTGCTTGGACATCAGCCACCTCCCACCCTTCCATGCCCAAAGCAACAGGGTGGCACCATCCCTCCTCTGTGGGCAGTCTCAAGAGCCAGTTCTGCTCCTGAAAGGCATCAAACAAAGCCCTCAGTCCCTGGGCAGAGGTGAGCCGGGCTCAGGAGTGCCCAGGTCTCCTTGCTGTGCTGAGAGCAGCTTGTGTGCAGCTGAAGCACATCCCCAGGAACGCTTCCCTTCTGGATGTGAGGCACTATGAGCCGGAGAATTGCAGGCAGTTCTTCACCATCTTGTTAAAAACTTGCCTAGGTTGTCACATTTGCATCTGGCTTCAGTTTCTGGTTGCTGTTGTGGTTTTTTTTTTGCATGCCTTTCACCATTAAATTAAAGAGCCACTTGGTTCCTGTTGTATTCCTCCTCTGCAAGCACTTTCATGCTGGCACTGTTCAGCTCTCAGACTCCCTCTGCATTACCTGAAGAGCCTTTCCTCCTCAGGGTGTTTTCTGCTCCTTACATCACTTGTGTCTCACCTGTTCCCCACTGGTTTTGGTGGGTACCACAGCACAGCTGGTTTGCCAGCACCTCCATGGGTTGTGCAGGCCCCAGGGAGTGTGTGTGTGCCACCACCCCCTCCTGCTGTCCCTACAGGCCATGTGGCACCTTGTAATAGGACCTCAGTGGCTCTAGATTCCTTGAAAAGCGCCCAGACATCTCTGTTCTTCCCTGCCAGATCCCAAGGCAGGACTTGCTCCCCTCTTTGAGGTGCAGCTGGATTTGGTGATCCCAGATTTGGTGTTTCGCCCTCCCTTGGACCCTGGCACCAGGGATGGATTCTGTGACATGGTGGAAAGTCTTCTCCAGGGCATCTTCCACATCTCCTCGCTGGTGTCCCGGCTGGCTGCACACAGTGGCTTCAGCCACTACCAGGTCTGTGCTCTGGGGCTTCCCTGGGCTGGGACAGTGAGGAGGTGCTGTGTGCTCCCACCTCACTGTGCTCTCCTCTCCCTCTCCACTCTCTCCTTTCTCCTATCTGCCTTCTCTCCTCTTCTCTCCTTTCTCTCCTCTTTCTCCTCTCCCTTCTCCCATTTTCTCTCTTTCCCTTCTTCTTCCTCTCTCCTTTCCCTTCTTCTTCTTCTCTCCTTTCTCCTCTTCTTCTCTTCTTTCCCTTCTTCTCTTTCTTCTTCTCTTCTTTCCCTTCTTCCTCTCTCTCCACTCTCCCTTCTCCTCTCTCCTTTCCCTCCTTTCTCCTCTTCTGTCTCCTTTCCCTCCTTTTCTCTCCTTTCTCTTCTCTCTCCTTTCCCTTCTCATCTCGCCCTCCTTCTCTCTCTCTCCTTCTCTCTCCACTCTCTCTTCTCCTTTCTCCATCTCCCCTCTCCCTTCTCCCTGTGCCCACCAGGCTGCCCTGGAGGCCATGCCCTCGCTGTGCTCGTGGCGCCAGGAGCTGCTGGCGCGGGCTGAGACAGCGGCCACCACGTGCCGCGAGCACCGCGCGGGGCTGGAGCGGCGCTTCTGCCACCTCCTGCTGCAGGACAGGAGGGACCTGGGCCACCCCCTCCTGCTCCAGGACAACAGGGAGCTGGGCCACCATCTCCATGTCCCTACACCTGCAGACACCGAGGAGGGGCTCCCTGAGGCACCGGCCATGCTGCAGCAGTTCAGGGAGCAGCTGGGCTCCTACGAGCAGCTCTACGAGGAGGTGGCTCGAATGCAGCCCCTCTGCACCTTCCAGGGCTGGCTGAGGCTGGATGTGCGGCCCTTCAAGGCAGCCTTGCTCAACGAGATTAAAAGGTGGAGCTTGGTGTTCAAGCAGCATCTCCTGGACCATGTCACGCACAGGTGAGGGTTGGTTCTGCCTCTGATCATGGAAATGCTCTTGTCTAGATTGGGCTGTTTCATTTCCCACTCATGGCCAAAGGATAGAGAATCATGGATTTTCTCTTGTCTGGATTGGGCTGCGTCGTTTCACACTCATGGCTGAAGGATAGAGAATCCTGAAATACCCTGGGTGTTGGAAGGGATCCACAACGACCATCCAGTGCAGCTCCTGGCCCTGCACAGGCACCCAAACAATCCCATCCTGGGCATCCCTGGGAGCATTGTCTGATCACTCCTGGAGCTCTGGCAGCCTCAGAGCTGTGACAACCTCCAGAGTTAATACAGGAACAGGAGAAGGGCTCATGATGCACAGCAGCTCCATCCCAGCACTGAATCTTCCATGCCCTGGTCTCTGCTTGTGTGTGAGCTGGGAGTTGCGGCATCCCTTGGTACCCCTGACATCCCTGGTACCTATGTAGGGTGTTAGACAGTTTGTGTTTGCCCAAGGTGTGTGTTCTGCTTCTCCTGAGCCAAAGAATCCCATCTCTGCCAGGGCACTGGACTTACACTACCGGATTTGATGGTGGCCATCAGTAAATCTGCATTAATGTTGTGAGGTTTTTAACAGCCCATGATTCAGGTAGCCTGGCATGAGCAGTCATGGGGAGGTGTCATGGAGCAGTTTGGGCTCCAACTTTTGCATTACCAGGTGTTCCTTGCCCTGAAGAGCTGCTCAGATCTGTGCAGGACAGTGCCTTGGGTGATTTATTGGTCACAACTGAAGGTTGTCTTAGGTTGTGGGTGCTCCCAGGGGAGTGCTCACAGACATCTGAAGAGGAGGCTGCTGCGTGGGGTGGTGATGTGATCTCTGGTGTGCTTTTCAGCACCATAAATCTGTCTGATAATTTCTTTGCAAAGAGGTTTAGTGTGGCAGAGAATGAGCACTTAGGAGCTGTTATTGAGAGTCCCTGAGTCAGCAGTTCAGTCTTTATTAGGTGAAGTATTTAGGGATACTTTTAGGCCCAGCAACATCCAGAGAATTTAAGCACTTAAGAAGTGTTTTGAGACCCAGGAACCCAGTGCTCTTCTGCTCAAAGTGCCCAGTAGCTGGTGAGGTTAAAAACAGGATAAGCAGGTGAGGAAATGTGTCCCAAAGACTTTCTTGTCCGTGATAGTTTATGGCTCAAGGGCTTGAGAGACAGGGATCTTAATTTTAAAGACCTGGAGGGATTTTTTCCTCCCAAAAATGTACACTTGCTTTTCTGAGCTGCTGTGAATTTGCATCACCTGCCGGAGGGAGCTGCCCTGTGAAGAGAGGCAGTGCAGGAAGGACAAGCCCTGTTTGTTACAGCTTTGAAATGTGTCAGGTTCACCTGGGGAGCTTGGATTCCTGTGGTGGAAGAGATGGGGTGAAAACTGTCACAGAATCCCAGAAAGGTTTGGGTTGGAAGGGATCTTAGAACCCACCCAGTGCCACCCCTGCCATGGCAGGGACACCTTCTACTGTCCCAAGTGCTCCAAACCCTATCCAGCTTGGCCTTGGACATTTCCAGGGATCCAGGGGCAGCCACAGCTGCTCTGTGCACCCCATGCTGGTGTCTCCTCACCCTCCCAGTAAAAACTGGGACAGGAAAATCTGTGCTCTCAGACAGCCCCTCCTGAGCTCCCTGTCTCTGTTCAGGTACTCTCTCTCCAACTTGAAAAGTCCCAATCTGTCTTTCTGTTCCTTTAAGGAACCTGTACCATATCCAGGGATACCTTTGAGCAGGAATTCCAGTTCTGAGGCTGGGTATTAACTCCAGAGGAGCTGGAAGAATAATAATTCCAGAGGAGCTGCCCTCATCCTGTGCCTTCCTCCCCTGCTTTGTGCTCTGCAGCTTGGCTGACCTGGACGAGTTCATCCAAACCGCCGAGAGAGGTTTGAGCAGAAAGGTGGAGAAAGGTGACTACAGTGGCTTGGTGGAGGTCATGGGTCACCTGCTGGCTGTGAAGGAACGTCACAGTGCCACTGATGCCATGTTTGAGCCTCTGAAGGAGACCATTGAGCTGCTGAGGGCCTATGAGCAGCAGCTGCCTGAGGAAATCCACCAGCAGCTGGAGGTGGGTGAGGGTTTGTGGTGGGCACAGCAGTTTGCCCAGGAGCAGAAGGCAAAGGGGGCAGGAGTGGAGGAGCATCCCAGGGATATTCAAGGCTCCCTGTCATTAGAGGGCCTCATTGGGCAGCGTTTTGCTATTGCAGGATGTGCCTTAGTAGCTCTAAATGTTGAGATTTTTTTCTTTTAAAGCAGAGATTAAGCCTTTTGTTATGTGTGAAAAACATGGAATTGCCTGCTCCAACTCCCAGCGATTGCTCTTGAAAAAAAATTAATGCGTTTTCAAATCCATCTGTTAATTAGGTTGAATTATAATTATTTTTAAATAAGCTGGTTCTTGGCAGCTATGGAGATGGGGAGGATAATGTTGGCAGAGGAGCTGCCTTCCCACAGGACTTCAGTTCTCCTCTGGGTCGAGACCACCAGATCTGCTTTACCCAGAGGATAGCCCTGGGAGCAGGTTATGAAAATATTTTGGCATCTTTCCACATCTGGCTCTTATGAGTCAGTTCTTTGGGACTTCCTTTCTGTTCTGCAAAGGGGACCATGAGAAGGTTGTAAGAGATGGTGAGTGTTGGGGGACAGAGACAAGCCCTGCTAGCTGTCTTCATCCACCATGAAGCCCAGTCCTGTGGGGGAGCCCAGCTCCACTAAACCGTCCTGCCTGGGAGCTGCTGGTGTGTCCCTGCTTGTGCAAATACTTCCAAAATACCTGATTTACTTTGCTGATAGAAGAAATGAGGGTGTGGAGCAGGAGCAGCCACCCAGATGCAGGTACTCTCTCTCCAAAGAATTGTTCTTTCTGGCGAGTGGCAGCAACACTTGTGTGTGAATGATTCATTCCCTCCTGTGTGGAGGGGGAAAAGCTTCTCCAGAAGCTCCTCCAGGCTCCTCTCCCTCCCTGGAGATGGATGGGCTGGAGCTGCTGCTTGGGAGGAAGAGAAGGGGGCAGCTCTGTGAGTGGTCATGGATGGTGATTTCTGCTGAGACTGTGGTGAAAAATGCCAGTATGAGACCCGTCAGGAGGGGCTGGCCCTGCCCTGGCCATCTCTGCCCTCTCAGAGCTGCCTGCAGCTCCTTCCCTTCTTTCCATGGTGGGTTTCCATTAATCTCCTCAAGACTGTGAGCTGGGATGGAGAGAAACCTAGAATCTTTCCTGTGGGCTTGCACAGCCCATGAAGAGGAGGGGACCTGGGGACAGCAGAGCCCTTGGCAATCATGGAATTGTCAAGGTTGGGAAACACCTTTAAGATGATAAAATCTCACCATCCACCCAGCACCACAACTGTGATCACCAGTAAACCACATCCCCAGGTGCCACATCCACAGGATTTTGAATACTTCCAGGGATGGTGACTCCACCCTGCCCTGGGAAACCTCTTCTGATGCTTTACAACCCTTCCTGTGAATGTTTTTCCTCATATCCAATCTAAACTCCCCCAGGCATAACTTGGGCCATCCCAACCTCTCTCCCTTGCAGTTTCAGCCATGGGATCAGTGGCTTTTTCCATTCCATGGTTATCCAGGAGCAGATCCCACCCTGCAGAGCCCCTCCTGCCTCCCAGCAGTGTGGCAGCAGCTCTCTGGCCACAGAGAGCAAACACAAATCTTCCCAGGCATTTTCCCTGGGGAAAGCTGTGCGAAAGCTCAGAGAAAGAATTAAAACAAATCTTATCTGCACTTGCTGCACCTGTTGCTAGGCAAATGTGGAATGTGTTATGGAGATTTGTTTACCAAAGGGTGGTGGTGTATTGTATTTGTTGAGATTTTTGTGGGAGGGAGGAATGATGTATTTGATTTTATGTTTTTAGAAGGTTAATTTATTATTTTATGATACTATATTATATTAAAGAATACTATACTAAACTACACTAAAGTATACAGAAAGGATACTTACACGATGCTAAAAAGATAATAATGAAAATTTGTGACTCTAGAAAGAGTCCTGACACAGCTTGGCCCTGATTGGTGTGAGTTGTTTTCACTCATTGACCAGAATCTAATGAAACAATTACTTGTGAGTAAACAATCCCTAACCACATTCTAGATGAGCAAAACACAAGAGAAACAAATAAGATCATAATTGTTTTCCTTTTTTCTGAAGCTTCTCGGTTTCCCAGGAGAAAAGTCCTGAGCAAAGAGGTTTTTCAGAAAATGTGAATACCACATTTAGAGGTTGACCAATGAGGTCAAAGCTCTATCAGGCAGGCTAGAAGGGCGGTTATGGGTTTCTTAAGAATAGAGTAAGAATATAATATAGAAGAATAAAGCAATGGTTCAGTGTCACTGACATATTTTATGAAAAATCCTTTTGCCAGGATTTCTTCTCCTAGGAAGCTGGGAAGCTTCAGTTTCCCCATGTTTTGCTCCTTAGGAATGTGATTTGGAGAATTGTTTATCCAGATGTGAAGTGTTTTAAATTAATGGCCAATCACGGCCAGCTGTGTCAGACTCTGAGTCTGTCATGAGATTTTATTATTCATTCTTTTCTATCCTTATGGTGTCTCCTTTCTCTTACTTTAGTATAGTTTTAGTATAGCATTTATAACATATAGCATAACATAGCATAACATATAATATAGTACAGTATAATATAGTATAATATAATATAACATAGTATAGCATCTACACTACACTACAATACAATACATAGTATAACATATACTATAGTATAATATAGTATAATAAAATATAATATAAAATATAATAGCAGTCTTCTAAAACATGGGGTCAAGATTCTCATCTCTCATCCTGGGGACCTTCAAACACCACCACAGTTCAGCTTTTTGCGTCATGGAGTCACTGCTAATCACACAGTGCTAATTACACCTTCTACATCATGGGGTCAGCACTAACCCCCGTGTGTCAGGGTGACCCAGCAGTGCCGCTGTGCCCACAGGAGCTGCCAGAGAAGTGGGGCCAGGTGAAGAAGCTGGCTGTGGCCGTGAAGCAGCAGGTGGCCCCTCTGCAGGCTGCCGAGGTGACCGCGCTGCGCCAGAGCTGCGCCGCCTTTGATGCCCAGCAGCAGCGGCTCCGCGAGCGCTTCGTCAGGGAGGCTCCCTTCAGGTACAGCTCTCCCAGCACCAACCAGCCTCAGGAACATTTGAAGGAGCTGGGGTTGTTTAGCCTGTCTCAGGTTTGCTGTTGTTGGAATGGCTTTTGAGGTGTAAAGGTTTTTTTTTCCCAGCCCTGCACTCAAAGGAGAAGTCAGGGTTCTTTGGCTTTGGTTTTCAAGGTTGTTTATTTTCTCTTATTTAATACACGCTTTTTGGATCTGCAGAGATTTGTTCAGCTGGTCAGGTTGAGGCACACTGAGAGCCCTCAGGGTGGCGTTATCTTTTTAAAAACTACATGTACTTTATTTATAATAATTTTTAAATACTTATCACTTATGTTAGACAGTTTGTCTTTAATCTAAAAGTGCTACTATCACAGCAGAAGATAGAGGACAAGAAGAAGAATGAGAAAGACTGGACACGTCTAGATTCCTCCATCTTGCCTCCTGAACTCCCATTTTAAAAACTTTAAAATTCTACATTTTCACCTGGTGATAAATTCATTATCATTCTATTCAAACTCTTGTGGCTTGTAACTCTACACACAAAGTTGGTAATTGTTTCCATGGGCTAAAATCAAAGGCACAGGTGCTGAAATCTTAAGGCATCACCTGCATGTCCTGGTGATGCACAGCTCTCCTCCCTGCTGTGCCTGCAGTGCCTGGGAAGAGGTTGGGTTTGGGTGGTGTCAGCAGTGCCATGTGGCTCAGCCATCAGGGTGTAGTAGAGACCTTTCATCTCTCCTGTGGCTCTCAGAGGCTCTGTCTGTTTTATTGGTCCTTTAGAAGTTGTTACAGTGTCACTTATGAAGCATAAATGTTTATTTCTAGGTTTGACACCGAAAAACCTTATCAACTGCTGGATGCAAAGCACATGGAGATTAAACAGATGGAGTCAGCCATGACCTCGATTTATGAATCAGCTGGTCTGTTTGAAGTCATGGTGCCGGAGTATAAACAGCTGAAGCAGTGCAGGAAGGAGCTGTGTCTGCTCAAAGAGCTCTGGGACATGATCTCCCTGGTGAACACCAGCCTTGAAGACTGGCAGACCACCAGATGGGTGGACATTAACGTGGAGAACATGGACCTGGAGTGCAAGAAGTTTGCAAGAGAGATTCGGAATTTGGACAAGGAAATGAGGGCATGGGATGCTTTCAGCGGGCTGGAAAGCAAGGTGAAGAACATGCTGACAGCCCTCAAGGCTGTGGCAGAACTTCAAAATCCTGCCATCAGGGAGAGGCACTGGAACCAGCTGATGCAGGTGACGGGCGTCAGGTTTGTGATGGACTCGGACACCACCCTGGCCGACCTCCTCAAGCTCAACCTGCATGAATTTGAGGGGGAGGTCCACGGCATTGTGGACAAAGCAGTGAGAGAAATGAGCATGGAGAAGGTGCTGAAGGAGCTGAGGGTGACCTGGAGCTGCAGGGAGTTCCAGTATGAGCCTCACCCTCGCACCCACACCCCCTTGCTGAAGTCAGATGAGGAGCTTGTTGAAACTCTAGAAGACAACCAGGTGCAGCTGCAGAATTTGATGTCCTCCAAGTACATTGCCTTCTTCCTGGAGGAGGTGTCTGCCTGGCAGAGGAAGCTCTCCACTGCTGACTCCGTCATCTCCCTCTGGTTCGAGGTGCAGCGCACGTGGTCTCACCTGGAGAGCATTTTCATAGGCTCAGAAGACATCAGGGCACAGCTGCCCCAGGTATGAGCCCCCAAATCCCAAATTCCTGCTTGGGAAATGTTGAAGAAGAGGCTCCATTATTAAATGGGGTTATCTGTAGTGCCGAATCCCCCAAAGCAGGGCTGTTCTCCGGCTGCCTTGTTCCTCTGGAGGCTCCCTCAGTGCTCTGATTGTTCCCCCAAGGATGCTTTTGTGCTTGAGCTGTGCTGAGGGGCTGATCTTCTCCCCTGTAGAACTGCATGGCAATCACAGAGTTCCTGGGCGCTGGCAAACACAGTTCTTGGGTGCTGAGTGAGAGCTGCTGCCTTCCTTCAGAGCTGTAGGCATGTTTCCTCTTCCTTCAGAGGGGAGAGGACTGAGATCATTGCTCAGACACTGCAAATCATCAAACAGAGCTGGCCCAGGCAGCTTTGGCAGCTTTCCCTTTCTTTCCATCCACTCTGGTGCTGGGGGAGAGCAGCTTTTCTCCTGCTGCTCCTCTGGGGAACTCCTCAGGTGCCTCCAGCCCAGCTCCCAGTGTAATTCCAGGCTCACAGCCATGCTGAGCTGGAGCAAGCCTTTCACTGCTCTCAGAGGCTGGGATCTCTCAGAACACCAAGAGAACATTGCTGTGTCCTTTGTGTCCCTTTGTAGGACTCCAAACGTTTTGAAGGCATCGATGTGGATTTTAAAGAACTGGCCAATGAAGTTCAGAAAACCCCAAATGTGGTTGAAGCCACCAATAAAGCAGGTCTGTCCCAGCAGCTGGAGGACATCCAGAGTAGGTAGGTAGAGCATCAGTCCCAGGGTTTTGTCAGAGGCTGGAATCAGCCATGAAAAGCTGAACCTGTGCTCTGAGGCTTTTTCTGAGGCTCTGCTTCCTCTGCAGTCACAAATCCCCAGCTTTTCTGATCTTTCTCAAGTTTCTGCATTTGTGACCCATCACCCTGGCAGGATGGGCAGGCCCTGGCACAGGTTACCCAGAGCAGCTGGGGCTGCCCCTGGATCCCTGGCAGTGCCCAAGGCCAGGTTGGACAGGGCTGGGAGCAGCCTGGGACAGGTTGGGCTTTGAGCTCCTTTCCAACACAAACCATTCTGTGATTTTGTGATCAAACAAAGCAGAGCTAAGCCCATTTAATTTACAAAATTATCCCTGTGTACCCTTGAGGCATCACACAGCTCCCTGAGACAGACCTGAGTGCCCTGGGATGGAGACACTTCTCACTTAACATATGAATCTGCCTGAAACCCACTTCAGAGTCCATGCTAAGCTGTTGTGGCAGTAGCAGCTCTCCATTTCAAATAAGGATTTGATTTTATTTTCAATCGAACAAGGCCAATGTTCCTCACAGAGAATGTTATTTAGGAACTTTGTAAGCTCAGCAGCAGTTTAGCATGTGAACACTGCAAGATTCATTTTAGATCGGAGCAAACAACTTTCCTTTCATGCTTTGCAAACACAAAAAGCTGAGTTGGTTGGAATCAGACTTTAAAATGTGGCTCATTAGAATAAAAGCAGTTCTGGAAATGTTCATCCCAGTGGATGCCACCACCTGTGGCAGCTACGAGCTTGTCTAAAGCAGTGGGGTCAGACTGCAAACCTTTCCAACCTCTTCTTCCACTTGTGCTTCTGCTGTTTCATCAGGCTGCCCTGACTCCTGGGTGTTTGGCCCTGGAGTAGAGTGAGCTGTGAGTTCCCCTGTGCTTTGTGGGTCTGCTCAGGGCTGGGGGAAGGAGCAGCCTGCAGGCTCAGCTCGTGCCTGCCATTTCCCCGTGGTGGGCAGAACCTGCCTGAGAAGGGCAGCACGAAGCATGGCAGGGTATTCACCCACCTGTCCTGGGCTCTGCTTTGTCTCCCCAGGTTGTCTCTGTGTGAGAAGGCTTTGGCTGAATATTTGGACATGAAAAGGTTGGCTTTTCCCAGATTTTACTTCATTTCTTCTGCAGATTTACTGGATATTCTTTCCAATGGCACCAACCCACAGCTGGTAAGGCTTGTGCTGCATTTTCAGGGGTGTCACAGTGAGAGCTGTTGTCCTGGGACTCTCCTCAGTGTCCTTTCTGGAGGGATTTTCTCCCACCCTGTGTGGATTAACAACTCCATCTCTACCTGCCATCACTGACAGGCAGCCCTGCCCTGGCTGTTGTCTGATCTGATCTTGGGAATGCTTGTGGCAGGTTCAGAGAGCCCCTCTGTGGCCTTTGTGCCATAAAACAGGGCTTTGCTCCTGCTGGGATACAGTGAGATTGCAGGAAAATGATCTCATCCAAAACTTGGTGCTGACCTTAGATCCTAGCCTGGGATGGCACCAAGCAAAGAGCCCCAGGCTGGGCATTCCAGTGTGGGAGGGCTGAGCACTGGTGGCTTGTAGAGGGTTGGTTTTTTAGGCTGAAGAGACAATTTCCAGAAAGTGCCTTTTCCTTCCCCCTGCAAAGCCTTTGGGGTGTCCTGATGGCAGGGCAGGGATGAGTCCAGCCTGCAGGAGGTGTGCACTGCCTGTGGACAGGTGGTGTCTGACCCTGCACTGGGTTTCTAGGATGGGCCCTGAATGCCAGGTGTGGGGAATCCCCCCAAACACACCATTCCTCCTCCCAAATCCCCCAAACACACCATTCATCCCCCTAAACACACCATTCCTCCTCCTGGCTCGGCAGGATTCCTGGATCATCCCAAGGAGGAGCTGGCAGTGACCCTCCTGTTGTAAGAAATGGCTTCCCAGTCCCCTTGCCCCCATTCCCAGGGATCAGAACCCCCTGTCCCCCGTGGGCAGAGTTCACAAGATTCAGTCCTGCAGGTGCTGTTTCATGTGGAGCTGCTGTCAGGGAACCTGGGCATTGCCAGCCCCTTAGCCTGGCAAGGCCCTGCCCAGCCTGCTTTGGGAGGCATCAATAATCCTGAGGTTGGTGTGTGAACCAGATCAAAGTGTTCACAGCAAATAGAGCCTGTTGGGTAAGGAATCAATTCCTTATTCCACCTTTTAGCAGTGAGCAACCTCAGCCTCCTTAAGCTTTTCCTCCTTTTCAGCGTTTGTGTGAGGATGTGAATGGGGCAGGCTTGGAAATGCTCTTGTTGCCACTAACCTTTCACTCAGCTTGGATGTGTTTGCTGCTGCTGGGTGATTTCAGCCCACAGAGTGTCATAAATACACAGCTGATTGATGCTTAAAATGGAGAGAGAGAAAGAGAACACAGGAAGCAGAGAAAAGCTGCTGTGCTGAAATGCTCCACGGAGTAAGGAGAAATTCCTGGTGCTTTCTGTTATTCAAAACTATTTGCAGTAAAATCAAAGTAAATGTCAGACAGGATCATACACGGATACGCTCTCAGCCTTTCCACTGTAGTTTCAAAGCCTGATAATTCCTAAAGGAGGATTAAATAGACAATGATATTATCCACTTGAACTGGGTATTGAGCTGGTGCAGGTTCAGGTGCATTCTGGGCTCTGGTGGCAGAGCTGTATGGAGTGCTGGAGCACAGCCAAGGCTCTGCTAGAGTGGCCAGGGGCTGGGAGAGCACAGTGGGGGTCGCTGAGCCTGCCCACTTGCAGGGGAAAACCAGGACTCCATGGTTTGTGTAAGAGTTGAAAGGATGTGTGCTTGTCCTGGTGGGGAAGCTGAGTGTCCATTGCTTCTCAATCCACTTGGCACCTCCTGGGGTTCGGCCAGGTAAGAAACTGATTTGGGCACCTGTGGGACAGCTCCTGAGGAGGGGCTGGAATCCTCTGTGGGACAGGGAGTGAGAGCTGGGCAAACAAGCCATAGGATGGATTATAGGACAACCTGAGCTGCAGGGAACCCAACAGGCTCATCAAATCCAGCTCCTGAGAAGGACAGCAAGAGGCTCCTGTTGGCAGCATCCTGGCCATGAGTGAGAAGATGTGGTGCTGCCAAGATGTCCAGGTTATTCTTTGTGAGCAGGACTGTGGATGTCACACCTCTGCTGCTCTCTGCTCTGCCTGTCCTGGTCCTTGATCTTGAGTGCTGTGTCCAGCTCTGGCCCCTCAGTTTGGGAAGGATGTTGAGATGCTTGAGCACATCCAGAGGAGGCAACGAGGCTGGTGAGGGGCTGGGAACACACACCCTGTGAGGAACATTTGAAGGAGCTGGGGTTGTTTAGCCTGGAGAAGAGGAGGCTCAGGGCTGACCTCATTGTTCTCTACACCTTCTGAAGGGAGGTTGTGGACAGGTGGGGTCGGTCTCTGACAGAACCAGAGGACACAGTCTCCAGCTACGGCAGGGAAGGGACAGGTTGGATATTAGGAGGAAATTTTTCAACAAAAGAATGATAAAGTACTGGAATGATCTTCCCAGGGAGGTGGTGGAATCACCATCTCTGGGTGTGTTTAAAAAAAGACTGGACATGGCACTTGGTGCTATGGTCTAGTTGAGTGTTAGGGCTGGGTTGAACTCGATGGTCTTAGAGGTCTCTTCCAACCTCATTATTCTGTGATTCTGTGTTCTATCCCCCTCACTTCATTTACACAATCCCTTTGGCAGGTGCAGCGTCACCTTTCAAAACTCTTTGACAACTTGGCCAGGCTGAAATTCCAGGTGGACTCTGAGGAGAAGACAACCAAGGCGGGCGTGGGAATGTACAGCAGAGAGGAGGAATATGTCCAGTTCAGTGAACCCTGTGACTGCAGTGGGCAGGTGAGAGGGGAGACCTTGTCTGTTCAAGCTGCCTGGTGGAACCTGCTCCCACCCCCCTTGGGTGGGCATCCCTGGCCCAGTGTGGTATTTTTGGGGTCCCCCATCGTGGGAAGAAAAGATGAATTTGACTCTGTTTTTAGAAGGTTAATTTATTATTTTATGATATCATATTCTATAAAACAATACTATATTAAAACTATACTAAAGAATAGAGAAAGGATACTTACAGAAAGCTTAACCAGACAACAATAAAAAACTTTGGACTTTCTAGATTCCTGACACAGCTGGACCATCATTGATCATTAAGTAAAAACAATTCACATGTTTTTAAACGATCTCCAACCACATTCCAAAGCAGCAAAACACAGGAGAAGCAAATCAGATAATTATTGCTTTCATTTTTCTCTGTGGCTTCTCAGCTTCCCAGGAGAAGAAAAATCCCTGGTGAAGAAAATTTTCAGAAAATATGACAGTAACAGTCAAGGTCTTGTAGAGTTCCACTGCACTGCCTCCATTGGAAAAGCTGGAAGAGCTGGTGTGGAACTTAATCCTTGCTTACACCACAGCTCTAGTCCTGCTCTGGATGGGTCCTTACAGCCCATGGGGTGAGGAAGGGCTGTGGCCTATTCTTTACTGGGCTTTTTAATTTTAATTCCTGAGAGATGTTCTGAAGGTTACTCTTACCTGTTGGGAGGGGATGCAGACTGAAAACAGATTAAATTATTCCAAGGTATTTCTGCCTGTATACCTTTGGAAATAAAAGGGTTTTTCCCCTGTTTTCCAAATCTTATTTCATGGGATGAGTTAAAGTACAAAATTTAAGAATCAAATTACTGCTCAGCTTTTCTGTCCCTGTAGCTGCACTTTCCTCCATGGACTGTTAAAGGAAGCTAAAGTAAGTAATACCAGCTCTGAGCTCCCCGGTGATGGCACTTGGCATTTCAACTCTCCTCTCTGAAATACTAAATATTAAATTCAGCAGGAATTGTGAAACACTAAATTCAGCAGGAATTGTGTTCCCAGCATTCTCTTGCTGCTGGCAGATTGTGCTCCAGTCCCACAGGTGACTCTGCCATGGCTTGGAGCTGGAACACGCTGAGCTCAATTGCTCCTCAGTCCTCAGTGGAGTTCAGTGTGATTCCTCCTCCGGCTGGATTTCCACAAAAAACCTCTCTGTGAGGAGATGCTGATCTTGCAGGAGCAGAAATGGCTGAGTCCTCAGTCTGGAGGAGGCCTGGGGCTTGTTTGGCTGGAGAGTTGAGCTGCTTGTCCCCCTCATTGCTGAGGGATGGGATGAGGGATGGCAGGCATGTTCTTGGGATCATCCCTTATCACCCAGGGATGAGAAGCAGGAGTGTTCTGGGATCATCCCTCGTCACCCAGGGGTGAGAAGCAGGAGTATTCTGGGATTTAACCCCTTCTGCAGGTGGAGGTGTGGCTGGGTCACCTGCTGGACACCATGAGGGCCACGGTGAGGGATGGGATGGGTGCAGAAATGGCTGAGTCCTCCAGTCTGGAGGAGGCCTGGGGCTTGTTTGTCTGGAGAGCTGAGCTGCTTGTCCCCCTCATTGCTGAAGGATGGCAGGCGTGTTCTGGAATCATTCCTCATCACCCAGCAGTGAGAAGAAGGCCTGTTGTGGGATTTAACCCCTTCTGCAGGTGGAGGTGTGGCTGGGTCGCCTGCTGGATGCCATGAGGGCCACAGTGAGGGACGGGATGTGCGCAGCTGTGGCGGCCTACGAGGACAAGCCCAGGGAGCAGTGGCTCTTTGACCACCCTGCCCAGGTACTGCCCCTGCTCTTCTCTGCTTCCAGAGGGGTCTGGGCTGTGGATGGGAGTGGTTCTGTCCAGGGAACAGAGGAAGGGTGTGGTTCCTTGAGGAGTTAAGAGGAATAAAGTGGAGATTTATTGAGGGGCCTTCAAAGGCCACACCCTGGCAGCACCTAGATGGTTCCAAGATGGAAGCAAAAGAGGGCTCAGTCATGAGATCTCACATTTTTATAAATCTTAGTCCATTTCCATATAGGACTTAACTGCCCAATTAATAGCTTCATCCTCCTTGCTTGCTTTCCCACCCTCTTCTTCTTGCATTCTTTATGCTTTGGGCCTGAAGTTTGAAGAGATTGTCCTTGAGTCTCCAGCTAGAATGTGATTGCTTTGTCTCCACCACCCTGTGATAAGATCCCAGTAAGACTTAATATAAAACTAAAGCTGCACACCGAAGAACAGAAAAACCTAAAAGCTAAGGTATCAAGTCAGTTCTCCTTTCTCCTAGCCATCTCTTGATGGGTGCCCAGGCTGAGCTCTGGGTCACAGCAGGTCCCTACCCCTCAGTGGGGTGAGAGAACAAATTGATGGGGCCTGACTAGAAGAAGGAGCCCCTCTGGCAGTCTCCCATGTGTTCAGACATGAGAAAGGGGCTCATTTACTGAAAAAGCAGCTGCTAATTGTGTCTGTCACTGATGGGAATTTCAATTTCAATGGATGTAAAATGGATCCCTGCTCTCCTTCCTGCTGTGATACTGTACAGCAAAACTTCATTTCACATCGGAGATGCCTCATCCCTGACCTCCCCGTGGCCCAGACCCTCTCAGAGGTAAGAAAAGCCTGGTGTTGCCTTGCTGTTGAGCCACTCTGTTTCCTCAGGTGGCTCTCTGCTGCGCCCAGATCTGGTGGACAGCTGAGGTGGGCATGGCCTTCTCCAGGATGAAGGAAGGCTACGAGAAGGCCATGAAGGAGTACCACAAGAAGCAGGTGTCCCAGCTGAACGTGCTGGTGACCATGCTGCTGGGGCAGCTCTCCAGGGGTGACAGGCAGAAGATCATGACCATCTGCACCATCGACGTGCACGCGCGGGACGTGGTGGCCAAGATGATAGCACAGAAGGTTGGTGCTCCCAGCTCAGTGTGAGCCATGCTGGGCTTTGAGGGGGAGATCGTGGAGGGACAGACCAGGGACAGGCACTGGGGGCACTGCCTGCCTCAGCAGGGCCATAAGAAAAAGCATTTGGATTTTTCTTTTCTGTAGCTTTCTTGCTCTGGTGTGGGCCCACAGGGAATCCCTTGGGATTTGTCCACCACTCCCACAGTGCCTGCCATCACATACTCCCAGAATGGTTTGGGTTGGAAGGGGCCTTAAAGCTCTTCTCATTCCAACCCCTGCCATGAGCAGTGACACCTTCTGCCGTCTCAGAGTGCTCCAAGCCCTGTCCAGCCTGGCCTTTGGCTCTGATACCTTCTGGGCTCCCCTGGCAGTGCTGGCAGGAGTAGGGGGCAGGAGGTGGGTGTTCCTCTGCTCCAGGGGTTTTCCAGATGCCTTCTGTCCCATCTGGGGTGCCAGAACTGATGCCTAGAGAGGCTGACCTGGGACAGAGACTGGATAGAGCTAAAAGAATAAAGCAGGGATTTATTGAGAGGCCCTTAGAGGATACACCTTGGGCAGTACCAGAGCTCAGCCATGGCTACACCCAAGATGGATCCCAGTCATGAGTTTTCACACTTTTTAAGTTTGGGTCCATTTCCATATTGGGGTTAATTGTCCTATTACAGCTCCAGGTCATGAAGTCCCATCCTCCTTGTTTGCTCTCTCAGTTCCGCATTGTTTATGCATTTTGGGCCTGAAGCTTGTATTGATTTTCCTTGGTCCCAAGCTGGAAAAGGATTATTTGTGTCAACCTACCTTGTAAAGAAAACCTACTAACACTTAACACAAAGCTCAGAGCTACACACCTGGGCAGCACAGAATCTGAAAAACACGAAAGCCAGACCTGAAGGCACCACCCCTGGCCTCCCTGGTGTCCCTCTGCAGGTGGACAATGGCCAGGCCTTCATGTGGCTGGCGCAGCTGCGGCACCGCTGGTCGGACGAGGAGCGGCACTGCTGGGTCAACATCTGTGATGCTCAGTTCCTCTACTGCTATGAGTACCTGGGTAACACCCCCCGGCTGGTCATCACCCCCCTGACCGACAGGTGAGGCCCTGGTGGTGCCACCTCAGGTGGTGGTTATGAGATGTCATGGACACATTTTATAAAAAATCCTTTCATTAGGATTTTTTCTCCTGAGAGGCCTCAGAAGTGAAATGTAATCAATGATTATCTGCTGCTGTGGAATGCAACAGGTGCATCTTTGATTGGTCTCATGTGGTTGTTTTTAATTAATGGCCAATCACAGTCCAGCTGTCTTGGACTCTCTGGTCAGTCACAAGATTTTATTATCATTCCTTTCTATTCCTTTCAAGCCTTCTGATGAAATCCTTTCTTCTATTCTTTTAGTATAGTTTCAATATAGAATTTTCTTTTCATATAATATATATAATAAAATAATAAATCAGCCTTCTGAAACATGGAGTCAAGATTCTCATCTCTTCCCTCATCATGAGACCCCCTGTGAACACCACCACAATGAGACATTAAGGAATTTAGGGATTTTAGAGGAGCTAAGATTTTAGTTAGAGATAAGCTTTATTGTTGTAAAGCTTGTTTGTAAAGACAAATCTGCCATTCCTCTGACCAGCTCAGTCTCTTTCCCCTTTTCCCTCATCCTGTGCAGGTGTTACATCACCCTGACCCAGTCCCTGCACCTGACCATGAGTGGGGCTCCTGCAGGCCCTGCTGGCACTGGCAAGACAGAGACCACCAAGGACCTGGGCCGTGCCCTGGGCATCATGGTCTACGTGTTCAACTGCTCCGAGCAGATGGACTACAAGGTGCTGTGTTACCCTAAAACTTTCTGAGAAATCCCTTCATCAGGATTTTTTCTCCTGGGAAGATAAGAAGCCTCAGCTTCTCTATGTTTTGCACTTCTGGAATGTGGTCTGGAAATTGGCTATTAGTTAAAAATAATTTACGTGTTTGGATAAAAAATCACAGCCAGCTGTGTCAGACTCTCTGAGTCAGTCACAGGTTTTTATTATTCATTCCTTTCTAGCCTTCTGATATATCCTTTCTCTATCTTTAGGATAGTTTTAGAATATAATTTATATTATAGTATAATATATTATAGTATATAATATAGTATATAATATCATAGTATAATATAGTATAGTATAATATAATATTATCATAAAATAATAAACCAACCTTCTGAAAACATAAAGTCAAATTCTCATCTCACCTCACCGTAAAAACCTCACAACACCACAGTGCTGCTCTCCCCAAACTGGGGCTGCTCGGGGCCCCTGGAACCTGCAGAGTGGGAGTTATCCAGCTGGGCTTGCTCTGATCCATCCACTCTCCTCTCATCCCTGCTGCCGCCCTTCCTGCTGAGCAGCTTTTCATGCTCCTCCTTCTTTTTGTCTCTGAGACTTGCACAAAGTTCTTGAGGAGCAGAACTGAACTGTGCTTTCTGCCCTGCTCCACCTTTCTCTTCCCTTCTGGAGTTAGGTTCCACATGAAATTCTTCACAAATTCTGGCCTGTTCAGTGGAGACAGAGGCTGTGCTGATCCTTTCGCTCTCTCCAGACCCACAGGACACCTGTCCCAGGTGTGGGGACAGAGCTCTCCTGGTTCCACAGGATCCTCTGCTGGTCATGGTGCTAATCCCTGTGCTCTCCAGGGGCACTGGCTTTGGTGGCCTTGGACCATATTTTATCCAGCTGAGGTCTCTCATGGATGTGGGGCCATCAGTAACTCAGCCCAAGTGACCTTTGGATGGAACCAGAGTGCAGAGTTGTCTAGAGAGGGCAATTAGCAAATCAAGTAGCAAACTGTGCAGAGCCATAAATATCATAATTGAGTTGTGCCTGCTGCTCTCCTGGACTTTCTAAATACCCACAATAGACTGTAAATTGCTATAAATAAACAGGCAGGGAAATGAAATCTATTTTTTGCTGGAGTAGATTCTGTTTGTGATTTCACTCTTGTAATTTTATTTTTTTTTTCTTTTCAGTCTTGTGGGAATATTTATAAAGGCCTTTCCCAGACAGGAGCCTGGGGCTGTTTTGATGAATTTAACAGGATCTCAGTTGAAGTCCTTTCTGTGGTTGCTGTACAGGTAAGTGGAGAAAAGCTTGTGGATAAATACAAGCGAGACTTCCTTCCCTCCCTCCCACAGGGCCAGAACAGATGATTTGAGTCCTGGGGAACTTCAGTGCTGAAAATTGAGTTGCTAAAATTTCAAAGTTCTTCTGGTCACCAGTGTCAGCTGTGAGTGCAGGTTTTGGGATCCCAGTGTTTGACTGAGGTGCTGAATTCATCCTAGACCCACTTTGGGGCTTGGCATTGCAGAAATTAAGGTCTACAGACCAGAAGTTTCTACACTTCTGTAAATGTCTTGGTCAAAGGAATTGTTCTGAACCCCTCCACGAACTCCTCACTTTCATCCCTCTTTGTCTCATCATTGAACCTCCTCTGATGTCCCAGAGAAATCCCAGGCAGGTACAGGTATTTGCATGTCCTTCCCTCTCCACTTCCCTTCCATCAGGTTCTAGCTTAAAGTTGTCATTGAAAAACGCCTTTGAGGATCTTAAAATAAAAGGGGAAGCTGAACAAAAGAAGCCCAGATATGACTCAGCTGCTAATGATTCCCTGGCTCCTGGCTGGAGCGTGGTGTCTGAGCGAGCAGGGCTGTCACTCCATCATCGCCTCTGCTGCTATTAGAGAGTAACCATGGTGATGGTTAATTGGCTGCCTTAGTCATGCAGCTCCTGTCGATGTGGGTCCTTACGCTGAGAAACTCCCTTAATTGCTTTGCTTTAAGGTGGCAAACGGGTGAGTTTAGGGCAGAGATAGATTCCTCCCTGATGAAGTGGTGTTAGGAGCTGCTCCCTTGGGAAGTGGGGAAGGAAGGTTTGGCTGTAATGGACTCGGAATGGGAGGTGGGCAGTGAGGTGGTGGAATGGAAGGTGGGCAGTAGGGTGGCCTGGCTGTGTTAGCTGTTTAGGAAAACACTTTTTTGTTGCCCTGATTTTTAAGATTTTTCTAAGCCTTCTGATGTTTATATTCTTGTAATGAACATTCTCGTGCACTTTATGTTAATAACTTATTGTTTTGCATTCTTTTATGGAGGAGGAGAAATTTGATGGATTGTTGGTTTGTCCAGTGTCATTGGAGAGGTGGCACTGTCACCCTCCAATCCATTGTCACTTTTGGAAAACTATAAATGTTGGAGTCAGAAATTAAAAGTGCTCTTTTTTACCTTGGAGAGCTGCGTGTCCACGATATCATTTTGTGTCCTATAGCAACAGTTTTTTACAGAAAGAGTGATAAAGTACTGGAATGATCTGCCTGGGGAGGTGGGGGAGCCACCATCCCTGGGTTTGCTTAACAAAATATTGGATGTGGCCCTGGGTGCCAGGGTTTAGCTGAGGTGCTGGGGCTGGGTTGGACTCAATCTGAAAGGTCTCTTCCAATCTGGTCATTCTGGGATTCTGTGACTCACTCCATGGGAATGGAAGGTGGTCTGGCTGTAATGGAGCTCTTTGGAAAGTGGGGGATGAGAAGAACAAAGCTGCAATCAGACAGGTAGAAAAGACCAGCCAAGTGTCTTATGAAGCAAACTCTTGGAACTCTTTCAGTTTGACTGTCCAGTCTCTTCAGCCATTTTCTGCTTTGTCAGAGTTGGATTGTGATGGGAGACACACAGATTTACCCCAAACAGTGCAGAAAGCTTTATGTGGTCAGCAAAAACCCAGACCAGAGCAGTAATAATCCCCACTCATCATGGGCCAAGAGCAGGGAGGGCAGCAGGGCTGTCTGAGGGTTTTCATAGCTGAACACCAACACTGAGCACTGCCCTGGTCCCCAGGTGAAGAGTGTGCAGGATGCCATCCGGGAGAAGAAGAAATCCTTCAATTTTCTCGGAGAAGACATTAACTTAGTCCCCTCAGTTGGGATTTTCATCACCATGAACCCTGGCTATGCAGGACGAACCGAGCTACCTGAGAATTTAAAAGCTCTCTTCAGGTGAGTTGAGGTCAGGTTTTGCGACCTGTGTGATAAAACTGGCAGAAATTGTCTTTTGGAACATCCAGACTTCATTTTGTTGGGAAATTCACTGGCATTGGGGATTCACAGATGGTTTCAGCCTTGTGCACCAAGCCTGGATGAGGGAATGCAGGGAGGACAAAGGACTCTGTCCTGTGCCATGGGAAAGGCACTGTGGGCAGACTGGGAGAGTCTCCAGTGGCTCACTGGAGAGGACCTGGAAGATAAAGCTACAAATCCACGGCCTTCAAGCTCTGTAGTCAATGCCTGCTCTGCAATCCTTTCCTGCCTGTCTCCCTAGGCCCTGTGCCATGGTTGTGCCAGACTTTGAGCTGATCTGTGAGATTATGTTGGTGGCTGAGGGCTTCCTCCAGGCCCGGGCCTTGGCCAGGAAATTCATCACACTCTACCAACTCTGCAAGGAGCTCCTGTCCAAGCAGGTGAGCCCTCTGATGAGCTCTGGATCCTCAAAATCAGGGATGTGACACTGTTCCGAATCCCCAAAATCAGGGATGTGACACTCTGCTATAGATCCTCCAAAATCAGAAATGTGACATTATGCTCTGGATGCCCAAAATCAGGGATGTGACACTCTACAATGACATTTGCAAACTGCTCTCCTGGAGGATCTTCAGGGACAGAAGCATTTGACCAACTGCATTAACCTCACTAGTTTTTGAATTGGAGAGATTTTTCAAAAGCCTCAAACGCCACCATGATTGGGGCAGTATTCAGTGACCCTTTGCTTTTTCTCTTAGTTCCTATTGATTCTCCTTCCTGCAAGGGGTTCATGATGACTGTTCCTCTCTTAGTCCAACTCAATACTTCTCTGTCATGTCAAGTGTTGACCATGTAAGGTCACCTCCACTGCAAAACCCTGGTTAATCAGATTTTAACTTGGCATTGTCTGCATAGATCAAAGCTGGGGTGAGTTGAATCAGGATTCCAGATGGAAAACCTGATCTTGCCTGTGCCAACATGAGCTGGGTGGGTTTCTGCCTTGTCACAGAAACTTTGTGCTGTGAAGCTGGAGGCCCTGTGGGAGCTTTGACCACCCACACAAAGCAGTCAAGCTGTTGGGCTGTGCTCTGCAGGGTCTCAATGGAGCATAGATAGAAGGATTTACTTGTTGGATTCCTTGAGGATTCCTTTCCAGCAGTGTCCTCCCTGCCCCTGCTTGGTGGACTGTCCCCAGGACCAAATGTCCCTGGTAACCTGGTGATGGAGAAATTTGGCTGTCTCAGAATGGACTAACAAGCCTTTCACCTCAGTAGCTCCTGCAGAGCCAGGGCTCTGGCAGGCCTTGTTTAACTTGCACAAAGGCCAGTTTTTAGGGTTTAGGGGGAAAAAATTCCTTAAGTCTCCAGAGTGCAAGTCCTACTGCTGACTTAGTGCCAGCTCTGAGCCCATGTGATGGCATGAACAGCTGAATTATTTGGCTCCTTAGTGCTCTCCCTGGTGGAAAGCTCACCTTGTGAATTAGAGACTCAGGCTGGTGGAGGTCTCTGACCACGACACAAATAACGAATTTGGTTGCATTTCCATTGCTGACTGCTCTGGCAGCTGGGACTGCTGGTTTTTACCCCTGCCTGGGCATAAACTCACCCCTGTTTTTATTTCTTTCTTTCTCCCCCTCACAAAGGACCACTATGACTGGGGTCTGAGGGCCATCAAGTCAGTGCTGGTGGTGGCAGGCTCCCTGAAGCGTGCAGACCCCGAGCGGCCCGAGGAGCAGGTCCTGATGCGCTCCCTCCGTGACTTCAACATCCCCAAAATCGTGACAGACGATGTCCCAGTGTTCATGGGGCTGATTGGGGACCTGTTCCCTGCCCTGGATGTGCCTCGGAAGCGCGACCTGGATTTCGAAGCCGTGGTGAAGGAGGCTGTACTGGAGCTGCGGCTGCAGCCCGAGGACAACTTTGTGCTCAAAGTAAGGGCAAGGGGTTTTCTGCTCTGTTGGGGTGGTGTGATGGTCCCCAGGAGGAGGTGAGAGATGAGGATTTGACTCCTTGTTCTCAGAAGGCTGATTTATTATTTTATGATATTATAGTAAACATATTATATATTATATATGTTATATAATATATATTATATAATATAATATATAATATATATTATATATTATATAATATATAATATATAATATATATTATATATTACATATCATGTAGTATATATATGATATATATTAGATGTTTTCATATTAGATATTTTATTATATTATCATAAATTTTATATTATATATATTTTATAATATATTATACCTATTCTATTCTATTCTATAACTATACTAAAGAAAGAGAAGGGATACATCAGAAGGCTAGACAATAATGAATAATAAAAACCTATGACTGACCAGAGAGTCCGATACAGCTGGACTGGGATTCATCATTAAGTAAAAGCAATTCACATGCTGGGTAAACAATTCTCCAAATCACATTCTAAAGCAGCAAAACATGGAGAAGCTGAAGCTTCCCAGCTTCCCAGGAGAAAAAATCCTGACAAGGGATTTTTCATAAAATATCATCGTGACACTGCTTTACCTGCACTGTCATCAGCTCAACTGGGTTTTCTCAAAATCCCTTTGTGTGTCTGGGGCTCTTGTATAGAAATTTGTGACCCAGTGGCAGCTAATTTCACAGAATGATTTGGGTTGGAAGGAACCATAAAGGACATCTTATTCCAACCCTAAGCCATGGACAGGGACACTGTCCCTTTAGATTTTGCACATTTGAACTTCACTTTGGCGTGTCTGATCTCTGGGGTGTTTCCCCAGGTGGTGCAGCTGGAGGAGCTGCTCAGTGTCCGGCACTCCGTGTTCGTGGTGGGGGCTGCAGGCACAGGCAAGTCCCAGGTGCTGAGGTCCCTGCACAAAACCTACCAGAGGATGAAGCGCCGGCCCGTGTGGACAGACCTCAACCCCAAAGCAGTCACCAATGATGAGCTCTTCGGTGTCATTAACCCAGCAACCAGGGAGTGGAGAGATGGTAAATGTCCTTTCGTGGCTGAATTTGGAGATAAAAAGGATATTTTTAATGAAGCTCCTGAGTGGATGATGGGTCTCTGTGTGCAGGTCTCACAGCCCAGGTGCTGCTCCCAGCTGTGTGAGTGTTTGCTGTTGGAAGGACATGTAGGGTGTCACAGCTTTTTGGGAATTTATCTTTTTGCCATAAGAATAATCATTATGTTCGTTAACACCAATGCTTCCCAATTCCTAATTAAGGCAGGTTGTTTTTTGGGGCTGGGCTGCTGATGGGAGAGAATTCCCTCCTGCCCAGTGCTGTGCACTGAGGCCCCCCAAAAATTGTCATTTCCAGGTTTCTATGGCTGGACACTCCCAGCAGCATTTTTGAGGTGTTTTTTCTCTGAATATCCCTGCCTGATCTCCAGCACACAGTGTTTGCCAGGATGTTGATCCTGATTGCTCCTGAGGAGGATGAGATGAGCATTTAGACCTGCTGAAAGATTACAGAGATGCAAAGTGCAAACGTTGGCTTGTGACTAATCCAGAAAGGCAGCTTTGATTCCCTGGGAGCTGAGGAGGAGGTGAGGGAGGACAGCTCCATAAATCATCCTCGGCCAGAGGTCTCCAGGAGAAGGAGCTGCCACCACCTCCCCTTCCCCCTGCCACCACCCCTCCTGCCCCCTGCTCCGCTCCAGTGCCAGGGTTAATTTCTTTTTAATTGTGATTGGCCACCCTAAATCAAAGTGACAGAGGGAAGTGTGGGATGTAGCCAACCCTCTGCAGAGAGAGCTGCACATTAGGGATTGTGGATCAGGGGCTGTGGGTGGCACTGGACAGCAGGAGGGACATTGGCAGGTGGCTGTCCAGTGTTCTAAATCCTCTAATGCTTCAAGAGAACTTACAGGGCTCCTCTCTAATGGCCCAAGGGAGATATTTTCTGCATTAACCATTCCTGGAAATGTTGTTTCTTGGTGCCAAAGAGCAGCTAGGCCATTTTCAGCACAGCCTGACAGGAGATGATGTGTCCCCTTATGGATCAGCTCCTCCTTCTCCTCTTCCCGAGTTCATCCTGTCACTCATTTCTGCCAGCAGCTGGGAAGTTTGCACATGTTAGGTGGAAAAAGGCCCCACAAGGGAATCCTAAAAGTGCTATTTGTAGATCCAAACTCTCCTTTCAAATCCCAAGACCCCTCTGTGGTGTGGATGCCCAAGGTTGGGAGAGGGGCACTTCCCTCCTGCTGCCACCGTGGCTGTGATGCTCCCAGGCAGGAGCTGCTGCTGGCACTGGCAGTGCTGGAGAGGTTTCCAAACTGTGCCCAGCATGAGGAATGGAGCCTAGGCAGAGCCAGGGAGGTGTTATTTATCTCTGACCCCCTCTGTAGCTGTGTGGCTGAGCTGTTCTGCACAAGCTTTGCTTGGGTCATGCAGTGCCACCGGCGGCTCCTGACCTGCATCCCAAGGGAATGGCTGGTCCTGGAGAAACAAAAAGCATGCCTGTCACAATTCTCAGGAGAGAGGCTGCTTTTAATGCTTGCCTGATGTTCCTTCATGCAGACCAGCCTTTCCCTAGGTATTTCCTCGTATGGAGGAGAGTGATGGTTTTGCGGAGCTCTCATTTGCCCTGCAGTACTTCTGCTCTGTTCCCAGCTTCTCACTCTTCTTAGCATTCATTATTTACTCCCCTTGAGACTCTGTATATTCTCTGTCTCCTTGATTTTACTGACATTTTGTTCTGTCACTCAATGTCAGTCTGGGCTTGTTCTCCCCTCAGTCTCACTAAACCCATGACCCAGTGTTTAAAGCATCTTGATTTTCCTCATATACTTCAAACCACAGGAAAAAATAAACCCAAATATAAGAATTTCCAAGGCATATTCAGATGGTTTTCTCTGCATCGTGTAGTTTGTGGGGTCTGTTTTCTCTGAGTACCTGCTCTTAATTTTTCCTATGTCTTATGGTTTTCAGTGGGAATGAAGTTCATGTAGGCCCACAGTCATTCTCAGTGATAATAACTCTGATAATATTTTTTTTCTTCAAAGCAGATCTCATTATACAGTATTATTTATGTCCAAATGGAAAGAGTTATGAATGTATAAGGGGAAAGCATAATTTTTAGGAAGCTGTTGGAAAAATCTGTTAGAGCAGGTGACAACTTCAATGTTCATCAACATATTCATGTCACCCTCCCAGGACTGTTTTCATCAATCATGAGAGAGCTGGCCAACATCTCACATGATGGTCCCAAGTGGATGGTACTAGATGGAGATATTGATCCAATGTGGATTGAATCTCTGAACACTGTGATGGATGATAATAAGGTAATGGATGTCAGGTAAAGAAGTAGGTATTCCTTGTCAGGGGTGATTCAGCCTGGGAGAAATGCAGATTGTAATAACATCTCCTGGAATAATGCAGCTGTGTTTCCTCAGACACACCAAACAATATTGCATAAAGGCAATGGTGCATGAGGGAAATAAAACTTATTTTCATTGGAATTTCCCTTTTCTGGAGAGGCGTGCATGTGAGTAATTGCAAATATCCTGATCATAACTTCAGGCCCTTTAGAAGTAGGTTAGGTACATAATTCTGTCTTTTCCCCACTCTGAGGAAGTGCTTTGGATTTGTGGAAGAGAGAAGGAGCATTCTGTGCCTGTCAGAAATCATGTCCTGGCATCCTGCTCCATCCCTCTGCTGGTCCTGGTGCCTCCTGTGGGCTCTCTCCAGCAGCTCCAGCTCCTCGCTGTGCTGAGCCCAGGGCTGGGGCAGCTCTGCAGGTGGGGTCTGGCCTGGATGGGGCAGAGGGGCAGAATCCCCCCTTGTCCTTCTAGGGCTGCAGCCCTTTGCTGCTGTGCCTCAAGGAGCTGGGCTGGGCAGCCAAGCCCAGCAGTTCCAAGTGCTAAACACTCTTCATTCCTGTTCCTGGCAGAGCTTCAGCTGTCTGTCTGTCTGTCTGCAGGTGCTGACTCTGGCCAGCAACGAGAGGATTCCTCTGAACCCCACGATGAGGCTGCTGTTTGAGATCAGCCACCTGCGCACGGCCACCCCGGCCACCGTGTCCCGGGCAGGTGGGTCCTGCTGGGCTGCACCTGGGGCTCTTTGCAGCCCTTTGTTGGCCAGTCTTAAGGGAAATATAGGTTGGATATCAGGAAAAAGTTTTTACAGAAAGGGTGATAAAGTGCTGGAATGTCTGCCCAGGGAGGTGGTGGAGTCACCATCCCTGGGTGTGTTTAACAAAGCCTGGATGTGGCGCTGGGTGTTGAGATGTTGGGGCTGGATTGGACTCAATGATCTTGAAGGTCTCTCCCAACCTGGTGATTCTGTGATTCTCTGAAAGCTGCCAGGTTGGAAGCACAGCTGCCTGTGGTGTGCAGGGAGTGTTCCTGAAGCTCACAGATACACTGAGGATCCCAATCTGCCATCGTCTTGGGGGTTTACTCAGAGTGTTCCCACTGCTGCTGTGGGGTCATGGCTGCAGCACTGCTGAGAGAACTCTCCTGCACAGCTCTGTGTGTGCCTGATGAGAAGAGAGCAGCCTCTGTCCCAAAGAGCTTTTGGAGCAGAGGATGGGAACGGGGAATGAAGGTGTCCCCTGGTGGCTGGTGCCCAGAGCAATAACAGGGCTCAGGCAACAGCATGTTCCGAATTTGGGGCAGGGTCATGAGAGGTGTCCTGGTTTTCTGAGTTGCATCTCTTCACTGTGAATGTGTCCCCTCTGCAGTGGGGCAGGAGGAGGGAGCAGGTAGTGAGAGACCAGGTGCATTTGACAGGGTTTCAGTTGTTTCAGTTAATGAGGGACCAAGTGTATTTGACAGGGTTTCAGTTGTTTCAGAGAGTAGCTGAAAGTTCCTGGTGAAAAAAGGGAGAGCCCCTGCTGTGTCCTTACCCTTGTCTCTTCTCCTGCACCTCAAGGGATCCTGTACATCAACCCCTCAGACCTGGGCTGGAATGCCCCCGTGAGCAGCTGGATTGACCGGCGGGAGGTGCAGTCGGAGAGGGCCAACCTGACCATTCTGTTTGACAAATACCTGCCCGTGTGCCTGGACACCCTGAGAGCCAGGTACCCCTGCAGGCTGCCTTTGTCCCCTCCAGAGGGCAAGGGTTTGTGGTTATTAATTGTTTTGGTGTTTGTGAGGGTCCCCAGGATGAGGTGAGAGATGAGAATTGACTCCTTGTTTTCAGAAGGCTGATGTATTGTATTATTTATTTATATATAATATAAATTGTGTTATATTCATTATAATTTTAATATTTATTATAATTATGTTTGTTATAATTATATTGTTATATATAATAGAATTATTATCATTGTATTAGATTATATATAATATATCCCAACATAATATAATATTATAATATAATATTATAATACCCATACCTGCAATTTCATTTAAAAAAATAAAAAGAACAAAAGTCAGTGAACAACTGAACCTGGGCGCCATCAGCCCCAACAAGGAGGTGTCAGGAGGAGCTGCATGAGTGCAAGTCTTGCTCTTTGGGACTGGGAGCTGGGAATCTTGCTGGGAAACTGCTCTCTGGGAGCCCAAACTTTAAAGCTTTTTGAGCAAAGCCCATCAAGCATCTCCAGCTCTCTGTGCTGAGCAATTGTCAGCCCATGAAATCCCCAGGATTAGCTGCACCAGCCCCGAGCTGAGTATTTTGGTAGCTTGCTTAATTCAGAAATTGTAGAACCAACCTTTCAAATAGCTCTAATTACTTTATGGAGGACTTCAGTGCTGCTACAATATTAGTTTGGAATTCTGTAAGTGTAGCTTAAACGAATGTAAAATGGCAAGATGAAAGGTTTTATTTTATTACTCCTCTATTTGACCGCTTTTGAACTCCTGGTGCTCCCAGGAAGTCATCGCCTTCAGCAACTCCTCCATTTTACTTCTTTCAAGAGGATCAAAGTTTTTAAATGCCTGAAACTTCTGATTACTGTTATTATGTGTGTGTGTGCCAGTGCCAGCAGGGCCAAGCAGAGGATGGGTGTTCTCTTCTTCCTGATGACAAGGAAAATACTGATATTCTGCCAAAGCATTCCTGCCTTGCTTTCCTGGGCTGGGAGCAGCCCTGGTGCTTCACCCAGTTATATTTCCCAATTATGTTTTCCATTTCCATCCCTCAGATTTAAGAAGATTATTCCCATTCCTGAGCAGAGCATGGTTCAGATGCTGTGTTACCTGCTGGAATGCCTCCTGACAGAGGACAACACCCCTCCTGACTGTCCCAAGGAGCTTTATGAACTTTACTTTGTCTTTGCTGCTGTCTGGGCCTTTGGTGGCTCCATGTTCCAGGACCAGGTAAGAAGAGATGTGAAGATCAGCAATTTTCAAGAGACCTTTTATTGCCTTTTTTTCCCTATTTTTTTTCTATTTTCCCAGACCTAAAGCTGTGTCAGTGCTGGTGTTTGACCTGGAAACCTGAACTAAACAATCCTTTTCATGAAAGGCCTCATTATCCAGGTGGTAGCACTGGAGAATGGCCAAGTTCAGCGTAGTGCTCCCTTGGTGCCATCACCTTGAGGCTGTGGAGAGCCAGACCAGCTTTCATGGTCCTTATGGAAGATTTAACCCTCCATTGCCTGGATGCCAGCTGGGAAAACCTCAGCCCTGCTTCTTTCAGTGACTTTTAAGCCAAGCCTGGGGGGCATGGTTTAATTCAGAAAATGGCCCTTGCCCAGCAGCTTCCTCCAGCCCCTCACTGTAGCTTGAGCATGGTTGGTGGCACTTGGACATGGCATTCCCGTGCCACAGCAGCCAGCCCTGGCATGGCAGGGCTTGGCACAGCCGGGTGTGTGGCAGGAGGAGCTGGGAGCAGGCTCAGCATCCCTCTGGGAGGATTCTGGGCGTTGCTGCTCTGTAAATGTCAGGCAGGAGAGCGTGAGCAAACGGCGTCCGAGCGAGGGGGAGCCTGATGAAAAATGATCCAATATAAAAGCTGTTTATTGCTCCCTGCTGAAGGTGCCCTTCCTGGTGACCTTTTGCTGCTGAAATGTCAGGAGAAACAGGCTGGAAGGCTTCCCACTGCTCGGTGTTTGTTGGTGGGGAGCGGGGCCCCTCTATAAAAGCAGATGATAGATTTGCCATTTTCAGGCCCTCAAATTAGCAGAAATCCACACGGGGTTTTTGTTAAGGAAGCAGTTTGAGCTCGACACCATTCTGGCAATAGAGCTGGGGCTGGGACTGCTCCACTTAAGGGCTCAGCCCCTCCCAGCACTGGGAGCAGGGCGAGGCAGCACTGTGAGAAAGCTTTTAGCAGTGCTGCACATCCCTTTTCTGCTGCCAGGCTGAGGAGTTGTGACAGCAGGAGGAAGGAGATTACAGTCATTCTGCCTCTCTGGGCAGCACGAGACTGCAAAACCTTGGATGCTAATGATGTGGTTTTCAAATCCTCTGATCTTTTGATGTGTGGTGGCTCGGGGAGCTTTTCAGAGGACACTCAGTTCAAAGCCAGGTTTCTTGTGGGAGCCTGAGCAGTCCCTGGTCCCACCTGCTCCCAAAAACCTCTGTGGTGACAATGGGAGGTGAGACCTAATAGAGATGCCCCAGGAACAAACTGTGCTGCTCAAACTGGCTCAGTGATGCGTGTGCTCTCTCCCAGACATCTTTGTAGCAGCACTTTCCCCCTCCTTCCCCCCTTGTTTCTCCCCAGGGCTGAGGGCTGCAGTCCCTGTGCTCTGCGTGGGAAGGGTTCACACAGTGGCTGGCCCAGTTTCACAGAGGAGACCTGAGGCAGAGAAGGGGACTAAGTACATTTTGCAAATCCTGACTCAGTGTCTAAAGGAAAAGCTGTCACCCCAGCTCCAAAAGAAAAGTTCAGATGCTTGAAGATCTCCATGCATGGAGGGATAGAAGGGGGAAAAGCAGGAAAGCAGGAGCTTGCTGGGTTCTGTGCCAGCAACCACTCTCCCATTCTTTGCTGAACTGGGGTCTGCTGCTCCTGCTTGGAAAGAGTCCAGAAAACAACAACGAAGTGTTTGCAGGGTGGTGTGATTTATGAGGAAGAGATTTGGTATGCATGCTCTGACTGTCCATGGCCACGGATGGAGATGAATGTGGTGTCCTTGTCTGTTGGAAGAAGTAGGCACCAAAAATCAATCAAGTGTCTGTTTAGTCATAGGCACGTATTTCTCTTTTTCAAATTGATCCATCTGTCTAATCTCAGACATACTAGGAGTGATCAACACACAGGATGAATTATTTAGGGGTATAAATAGGAGTGATGAGAAAAAATGAAGAAAATGAAAAATTAGACTTAGGAAAAAGGATAAGATTGTTATGCTGTGGAATATATTTTTAAGAACTAATCCCACTCTGGTGGACTCGGATAAATAATATTCTCCATCTTTAATGAATTTCTCTGGATTTGTCTAATTTCTCCTCTCTTTATCTGGCAGCTCGTGGATTACAGAGTGGAGTTCAGCAAGTGGTGGGTGGCAGAATTCAAGACAATCAAGTTCCCTTCTCACGGCACAGTCTTTGACTTTTACGTTGATCCAGAAGCAAAGAAGTTTGAGCCTTGGTCTAAACTCATCCCCCAGTTTGAATTTGATCCAGAGGTGCCACTGCAGGTAGGTGACCCCAGCACCTACTGGGCTGGAGGAGTTCCTGTGTTTCAGTGACTGAACGTGGGTGTTTCAATGAAGTCTGGTGAAAGGCCAGGCACTGATGGAATTCTTTATTGGATTCAACTAAATCACCCATCTTTTCTTGCTGTGCTTTGGCAGTAACAGCACAACCTCCATCCATCTTCCAAACATGAGTGATGTACAGCAGGGGCAGGGAGCTGCTGTGCCCAGGGTGGTGACACAGAGCAGGACAAAGCCTCTGAGACACCAGTACTTGTTGTCATTCTTGTGGCTGTAAGCAGAGATGGGTTTATGTTTGTGCCAAGAAAAGAGTTCCTCAGGTAGTGAATTGTGCTTGCCAGTTGCACTCCTGTGTTTTTTCAGAAGTTCCACAGTGAGCAGATGACTTGCAAAAATCATCACTGATTTAGCAAGGTGTGATTTTGTGGGGAGATCCAACTGCTGTTCCCAGGGGTGTGGTGGTGTTTGCAGGGGTCCCAGGATGAGGGAAGATATGAGCATCTGACTTCATGTTTTAGGAGGCTGATTTATTATGTTATGATATATATTATATTAAAAGAAAATAATATATTAAAACTATATTAAAAGAATAGAAGAAAGGATTCATCAGAAGACTAGCAAGGAAACAAATGGAATGATAATAAAATCTTGTGACTGAGCAGAGAGTCTGAGACAGCTGGACTGTGATTGGCCATTAATTAAAAACAACCACATGAGACCAATCACAGATGCACCTGTTGCATTCCACAGCAGCAGATAATCATTGTTTACATTTAATTCCTGAGGCCTTTCAGCTTCTTAGGAGAAAACATCCTAACGAAAGGATTTTCCATAAAATATGTCCATGACACAGGGTCACCCCTGAAAAGATAAATTTTAATGGCTGGCAGCATTAGATATTGATTTGATGGTTCCACAACCATCATTCCTTCCCTAAAAGGCTAAAACCTGAAAGTGGCAGGGCAGGGCCACTGAGGTGGTGCTGTGCTGTGCCCCCAGGCCTGCCTGGTGCCCACGGCTGAGACGGTGCGGGTGCAGTTCCTGGTGGCCAGGCTGCTGCAGCGCCGGCGCCCTGTGCTGCTGGTGGGCACGGCTGGCACGGGCAAGTCCGTGCTGCTGGGGGACACGCTCTGCTCGCTGGACACCGACGCCTTCCTGGTCAAGAAGGTGCCCTTTAACTACTACACCACCTCTGCCATGCTGCAAGGTAAGCTCTGAAACTGTGCTGGGGGGGTTAGGGTTGGATATCGGGGGAATTTCTGTGCACAAAGGGTGGTTGGGGATGGGAATGGGCTGCTCAGGGAGGTGGTGGAGTCAGTGTCCCTGGAGGTGTTTAACAAAGCCTGGATGTGGCACTCAGTGACATTGTTTAGTTGACAGGGTGGTGTTAGGTCACAGATTGGACGCGATGATCTCAAAGGTCTTTTGTAGCCGGGTTAATTCTGTGACATTCTGTGTGATTCTGTAACATTCTGTGTTTCTGTGGTATTCCTGGGGCACCCATTGTGGTTTGGAGCTGATGTGCACTGGGATCTGAAGGAAAGACCCCTGGGTGAGTTGCCCATGTTTTTGTGGGCACACTCACAATCCTACAGTGAATCTCTCTGCTCAGCAGAGCCCTGCTTTTGTGGAGATGATGTTTTCCAACCTAAGGATTTGCATTCTTAACCCCACCACTCTGGTTCAGAGTTGTGCCAAAGCCCAGGCTTCAATCTGCTGCAGTTTTCATGGCTTGTATTTGACTTGAAGTGTTTTTAACATGCTGGAATTGAAGAATAAGATGGGTTTTTTGGAGAGGATCCAAACTGTCCTCGGTGTGCAGTGATGGGAGCTGCATCCCAATTAGCAGTGAGGATGGTGCTAATGGCCACGTGGCAGGCTGGAAGCCAGGCCTGTTCCTGGGGCTGTGTTCCTCTCCTGCCACAGCCCAACATGTCCCACATCAAGTGCCACCCCCTGCCCAGGGGCACAGAGCTTGCTGGCCTGGGGGGCTCAGACCCCTGAGGAATTTCTTGCCCCAGGGAAGCCCTTCAAGAAAAAAACAATGGGTAAAACCTCCTATTTTGGCAATTCTCACAGCCATGGGCAGTGTGATGGGTGCAATCTCCCTTTTTCCTTTTCCCCCTGGAGTGGGGAGTGCCCTGGCTTGGGAGGGGGCTCAGCTGCGTGTTCCCCACCTGCCCAGGTGAGCGTGTGCAGGTGTGGGGCAGGTACAGGGTGTCCCTGCTGCTCTGAGCTCCAGGCTGAGCCCTTCCCTTCCTTCCTCTGCAGAGCCCAGCACATCTTCATCACAGGGAAGTGTGATTTATGCTGCCTGGCATCCTTCCCCACTGCTCATTTTTTAGTTAATTTGTCCCTTTTTGTGGAGTTTGTCAGTTGGCTGCTTTTTTTTCATCCCCAGCAGGTGCCTCTTTAGATTTGTAAAATGTGAATCCAAAGCAGTTTGGGATTCTAGTTTTCATTTACTTTGCAAAGAGCCAACCTGAAAGCTAGGCATTTTTAGTCATGATGCCTGTTGGGACAGAGGTTTTTTAAGGTGCAGAGCTGCACTCTTGAGGGGAAGCACAGGGATGTGGTTCAAACAATCATTGTGGACCTGTAGCTTACAGATTTTCATGTGCATGGTGGTTAACAGGAGCCAGATTCTCTCTGTACCCAAACCTGAGCATATTTTGGGGATTTTCTTTGGTTTATTGTGACCAAATCCCATTTCCTGTGGAGCCTGGACCTCTGGTGTGCTGGTCCATACCCTCTTGGACCTCTGCTCCTCCATCAGCTCCATCCCTGCCCTCGTTCCCCACCTTCCCCCTCCAGATCTGCCTTGAAAAAATGAGACTAAATGGTGATTTTGGGGTTGGGTACTCTTTCCCCCTTGGCCATCAGGGTGAGAGGGGCCACACTTGCCAAATCTGAGTGTTTGAGGGGCTGATGGAGATGTGTCAGGAGCCCAGAGCAGGGACCCTGCAGGATTATTGTGGGATAAGCTTTGAATTAAAATGCAACTTCCACAAACATGTCACTTCATCCCCAGTAATTGCATTTCACTATGATGAATCTCCTGCATCCTTGTTTAACCTCGAAAAGGGCTGATTTTATGTGTTAATTAAGGCCTAATTAAATTTAAATTAAATGCTTATTTGAAACACTTAATTTGACTTGCTACCAGAAATTTCAAATATTGTGGTTTTATTGAAGGGGGAGAGAGACTCCACTGAGGAAAAATCTATCATTTTTCTAAGCGTAATTCATGGCTTTGTGCAGAAGTGTCTGTGACAAGAAAACAGCTGAATTCTTAGTGGGTAACCAGGCTGTCTGCAGGGCACCCAAGCAGGAAACAAATGGGGTTTTAAAAGATTCGTGGTCTGAAAAAAAAAAAACAACCCAGAATATAAATTTTCCCTAATAACTTTTGCCCTTGATAAGGGATGGCTGAAGTGTGCATTTGCACAAAATTTTTATCAAAACTCCCAGTTGTCCCTAATTACAAAGGATTGCTCCTTGCCTTGCTGCTGCTTACAGGAGTGGCGATAACCCCAAAAATCTGACAGTGAAATAAATTCTGCCTCCATCTCCAGGAGGGCTGGGAGCACCTGGGAGTGAGGATGGGCTCCAGGAAAGCTTCTGGCAGGAAATTCACCCCAGAAAAGCTGCTGCTGTTTGCTTTGCCCCTTCCTGAGGCAATAAAGGTTGCTCAGGCCACAGTGAAAGAAATCAATAACCTATAAAACATTTTATGCAGCAGTGTGGGGTGATCTGCATTAAATATCACTCCAGCATTGTAAATACTCCCAATATGCTACAGTCTAGAGCAGCATATAACCTCAGCCTTCTGCTAAAACAAATGGGAATTTTCCAGAGCTTCCAAATGAGTTTTCTCTTCGTGCTCTTCCTTCCTAAAAAGCCACAAATATCACAGGTGAGCTGGGAGGGCTGGGGCTCCCTGCAGCAGGCTGAGCACTCACCCCAGTCCCTCCTGCCCCTACAGGTGTGCTGGAGAAGCCTCTGGAGAAAAAGGCTGGCAGGAATTACGGCCCCCCAGGCACCAAGAGGCTGGTGTACTTCATGGATGACCTGAACATGCCCCAGGTGGATGCCTATGGGACTGTGCAGCCCCACACCCTGCTCAGGCAGCACCTGGACTATGGACACTGGTACGAGGCTGCTGGATTGCTCTGGGGTGGCTAACTGGGAGATCTGCACTGCTAAAAGCAAGGAAAGCAGAAGTATTGACACCGGCTGGGGTCTGTGTACAAATCACAAACAGGACAGGACTGCTGGGAACTTGCCTTGAGCTGTTCTATTTTCCAGCATCAGTCTCATTACATGATTATGACAATGGGAAGATGCCACCAGCTCACATCCCAGGCAGCAGACACAGAATTTAATGTTACAACTCACTTTAAAAGTTTTTTGACCAATCACACAAAGCAAAAGCACATTGACAGTAGTTCTATCCAACCACTATAAGCACAGGTACCTTTGGTTAAACAATACTTGTTTATTTCGAATACAATACCTGCTTATGAGCCTTAAAACACAATGCACAGAGCTCCATTATTAAGCTTAGAACTCCCTAATATCTCACTAGATAAGCTTTTCTGTAGCTTAGGGAGTTATTCTAGACAAGCATTAATACACAGACCATTGTTCTATTTGCCCCTGCTTTTCTACAGTTTAAATAATTTTTCTGCTGACCAATCTCATGGCTGCTGCTTAGCTCTCATCACAGTTCTGCTGCCTCTGAGACCTTCTGCAGCTTTCCCAAAACCCTCTGATTTTGTAGATTCCCACAAGGCATAATATTTGATTGAAGCCCATATTTCCCTTAAGCTGTCATCTAACAAAAAATTATTCTTCTTCACATTAAAAGCAGCAGTGTGTGCGCTCGTGTTGTTTCGTGTGACAGTGACAGAGTCTCATGCTGTACTGACTGAGCTAGCTGGGCAGACACGGATTGTTACACCCAGGGGTGTGTGGTCACCATCTGTGGCTTTTGCTGTGCCCCAAGGTACGACAGGAGCAGGCTGTCCCTGAAGGAGATCAGCAATGTGCAGTACGTGTCCTGCATGAACCCCACTGCAGGGAGCTTCACCATCAACCCCCGGCTCCAGGTAAAGCCCTGCTCCATGGGTGGGTTGTTCAGGCTCAAGGCTTCAGACCCTGTTGTCGTTCAATCAGTGGAAACAGCATGAAGTGGCTAATTCCTGATGGAATTTCTCCCTTCTTTGTGTTTCCTCTTGTTTTACTGCCCAGTGGGAGGAAGAAGAAGTCACAAGTTCCCAGGCAGCTGGACACACACTCTCACACACTGTCTTCTGGTTCAGACAGGCAGATTTTTATCTTCCTCTAGCTGATAGTTACTGCTGGACCATAGTTCAGTTCTTGAAAGTCTTTTGGTGGTCGGACACTGGGAACTTGCAGCCCAGGGAAGTGGTGGAGTCACCAAGTCTGGATGTGGAGTCACCAAGTCTGGATGTGTTCAAAAATGATCTCCAAAATGGCACTCCACAGTATGCTTTGGGATTTGTTCAAAGGTTGGACTTGACCTCAGAGGTCTTTCTAACCTTAACTATTCTGTGTTCTCTTCCTCTGCAAGGGAGACCTTTTATTCTTCATGAATAAAAGGTCTTCTTGAGGTGGCACCTTCTGGGGCTACTCCTACCAGAGACAGGCCTGGGCTTCACCACGGGTCTGTGGGGCCTTCAGACCTCTCAGCTCTTCAATGGACTGAGCTTCCCTTGTGAAATGTCACCAAAAATCCCTTGTTCAGCCAGCAGAAGGTGTCTCCTGCCAGCTGTCCTCTGCTGGGAATTTGGAGGGGGACATAGTTCTGGTGGACTTCAAGTCATGGGATCATAGAGCATCCCAGGTTGGAACAGACCTCAAATGATCATCTGGGCCAGCCTTTCCTGGGAAGTGGAGCCCAGATGAGAATGTTCAGTGCTGTGGCCAGCCACAGAGAGGGTACTGACCTGGGAGGTGGTTTCCATCTCTCTGACCTTTCCACCTCTCACTTTCTCTTCCTCAGCGTCACTTCTGTGTCTTCGCTCTCTCCAACCCTGACCAGGACTCCTTGTCCAGGATCTACAGCACCATCTTGGTGCAGCACCTGGCCAATGGGAACTTCTCAGAGGCTGTGCAAAAATCAGCCCAGCAGCTCATTGCCCTGGCCCTGGGGCTGCACAGGAAGGTGGCTGCCACGTTCCTGCCAACAGCTGTCAAGTTCCACTACGTCTTCAACCTCAGAGACCTCTCCAATATCTTCCAAGTAAGTGCAGCTCCTGTCCTATGCCATTTGGAGTTTGTGCCTGTGTCACAGGCAGCTGAGGTCCCTCTGGCCCTTGGTGAGCCAAACACAGTGTCCCATTTAGCAATGACACAGCATGGGTGTCCCCTGGGCTCAGGGGGTGACCTGGGGCCATTTCCTGATCCCTGGTTGGTTTTGAATGGATTCCAGGGCCATCACCCATGACTGTGGGGGAAAATCAGTCAAAAGCTTATTTACTTTCCAGCCTCCTTTGGCCAATGGGGAGGGATGCACAGCTCCAGAAGGTGGTGTGGGTTTTGAGGGGTTTGAAGTCCTCTGGCTGGAAAAAGGACAAGCTGTAGAGAGCTTTGGGCTCCTACCCCAGCCCTTTGAGCAGTGGCTGTTGTCAGGGTGCTGGAGCTGGGCTTGTCTTGGTGATCTCCACCCCATGGTGTGGTGTGGGGGTCCATGGCACCACTCCACCACACTGGGAAGTTCCTCCTGCAAGGGGCAGGGGCTGGAGGCTCTGGGGGCTGCTGAACCTGAGGAGAGCACAGCTGGTTTTGGTTCAGCTGCTCTGCCAGAGCCAGGGCAGCTTGGTGGCTGTACCAGCATGTCCTCTCAGGTGCTCAGCATTGAGCATGCAGGCTGGCAGTTAAAGAGCTGATAAATCCATCCAAACCAGCTTTGATTTTACCACTGAAACTGAATTACCAGCTACTGTACCAAAGTGAAGTTGTTTAGCTCCAGAAATGTTGTCTTCCATCCTTGGTGAGATTTTGTTTTGCTGTTTTCCCCAGCAGTCTTATGCTTTGGAGCAGCTGGTGTTACTGCTCAAAGAGGCTTTCAGGCTGATTAATAAAATTTGATAAATTCCTGAGCAGCCACAACGAGGGTCAGCACTGTAGCCTGTTCGAAACCCCCAGCTGGTCATTTGTCACTGTCCTTGTTAACATCTGCTTCACCAAGTGGGCACGTGGAAGTTCAGAGCCTTGTGCCTGCCATCAGACAGGAGCTGGAGCAGAGACAGACAGGGAATCTGGGACCTTGAACAAGTGAATAACTCCACTGAGGCAGGAAGGAGTAAGGGCTGTCACTGTGCTCAGCTGAGCAGCAGCAGCTCAGAAATGAGATGTGGGTCTGGGGAAATCCTGCCTTCCAGTTAATCTGGGCTTTGGGAGGTGCAGGGAGAGAACATTTCAGAGAGCAGCATTTCAGTGGGAGGCTTCAAATTGTGCCAGGGTTGGGGGGGTAAGAGAAAACATCCTGCCAGATCACATCCTGCCAGATCCCCGCTCTGGGCCAGAGGGTGACAGGAATGCTCCTCATTCTCCTTTCCAGGGCTTCGCCATCCTCTTTATTTGTTTGTTTCTTTTAAATGTTGGCCCCTATTCTCCATCCCAGATGCAGTGACCCACAGCCACGTGCCCTTCTTGCTTTTGGGTGGTGGGGGTCTTTAGATGCAGTCCCTTTAAGAAAGATTGAGTGACTTTTAATTTTAATCAGTTTAGGATCTGATATGTTTTTCCTTCCTCTCTTTGAGATGTCAGCTTTTCTCACCAATTTTTTTTTTTCCGGAATAAATAAAATAATTTGACAGCTGTAATGACAGATGTGAAATCCAAACAATCTGAACCATGGACCAGTGAGCTGAGAGGGCCTGCTTTACATTGCTTTCAATTCATTTACTATTTAATGTATAAATAATTAGATGTTAGGAATAAAAGCTGTCTGTTTAATTCATACCATTGAAAACCCTGTGTGCTGTTAATAGGCTTAGTATAGGCGACACCTCTTTGAAATATAATTCTTTTATGCATTTTAATAGAGTTCATGGTAAACATACTGTGCTAAGCAGACAGCAACTGATATTTCCTGCAGGCAGAATGCACCTAATTAGAATTAATTGATTAAAAGAAAAAATAGCCACCAGTAACATTTCCAAACCTTTTTTTCCTTCTTGACAAAGCACCCATGGCATGGGGCTGGGATGGGAGAACCATGTGTCTGGGCTGGTGCCTGGCTCTGCAGGGCCCCAATGCTGAGAGCAGGACCCCAGCCTGGGCAGGGGAGGCTGGGTGAGGGATTAAAAGAGGTAATAATGAGTCTAAACCTTCAAAAGAAGGTGGGAAACATTCCCAGGGCTGTGGGCAGCAGGTTGAGGGAGGTTTCTACCCCTCTGTGCTGCTTTGTCAGACCTCACCTGAAAGACTTGTCCATCTCAGGGGTCCCAGCACCAGGGAACCTCCCAGGAAGGAGCTGGAGCTGCTGGAAGGAGCCCAGAGGGACACCAGGATGGTCAGAGGGATGGGGCAGCTCTGCTGGGAGGAAAAGCTGAGAGAACTGGGGTTGTTCAGCCTGAGGAGTGCTCTGAAGTGAACTGACTGTGGTCTGAAGGGCTCTGAGAGAACTGGAGTGGGACTTTGGGCAAGGGATACGGTGACAGGACAAGGGGGAATGACTTCCTACTGACAAAGCGGAGGTTTAGATGGGATCTTGGGAAGAAATCCTTGGCTGTAAAGGGTGGTGAAGCCCTGGCACAGATTACCCAGAGCAGCTGTGGCTGCCCCTGGATCCCTGGCAGTGCCCAAGGCCAGGTTGGACATTGAGGCTGGGAGCAGCCTGGGACAGGGGAAGGTGTCCCTGCCATGGCAGGGATGGCATGGCATGATCCTTAAGGTCCCTTCCAACTCAAACCCCTCTGGGCTGAGAAGCATCTTTGGGAGTTTTGGGTTCACAAAGGACATATTCCCTGGGTGTTTGGTGTGGGGTTGCTCAGGTGCAGGTGGCTGTGAGGGGGACTCAGCCTGGTGGTGCTGGGGTGGAATCCCTCAGGACCAAGCTGGGTTTCCTGGCTGTCTTTGCTCTCCACAGGGCCTGCTGTTCTCTACCCCTGAATGTCTGAAGCAGCCCCAAGACCTGGTGAAGCTCTACCTGCACGAGTCAAACCGGGTGTACCGGGATAGGATGGTTGAGGAAGTGGATTGGGACACTTTTGATAAAATCCAGCGGGAGATGGTGAAGAAATGCTATGATGTAAGTATGGAGGTCTGGTGAGGTCTAATACTGATGAGAATGGAACAGAATGGGTTTGTTGGAAGGGAGATCAGTTCTGGGGATTTTCCTTTCCCACTCTTTCATTCCTGAGCCTGTTTCCCCTTTTCCAACAGCAGGTGCAACCATGTGGACATAAAAAGGCTGGAACACCATAATTCCCTTGGAAGGTGGCTCAGAGCTGCAGTGGGCTTTCCTGCATTTGTTCTCTACTATTTTCTGCTCTTTTCCAGGACATTGAGGACACTTTAGAGCAGGCCAAACACATGAATATTTACTGCCATTTTGCCAAAGGCCTTGGGGAACCTGGCTACAGGCCAGTTCTAAGCTGGGAGGAACTGAACCAGATCCTCGTGGAAGCCTTGGACAGCTACAACGAAGTCAACGCTGCCATGGACCTGGTACTGTTTGAGGATGCCATGAGCCACGTGTAAGGGCTTTTCTGCCTTTATTCCCCCATCATTTGTCTGTGCAGATTGTTCTGTCGGGTTTCCTGGAGGATGTAGGAATATGGATCCATGGGCTGAGGCAAATAATTTGTAGTTCTACAGGGCGAAGTGCCAGGTCTGCACTCTGCATAAACATTTCTCAGATGTGACAACATTCAGGTGCTTTTGTGTCTTCCCTTGCCAGCCAGGACAGAACTGGTTGTACTGGGCTTTCCCCAAATGCTGACTGTTGGTTTAGGACCACATTTACACAGACCCTTAGAGGGATTTTCCTCTGTATAAAGTAAGATTATGTGCATTCAGCTACTGCTTTTAAAGGATGGAGGCATTTAAACTGCTTTGATCCTTTGGAAAACCTGCTTGCATGGAGATGCCTGGGGGTGCAGGTGGATTCCAGCTGGAAATTGGACATGTGGGACTATATGAAAATAAGCCTCCTGATGATTATTATGAAGCTGTTTACATGCTTTGGGGGGACCTCCAGCTCTCACACACAGCCTGAGGGAATCCCAGCAGGGACAGAATCACTTCTGGGTGCTGGGATGCAGAGCTGGCCTTAGGTGGCTTCAGGAAATGGTGCTGCCCTGGCAATCAGAGCTTGAATTTGTACAGAAACCTTGTCTCAGGAGGTGCAGATTTGGCAGATTTGGGACTCTAAGCTGGGAGGAAGCCCCTGACCTGCTGCAGCCAGGGTGGGTGGTTTTAATTCTCACTGGACCTGGCAGCCTGTTATATATATCTGTATATATACAGGAGTAGCATTTTCATATATATAAATACATATATATATATATATATATATATATATATATATATATATATATATATATAAATAAATGTGTGTGTGTGTATGTATATGTGTATATATATACACAAATATATATATGTATTTACATATATATAAAAATATAAATATAAAAATAAACTATATAAAATATATATTAATAGATAATATATAAAAACATATTAATATATAATTACATATATTATTTTGATATATTTACATTATATATAATATAAATAATAGAATATAAGTATATAATATATATATAAACACACATACAAATTTGTCTGTTCCAAAGGCTCCAAGGCTCCCAACCTGTGTTTAGTCTGGGCATTCCCTCCTCCATCCATGGGGGCCATGGAATCAATCTGCTGTCCTGTTGTCCATGAGTCCTTCTGCTTATATTGCCTGCAGAATGGTGTCAGGAATATTGACCTTGTGCTCCTCTTGCACTTTACATAAATCGGGATTTGCAATTGGAATTTGCAAAACATGGCTCTGCCCCTCCGGTTCATACTGAGAATAATGAGGAAAGGAAGATTTGAGCATCCAGCAGCACTTGCCAATTTCACAGGAGCTGAGTGAATCTCATTCACTGCATTTGGAAATTGCATTTGGCTGAAATACACAACTTCTTCCATCTCAAGTAGCTTCTGAATGTCAGCTTGAATTTGCTGAAGATTTTCAACTGGGAGAGAAAAAGAAGGAAAAAAGACATTTGATGACTTAATATGTGTAGGGCCGTGGGGGATACCTGTCAGTCACCTCATCCAGGGCTGTGTCACAGCACAGAGCACATCAAGGCAGGAACACGGGCAGAGCTGTCCTGGGTAATTCAGAGCAGGAATGCTAAAGCTCTCCTCACAGTCTGGATTGCTTTTATGGAAATAATTTCACAGAAATTATTAAATTATAAAAAAATCAGTCAGAGTCTGTGCATAGATTATGGAACACTGGAGTTGTAATCAAGCAGGGTAGTGTTTCTCAGAGTCTTAAATGAATAATAATTAGATTAATCCAGGAAAATAGTGAAGGGAGCTGAATAAAGGAATGGGGCTTGTGTTTCAGACCCTGGACAGGGAGGGTTCCACAGGTGGGATCCTCTGGACCCCCTTCACCTAGCAGGGAACATGTGGGGGTGTCAGAATTTGCTTAAGAACAACAAAAGGGAGGCAGACAGAGTTCACCACAGGACTCTCAGGTGAGCAGACTTGGGAAATAACAGCAAATTCATTGCAAGAGTGAGAAAATCTCACTCTTATGTAGTGATGGTGTGGATAAAAGGAACAGAGATTGTTTTCCAGGTAGGTTTGTGCTATTCCAGCTAGGTGTGGATGTTCTCTAATGCTCAGTAGGGCTCACCTGTGCACAAATCCCAAAGCCTTGAGAAGAGAGAGGGGCTTTTCTGGGGAGGGGGGACAGAGCCTTGAATTTTGCTCTGTTTTTGCATGTCACTGTAACATCCTTTTCCCCTTGCACTCCCTGCAAGGCCTTCACTTAAACATTGTTCTGTCTAGCAGGACTTGGCAGGTGGGGAAAAAATTGGCACATTTTAAATTTCCACCAAACTTTGGGGGTGTTTTTGGACAGGTCTCATCAGAGATGAGCATTGATTGCTGCCACATCTCCGAGACTGTGTTCTGAGCGGGGTGAAGAATGGCAATTTCCTAGTGAATAAAATATGTATTGAGGAGCAGTGGGCAGAGAAATGGGAGAGCTGTGTTATTAATGAGAGGTTTTGCATGGCTCGGTGCAGCTGCCGCATCAGCCGCGTTCTGGAGGCGCCGCGGGGGAACATGCTCCTGGTCGGCGTGGGAGGCACGGGCAAGCAGAGCCTGACCCGCCTGGCTGCCTTCCTCTGCTCCATGGAGGTCTTCCAGATCACCCTGAGGAAAGGCTACGGCGTCCCTGACCTCAAGGTGGGGGACTTGAATTGGAGGGGAAGTAAAAAAAGAGCAGAGCTTGCCCTGAAGGGGTGGTGTGTGATGGGAGAGAGAATGGGGAGGATTATTGTGAGCCCAGGTGGGCAAGAGGTCAAGGCCTCCTGGGATGACCCAGCTCTGGGGTGGCAGCGGGGCCAGGGTAGTGCCCATGCCCTGTGCTGGCACTGCTGGGACACTTCCAGTGCTGAGGACAGCTCTGGGATAGGAAGGATATTGAGGGCTGGAGCGTGTCCAGGGCAGGGAACAGAGCTGGGGAAGGGGCTGGAGCAGCTGAAGGAGCTGGAAAGGGACTCAGCCTGGAGAACAGGAGGCTCAGGGGGACCTTGTGGCTCTGCACAGCTATTGCCAGGAGGGGACAGCCAGGGAGGCCAGGCTCTGCTCCAGGGAACAGGGACAGGAGGAGAGGGAATGGCCTCAGGCTGGACCAGGACAGGGTTAGGATGGATATTAGGGAATATTTCTTCACTGACAGTGCTGTCCAGCCCTGGCATAGCTGCCCAGGGAGGTGGTGAAATGCACATCCCTGGAGGGATTTAAAAGCCATGTGGATGTGGCTCTTAGGGACGTGGATTAGTGATGGCCTTGGCTACTCTGGGGGAACAGTTGGATGTGATGTCCTTAGAGGGCTCTTTTAATCTAAATGAGATACTGAAACACCCCAGAGATGACATGCTGCTGTGGAGAGAAGCACATGCCTTGCTGGAGTGTGTGTGCCCAGGGCTGCAGCCACACCTGGGCTCCCCTGGCAGTGCCCTGAGAACATCCCAGCCCAGCCCTGAGCCTCAGCCCTCAGCTGTGCTGATGTTCTCAGCCACTTGGCCTGTTCTGAATGATCCCATTTCTGTGCCTGGCCCATGCTTTGCAGCATGCAACCCCTCCTGGTGTCCCCCCTGCAGGCAGACCTGGCAAACCTGTACCTGAAGGCCGGGCTGAAGAACGTGGGCTCTGTGTTCCTCCTGAGCGACGCGCAGGTGGCGGACGAGCAGTTCCTGGTGCTGGTCAACGACTTCCTGGCATCAGGTACAGCTCTCGTGTTACAGGAGCCTCCTCCAGCCAGGTCTGATCAGCTCTTGGAGGTCTACAACACACCCAAGATAGCTCAGCTACTCTTGGAAGTGTAAAAATCAGCAGGATGGCTTCTGTTGCAGTGTTGGAAATAAAAAGGTTTAATAAAAGACAAAATAACAAACAGAGAGAAAAACTGAGCCAGGTGCTCCTGGTAAAACACCTCACAAAAGCAATTAGTTTCTTTGTTCTCTTATTTTTCTCGTAAATTGCTCAGGTGGCTTCTGTCTAATTGGCTATCCGTAAGTTTGAGGTGAAGGCCCTGGCACAGGGTGCCCAGAGCAGTTGTGGCTGTCCCTGGATTCCTGGAGATGTCCAGGGCCAGGTTGGATGGGGCTTGGAGCAACCTGAGATAGTGAGGTGTCTTAATTACTTGTTTCACTTGTTGTCATTATCTGGAACAAAATGTACCTTTTAATCTTTTTGATGAATGAGCAGATTTCTGATTAGTGTATTTCGTGTATTTCCCTAAGTGATCAGTACACGTATTGAAAGTATCTGGCTCAATAACGATGATTTTAATCAAATCAGAAGCCAGAAAGGAAGTGAATATGTGATATATTAAGGAAACACTAAGAAAAAAATATGGTTGGTTGCATTTTTGGCAAACAGCTGCTTAACTATTAATTTATAAAAGTTTTTTACGAGATTTGTAACTCATAAAATGTTTGGATGGTCGGGGAGTTATTTGGCCAGTGCTGGAAAGGGCCCTGAACAGCTGCAAAAATTTTACGTGTAATTAATGCACTTGCAAAACTACAATGATTTTATAATACATATGGCATATTAGGGATTCGAATATTTCTTTTTTAATCTAATTAGACTGCAGAGCTAAAAAAAAATTTAATTTCTGTACCTTGACTCTATTCTGTCATCCTTTCCCTTGTGTTTTATAAGGAAGTTTGCTCTCAGAGATGTTTATTTTTCAGCAGAATGACCTTGTGTGCCCCTTTGCTGCTTCTGGGGCTCAGGGGAACCCGGTGCAGGGGTTTTACCTGAAAAGGGGATGTCCCTGAGCCCCTGAAGAGGGGGACAGCACCTTCCCTTTGCTCTGAGACTACAACAACATCCACGCGTGCAAACCCGAATATGCCCTTCTCTCCTAGGGGAAATCCCAGATCTCTTCCCTGATGATGAAGTGGAAAACATCATCAGCAGTGTGAGGAATGAAGTCAGGGGCCGGGGGCTGGTGGATTCCAGGGAGAATTGCTGGAGGTTTTTCATCGAGCGCGTCCGACGGCAGCTGAAGGTGAGATGGCGCACAAAGGGTTGGCGCTGAATGATTTTTTGCCTTTTTCCTTTTATCGATTCTCTGTGTTCTTCACACACATATTTTTAGCCTGTTATTGTATTAGTAGCTAGTTCCAGTACTTTTCCCTAGCCAGAAAGACAAAATTCCAGATTTTCAAGCTCCAGGGGGTACAAGGCTTCTACCCTATCTTGGTTTTTCTGTGAACCAAGGCCAAAAATCAGCTCTTCAAGACATATTTTCATAACAAAGTTTAGTTTCCATCTGTGGTCCGTTTGCATATTGGATTTAATTGTCCAATTACAGCTTTAGGTTATTAAGTCCCATCCTTCTTGTTTTTTCTCTTCAGTCCATGTTGTTTGTGCTCTTGGGCCTGAGATTTGGATCATTTGTCCTTGGTTCCCAGCTAGAGAAGGAATTGTTTTGCCTCCTATTTTGGGAATCCAGGACTCCTGGGGAACTGACCAATATCATCAAGCAGAGGCTGTTTATTGTTTACATTACACACATATTTATGGATTCTACAAACTTAGTAGTTTTAAAATATATTTTAAAAACTAATATACTAGTTTTTACTAGTTTTGTGTTACACTTGTGGCTATTTTTTTATGAGAAAGTACAGAAAGAACTCTTAAGTAATTTTGTTTGTTTCTTGTAGTTTATGTTTCAAAGTTTAAGAGGTCTCTCTTATCTCTTTTTACATTCTTTTGTTAGTATAAGTTTTTTGTGAGAACAGGTAGTTTTGAGCCCAGACTAAACAACACATCTCATGTACGTAAGCAAGCTACAGACTTAATAATTTAAAACGGTGCATTTTACCTAAATCTGAAATAGATGAAAATCCATTAAACTTTCCCTCCGTTTCAGCGGCAGGGCAGGTGCTGCTCTCCCTGCCCCTGCCCTGCCCCTCAGTGCCCTGTCCTGCTCCTCAGGTGGCTCTGTGCCTGTCCCCCGTGGGTCCCAAGCTGCGCCTCCGCAGCCGCCGCTTCCCGGCACTGGCCAGCTGCACCACCATGGACTGCTTCCAACCATGGCCCCGCCAGGCCCTGGAGTCCGTCAGCCTCCGCTTCCTGCGGGACATGGACACCCTGCAGGTGAGCACCACACAGATCCTGTGCTGGGACAGTGCTGGGAACAGCCAGGGTGCGGCATTTTCAGGGTTTGCTGTGGCAGGAAGGAAACGTGAATCTGACTCCATGTTCTTAGATGGCTAATTTATTATGATATGATATGATGTTATGTTATAGTATATTATACTATGTTGTGTTATAATACATTATATTATGTTATACTACACTATATTATGTTATACTACACTGTTATGTTATTATGTTATGTTATACTATATTATACTATATTATACTATATTATACTATATTATACTATATTATACTATACTATACTAAGACTATACTAAAGAATAGAGAAAGGATATTTAACAGAAGGCTTAATAAGATACTAATGAAAAACCTGTGACTCTCTCCAGAGACCCGACACAGCCTGACCGTGATCGTTTATCCAACATGTGAATTGTTTTTAGTTAATGACCAATCTCCAAACCACATTCCAAAGCAGGAAAACACAGGAGAAGCAAATCAGATAATTATTGCTTTCATTTTTCTCTGAGGCTTCCCAGCTTTCCAGGAGAAGAAATCCTGGCAAAAAGATTTTTTCAGAAAATATGACAATGGCACCAGAGGTGGCCCCGTGTCACTCACGCCGTTACAGGGAGGATTGGGTTGGCCTCAACATGTCCAGGTGGCTGTCCAGAGGGGCATCACTGGTGGCACTGAAGTGCTTTAAACTCAACCAAACCATCATTGAGGCACATTCCACATTTTTTTGGAGACGACCATAGGCAGAACCACGGGCACCATGCTCCTGTGTCACTGGGACCTGAGGTTGTGTCACTTGGAGCTGGTGAGGATGTCTTACTGGGAGCTGCTGAGGCATCACTGGGAGCTGCTGAGACCTTACTGGGAGCTGCTGTGGTGTCACTGGGAGCTGATGGCCCTGCCAGGGAAAGGACGGCTCTGCCAGCACAAGGGCAGCCCCAAACCTGCACAGAAAATAACCTGCTGCTCTCCCCACTTGTGTTTGAGCCTCTGGAAATCTCAAGAGCAAAAATAAGTCAAGTTCTCAGCGATGACAATCTGCTACTAGAATAGAGATTCGTTTCTGTTTATTTAGCTTTTCCAGGCAGGGTTTAGTAAGAATAAAGCCTACAATGTTTCTTTTTAGGAGTGTGCACTTTTCCCATTTGAACAGGAGAAAAGCCCAAAATTATACTTAAAAGAGCTGTTATTCTGTAGAGAAATTGCTTGGAATACGATAATGTGAGATAAAAAGATATAAAAAAGGAGTATAAAGTAGATGAGCAACAAAGTTCTTTTAGAGATAACAGTGAAAAGGGAACAGCTGAGGTGTTACACCCTGGATTGTGCTGCAGCAGAATCAAAAGTTACCAAATTCCTTTCTATTCAGCACAGACCTGTGTTTATATATAGTTTTCTATTTCAAACCGTTTCTCCTCATCTTCCCATCTTCCCTTCAGGATTCAGTCAAGGATTCAATAAGCAAATTCATGGCCCACGTCCACATCAGTGTCAACGAGGTGTCCCAGCTGTACCTGAGCAATGAGCGCCGCTACAACTACACCACCCCCAAGTCCTTCCTGGAGCAAATCAAACTCTACCAGAGCCTGCTGATGAGCAAGGACAGGGAGTTAAAGGCAAAAATGGAGCGCCTGGAGAATGGCCTGGAGAAGCTCAAGAGCACCTCTGCACAGGTAAGTACTCCTTGGGGTTGATTTTCCTTGTTTTTCTTGTCTGGTTTGAGAGGCAGCTTTAGAGGGAAGAAATCTGGGCTGGATCCTGGCTCTAGTCTGGCTTGAGCTGGGTTTCTGGAGGAACAGAAGTGATGCTCTGCACTAGAAAGGAGAATGGAGAGGTGTGTGTGCCCAGACTGCTGTTTGGGAGGTAACTGCAAGATTTCGGTAAGTAAAACGAGATTGGGATCCAGCTGGCTCTGCCATCCTCTTTTAATGGTTAAATTTCAGCTTAGAAAATACAGGACAGTCAGTGATTTTTGGAGTTGCATCCAGGAAATCTACAATAACCCCAGCAAGACTCTTTCAAACTAAGCAGTGCATGCTGTTAAAATGAGGCTGATGTTCATTTTTCCTTTTATTATGCAATCCATCTTTAAAGAGAGCTAACACATGTCTGAAATGTACATCAGTCATCCCAAAATCCCCCAGCTGAAGACTCCCTCTGTCACTCTCCTCTGGTAGTGCCTAGAAGTTGTTCTGGGTGTATCCCAACCTCCTCTGCAGTGACACCTACATCTGTTGCTACACTCCCATTTTGCTCTCCATTTCATATTCTATTAACTCTCACAAATGTTTGCTCACAAAGCTTCTCCAGTGGCAAATGAGGCTCTCCTGGAGCTGCTCTGGAGAAATGCAGTGGGGTTGATGAGAAGGAAGGACTGGCAGGTCCATCCCCTTCCACACATCTGCTCTGGGGCATGCTGGGGGCATCAATCTCATCTGTCACACTTGGGGGACACAGCGTGCCTGGAGGTGATGGATGGGCTGGGCTGGTGCTCTCAGCACTGATATCTCCATCTGCCTTCAAACAGGCTCTGCTCATAGAGCAGGGCATGGCAGGGGTGGGCACTGCCACGTACCCTGTGCAGGTTTTAGCATCTCCTTTGGAGGGAAGGGGTAGCAGAGAGCACTGATGGCACCCACCAGAGCCATGGGGCTGTGTCCTCACTGCCCAGCACACACCTCACCCTGTCACCAAAACTACAGGGAAAACAAAACCCCTCCAACAACGCTTTTAGTGTTAGAGAATTGAGGCATTATCATGTTCTGGCCAGGATGTGCAACAGAAATCATTTCATCCACACATAACCTGGGTTTGCAGAGAAAATCATTCCATGGCACATGAATTTTGACAGTTTTTTCAAAAACTTTATGCAGTCAAAACACATAGAGATTCATTGGTTCAGTGTTCCTTGATATCATGGAGTTCTTAGTCTTTGGTTTCCTGTTGGTTCCAGATCTCTTCCCCTCTGATGCTTGTCGCAGACATTTTTTCATAGAAATCTTTCTTTGGGATTGTCCATCTTCTGGGAAGCTGAGGGCCCCAGAAGAAGAATGTAAACAATTGTTATCAGCTGCTGTGGAATGCAATTGGATGCACCTGCGATTGGGTTATGTTCCCATGTTTATAATTACGAGCCAATCACAGGACAAGCTCTCTGGAACACAGGGACAGAGAATTCTCTTGTTTTTAGATTCTTTCTATGCTTAGCTTAGCTTAGCAAGCCTCTGCAACTTCTCTCTTTATTCTATTAGTATAGTTATAATGTATTATATATCATATATCAATAAATCCAGCCTTCTGATCAAGAAACAAGATTCTCGTCATTCTCTCACCCCAAGCGACCTCCTCAGGTCGCTGTAATAATGCTAATTATGTTCTCATTACCTCTGATGCTAATTGGGTTCTTATTCTTATTTCTTTTCTCTCAGACCAGATGTCTCAGACCACAACAGGGCTGATGTTTGCAGCTGATGCTTGTTATTTTTTCTGTACCTTCTATGCTATTCCCAGTCTGTTAAGATGTTAAATTCATCAGGCCTTACCTGGTGGAATAATGCTCTGGAAAGAAACAGAAATTCCCTTCCCCGGGAACAAAGGCAAACAAACCTGCTGAAATTATAAATTTTAAATTTTAAACTTGCTGTATTTTCCAACAACCTCACCTCACCCATTCAGGCAACAGCTTTGATGGACCTGTGGGGTTCTGCTGTTTTTTCAGGACTCCCCAGTGGTGGGTAAGGTGGATTAAGTTTATTTTTTGGGGAGAGCAGCTAATATGAAATGAATTTTTGAGAACAAGTCCCTGGGTCTGTTGTGACACATGAGAATCTTTCAGGCTTCTCTTCAGTGGGTGCTGTGTGGGCAGGGTTCTCTGCTGAGCCACAAAGCAGAGGTGGGGGACTTGGAGGCAATGGTTAAAATGGGAAAATCAAATCCCAAGGAGGATGAAGGAGCACAGTGTTGGTGTCTGGTTGCAGTGAGGCTGGGCTGAGAGGTGCCTCCTTGAGCAGGTAATTAAGATGCAGAGCAGTGAGGACAAACATGTCAAATTCAAGTCTAAAATTAGCACTGGGGGCCTAAAATTAAACACCTAAATTACCAGATGTGCGCAATAGTCAAAACTGCTGTTGATTTGAAAGCAGAGTGTGGATATTTATCAGTATTGGAAATCATACCAGCATGTTCAATCTTGAACATGGGTTTAAATGGCTGAAATTTACATTCACCCATGGAAATACTTGGGACTGAGGAAGTAGAGAGTCCTCTCTCATTCAGGTGTGTCACCCACAGGTTGTATTGGGAGTGATGTGCTGAGGGAATTTTCAAAGTAAAGGTGGAGGATTTTGATCCCTGGGCATCACCTGGCTGTGCTGTAGCTCTGGGGCCTGGTGCTCATCCCTGACATCCTCCAGGGCTCAGTTAAGGATGAGGTTTGTGTATTTCTGTAGGCTCAGAGTGACCTCAGCACTAGGGGCTGTTGTATCAGGAGCTGCAGGTATTTTTTACTTTGCTGTTCCCATTTCAAAATAACCTCCCTGCCTCCTTTCACCATGGTACCTTCTACTTCTACCCCTTTCTTTTCTTTCTTTCCTGTGGAGATTTGGCCACCTGGATGCTGCTGACCAACTTTGCTCCTTTAGGAATGTTTTACAAGCACCTCTCCCTGTGGCCAGTGCATCCTCAGCACTCTGGGAAGCTGAAGCCTCCTTCCCAAAGCCTCCTTCCCGTTAGGAGATAATGGATTGGGAAGATGTGTGGGATGAGTAATTTGTTTTTCAGAGTGCTGTGTGCCACCAAGAGGTCAGCACCCATTGCTGAGTAATTCTGAGGATGGCTGTGGTTAATATTGCATCACTGCATTCCACATTCCAGCCTGCCTGCCGCTATCAATTAATCGCTGACCTTTTGATGTATTTTGTGTTCTTGAAACAAGGCAGGGACAATCAGATAAAATGAGTCTTCTGGGAGCCTGCCCTCCAAGTTTTCTTCTCTTCAATAATTTTTCTCATGCTGTTCTGGTGGTAGGCAAGGGCTTCTCCCTTCCTTTCCCTGATGAAGTCACAGCACATTACCCTTGAATTTCTCATTTGCTTTGCTCTTTGCCTTTCCACCTCACATTACTAATTGCGTATCAGATTGTTCTGCACTCAGGAAGCTGCTCACAGGTTTCTCATGGAATCACAGAATTCTTTGGGTTGAAGGGATCTTAAAGATCATCCTTTTCCACCCCTTGCCATGGCAGGGAAACCTTCCACTGTCACAGGGACACCTTGCACTGCCCCAGGTTGTTCCAAGCCCTATCCAGCCTGGCCTTGGGCACTGCCAGGGATCCATGGCCTCCCACCCTCCCAGGGAAGGATTTCTTCCTGATAGCCAACCTAACCCTGCCCTTCTTCAATCTGAAGTAATTCCCAATTGTCCTGTCGCTTCAGGCCCTTGCAAACACTCCTTCTCCAGCATTCTTGCTTTTCTAAAATCCTGACAAAGTCATTTCCCCTTCCATTGTGCTTGGCAGGGCATTGTGTGTTGCCCGGGGCTGAGCTTACACCTGCTCTTTGTGCTGCTGTTGAGTGCCTGTGGATTTTAATCCCCTGCTTGTTTTGTCCTGGCCCTGTAAACCCCTGGAGCTGCTGTTTGTGTGTGTATCCAGCACACAAAGGCTGATTTCTGGGCAGAAGGTCACAGCCATATCAGCCATCAGCAGAGCCCACTTCAATTTCCTGCAGCCCCCAGAGAGCTGGAGCTGAACAAGGAGCTGCTGCTGGGTTTGTCACACCACGGAGGGGGGTTCTGTGAGCCTGGATTTACAGCTGTGCCTTTGTCCTGCTGAGAGCAGTCCCACAGAGCCAGGAGCAGGGCATGGTGATGGATGGAGGGTGTGTGGAGAGCCCTGAAAGACTGCTCTCCACATGAAGCCAATGCCAAATGTCAGCAGCTTAAGTTCATGGACTGCATGCTGTGCTCTCCCTTCTGGTATCACAATGGTATCACCAAAACCAGTGGCTGCTTTCCTTCCTGTGAGTATTTGTGTGTGGGTAAAGATGCACCTCAGGAGCTCTAAGGGAACCTTTTTTGTGCCTGAGATCAGGCAGTGAAAGCCTCTGTGCTCTGCCCAGAGTCTGGGTGAGTTCACTGAAATGGGGATTTTACAGGAGGTTTTCTGTCTGTAGGTGAGAGCCTGTGTGAGCTTCCTCCTGTGCAAATGCTGCTGAGGGCTCCTGTGTGTGAGCAGGGATGAGGAGCTGCCACCATGGCCATGCTGGTGGAGTAAAACACGAGGAGTCAGCAGAGTGAAGGCATCAGCAGGACTCAGCTGACAGCCAGGGGTCCCTCACTGGGTGTGAGGCTGTGCTGGGCACTGGGGAGCAGGCAGGACAGCCCAGCTCACACAAATCTCTGCCCTGCAGGTGGATGAGCTGAAGGCCAAGCTGGCCACCCAGGAGGTGGAGCTGAAGCAGAAGAACGAGGATGCTGACAAGCTGATCCAGGTGGTGGGGGTGGAGACGGAGAAGGTGAGCAGGAAGAAAGCAGTGGCTGATGAGGAGGAGCGCAAGGTGGCCCTCATTGCCCAGGAGGTGGAGCAGAAGCAGAAGGACTGTGAGGAGGACCTGGCCAAGGCTGAGCCTGCCCTGGCAGCTGCCCAGGCTGCTCTCAACACCCTCAACAAGGTAGGGTGAGGGTTCCCTCAGTGGTTTTCCTCCTCTCTGGGGGAGGGGGGCTGTGTCCTCTGATGTCCCAAGTTCTGTGCATTTTATTGTCCCTTCTCCAGCTTCCTTCCTGCTGGTGCTAAAGTGTGTAAAAATGATTGGATGTGGCAATCAGTGGCATGGTTTAGTTGACAAGGTGGTGTTTGGTCACAGGCTGGACTTGCTGATGTCAAAGGTCTTTTCCAGCCTGGTTAATTCTGTGTTTCTGGGGTTCCTGGTGGAACTCGGAGTACCCACAAGGCTGCACCATGTTCCCCGTCACTCATTGCCATGGAGAGGAGCAGACAAAGCTGGTGCAAAGGAAGATGTCACTGGGAAAAAGTGTGATCAGGAGATTAGCATTGCTTTGATTGCAGGACATTGGTTTTGGAAGGAGTTTTTGTGCCTTGGAAGGTTTGTTCTTCAAGGGTGCTCCAGAGGTTCCCATTTGATATGGCACTCAGTGCCATGGTTTAGTTGAGGAGGTGGTGTTGGCTCATAGGTTGGACTTGATGATCTCAAAGGTCTTTTCCAACCTCACTCATTCTGTGGTGCTATGATGTGCCCGAGAGATGGACCTGCTGTTTGTTTTGGTCTGCAGTTCATGCATAGTGTGATAGCAAGTTTGAAAACTTGGGAAATCAGGAGTTGGAGACAAAAATGCCCTTTTGGTTCCTTCAGTGCAGTTTGGCTGATTGCCTGTGGGATCTCAGCACCTCAGGATGGAGGTGCAGAGTGGCCGAGAACACCCTCGGGGGGCTCGGGAGTCCTGGAATGTTGCCAGAAGTGTCTGGTGGCTGGACTTTGATCCAACACAGGAGACGACACCTGTATGAGGACTGGGAAGGTTTCACTGGGTGAATTGTGAAGGGATAAGTTAGTTAGAGTGTAAAACACAGGGTTTAGGATTTCTGTACAGGGGGGTCTAAAGAAGTAAGATGGAGGAATTGGGGCATGTCCTGTTCTTCTTCTTCTTCTTGGCCTCCATCTTCTGTGGTGATGGTGGCACTTTGGGATTGGTTATTACTAAAAGTGCACCGGTTAATAAGGGTAGAAGGTATTGGGGAAAAATTATAAATATTGTATACGTAAATTCGGGTATAAAGATAAGTGACCGCCCCGGGGGCTCGCAGTGTGCCCATGGCTGACTTGCTGTGCAGACCTCTGTCGGGCTGAAAGAAAATCTTTTAGATAAACAATTAATAAACACCGAGACCGAGACAAGATCAGAAGTCTCTCCTCGTCCTTTGAAGCGCCGGGCTGTCCAAGGCCACCCTGGGCCTTTCCAGGCCACCTAAACAGCCGAGAAATCGACAATTGCCCTGTGAGGGTGCCTGGGCTTTCTCAGCAGCTGCATTCCCTGAACCCTGAGGGCTGCAGGATGTGGGAATCAGAGGATGGATTTTGCCCTGGCATCTCAGCTTGGGTAGGAGGGAGCATGGGGGGAAGCTCTGAAGGTTGTTTTAGAGGGTCTGAGCATTATTTCTATAGGTTTCATTTGTATTTATCCCAGTCCTGAGAGGGCATAAAACCTCCTGCTCCCCCAGGAGCCTGGGGAGGAGCAGTGCTGGTCCCAGGTGGGATGTCAGGAGCAGGGAATGGAGCAGGTGTGCTGCAAACATGCAGAGCAGTGATCTAAAGGCAGCACTGCTGGGGCCCAGAGGAGCCCAATTTATCAGATTGATAGCCTGGGAGCCTGACTCTATTAGTGGCAGAGTGAAAAGAAAGCCCATTCATTTTTACCTAACAACCTTGTTTTCACCTTTTCAGACCAATCTGACGGAGCTGAGGTCCTTTGGGTCACCTCCTTCTGCTGTCAGCAACGTCACAGCAGCCGTGATGGTGCTGACAGCCCCGGGAGGGAAGATCCCCAAGGACAGGAGCTGGAAAGCAGCCAGAGTGGCAATGGCAAGGGTAGACAGCTTCCTGGACTCCTTGATCAAGTTCAACAAGGAGAACATCCACGAGAACTGCCTGAAAGCCCTGCAGCCCTATCTGCAGGACCCCAGCTTCAACCCCGAGTTCGTGGCCACCAAGTCAGCAGCAGCGGCTGGGCTGTGCTCGTGGGTGCTGAACATCGAGCGCTTCCACCGCGTCTTCTGCGAGGTGCAGCCCAAGAGACAGGCCCTGGATAGGGCCAACGCTGAGCTGGCAGCAGCCCAGGACAAGCTGGCCACTGTCAAGGCCAAAATTGCTGTGAGTGACCTTGGGGGGACCCGTCCTGCTTGTCCCATCTGTGGGATTCCTCAGCTTGGGCCGAGGTGCTGCTTGGTGCTTGTGTTCTAAAGCAGGGTGGGAATCCAAGGGGTTGGGGGTTGTAGGGTTTTCTGTGCCTCCTGTTGCACTGGCAGCCCCAAAAGCCAGCCCTATGCTGGGCTAAGCCCATGGTGGGCAGCAGGGAGGGGAGGGGGATTCTGCCCCTCTGCCCCTGTGCTCAGGTCAGACCCCACCTGCAGAGCTGCCCCAGCACAGGGAGGAGCTGGAGCTGCTGGAGAGAGCCCAGAGGAGCCCATGGAGATGCTCCAGGGCTGGAGCCAGGCTGGGAGTGCTGGGGGGGCTCACCTGGAGAGGAGAAGGCTCCAAGGAAACCTCAGAGCCTCTGCCAGGGTCTAAATGGGCTCCAGGAGAGGACAAGGGATGGAGGGACAGGACACAGGGAATGGCTTCAAACTGAAAGAGATGAAATTTAGATTAGTTAAAGGGAAGAAATTGTTCCTTGGGAGGCTGGACAGGCCCTGGCACAGGTGCCCAGAGCAGCTGTGGCTGCCCCTGGATCCCTGGCAATGCCCAATGCCAGGTTGGACACTGGGGCTTGGAGCAGCCTGGGACAGTGGGAGGTGCCCATGCCATGGCAGGGGTGGAAAAGGTTTTTAAGATACCTTCCAGCCCAAAGAATTTTGTGATTCTGTGACAGAATATTGCTGCTTTCTGAATTTCCTCTGTTCTTCTCCAGCCTTGCTTGCACCCAAAGAGGAATGCTAAATAAGAATCCTTGTTATTCCCACTTAATTTTTTTAATGTAATTTACCTCTTCTCCTGGGCCCTCAGAAAACTCATTATCTCCAGCCAGGGTGTTCCCAGTGTGCTGCACAGGGCAGGGGATGGGACTTGGAGGCTGATTCAGTTCTGGGAGCACAGAGCTGGGCTGGCTGCACACTCAGTGCCTGCTTTTGCAGGATGACAAGTGCTCTTGCAGGAGCCTCATTTGTCACGGCACAGCTCCCTGGCAGCACATCTTGGATGTTATTTGGATTTTTGCTACTTAAAAAAAAAAAAAATTTAAAAAAATCCCTGAATAGAAGAAATTACAGCGTGATTAAAAGTGCATTTCCACAGAGTGCAGAGTGAGACCTTTATCGTTTTCCTTCAGAAAATTATCTCTATGTAAAAACAGATCCTGCAGGATACTGCTTTCCTCCCTGCTCCCTCCCAGCATGATACCTGCTAAGAACAGGCTGTGGGAAGCAGCTGCTCTGGTTTTGGGGTGGTTTGGGGTCTCTCTTTGGGAGTGGGATCCCCTCCATGGCTGGGCTGTTGGGCTGGACCCACAGCAGGGGCAGGGTCCCAGTGAGTGAGGTCCCTCTGCTCCCCTCACCCCCTCCACCAGCACCTCACCCTGTTAGAAAACACATCACTCCTTTGATGCTTTCAAGGGCTTATCATTCTTAAAATGCTTACTACAGTTTTTAACTAAAAATACAAGAAAATGGTGCAGAACTCTCTGGCCTCCCCTTCCTGCTGCAGATGAAAGGAGGCACCTGAAGCAGGGATGGATTTAGAGGGCTTTGGTGTCTAATTCTCCCACCTCAGATGTGCCATACCGTGCTGGGGAACGTTTTTCATCCCTTTATGTTGCTCTTCTCCAAAGCTTTTTTTATGCCTGGGCTTTTTATTTTTTTTTCCCTCAAAGGAGTGGGATTTTGTTAAAGAAAATTGCAATCTTTGGGGAGATTACTGCTGCTCTTCTGGCAGGCTCTTACAAAACTGCCAGCTTTAGGGCCTCTCCTCTGCAGATGGGGAGTGATGCAGGGCGGCGTGGGATGGATGTGGAGGTACATCCTTGCTTATCTGGGATCTCTTGGATAGCTTCACTGCTGGCTGCTGATTCATACCTGCTCACAGCTGGGCCCCAAGCTGTCTCATACTCATTTTTATTAATAAATGAGGAATTTCTGATTGTCCAAAACATTAAGGACTTTCTGTTGTTTTTGCCCTACCTGGGAATTGAGTGCTCCGCACCTGGGGCTGCTGGAGGTAGGAGTGAAAGGTGTGTCCACATCTGCACACAGCTGTATTTGTGTGCCCCTGCAGACCAGGGATATGCATATATTCTAGAGAAAATCAATTATCAGCTCATGCTTTTATAGTGTAATGTGATATACATGAGCCTTTGTAGGCTGATAGATCCACATGCACACAGGGACAGAAACTTTTGGTGTTATTGTTCCAAGGAAGGTCAAGGAGAGGCTGCTTTGTGTTTGCCAGTATCCAGGAGAGCTGCAGAGATCTCGAATACAATCCTTTTTCATTTTTGGGTTTGTTTCTAGTGTGTAGCTCAATGTTAAAGTGATTTACAAGCAGTTTAGCCTTAAGCAGTCTGCATTGGGTGCAGATAAAATCAATTATTACTTTTCTTATCAGAAGTGAAATGCTCCAAGTGCTTGTGGGAGCTGTTGGTTTGGTTTAGATCCGAGTGTGAACAAGAACAGGGCTCTCCACTTTTCTCTGCAGGTGCTTCGGCTCTTGCTGCCCTCCCAGCCCTGGCCTGCACAGGACATGGCCCCACCTCGCTGGGGCAGCTCTCAGAGCAGAACCATTTAGCTCACTTGTTATATTCCTTGCTGGAAACCATGTGAGGGCATGGTTTGGAGAGGGTTCAGGCAGAGCTCCAGGAGCCCCTTGGGGATTTGTGCACAACTTGGGGAATCAGCAGAGCCTCAAGGACTGCTCAGAGACAAGGGGCTGTAGCATCAGGAAATACCAAATTTGGGTTCCTCAGCTGCCTGCTCGTTGCTCAGCCATAGCATTCCTCATCAGGGCTCAGCCAGAAGCCCCAATAAATTAATTTTCAGTGTCCTTTGCCTCTGCCTGTGCCAAGGCTGTGAGTTCCAAGCAGTGGCACAGCCCAGCCGTGCTCTGTGCTGGCTCCTGGTGCCAGCCCTGGGTGGATGAGCTGGGCTGGAGTTTGGCCAGCTCTGCACAAGGGTTTGCCTCGGGATCACAGGATCCCAGAATGGTTTGGGCTGGAAGGGATCTCAAGGCCCAGCCAGTGCCACCCCTGCCATGGCAGGGACACCTCCCACTGTCCCAGGGACACCTCCCACTGTCCTAGGTGCTCCCAGCCCCAGTGTCCAACCTGGCCTTGGGCACTGCCAGGGATCCAGGGGAAGTCAGAGCCTGTCCACCCTCCCAGGGAACAATTCCTTCCCAATCTCCCATCCATCCCTGCCCCTGGCAGTGGGAGCCATTCCCTATGTCCTGTCCCTCCATCCCTTGTCCCCAGTCCCTCTCCAGCTCTCCTGGAGCCCCTTTAGGCTGTGGAAGGGCTCTGAGCTCTCCCTGGAGCCTTCTCTTCTCCAGGCTGGGCATCCCCAGCTCTCTCAGTCTCCAGAGCAGAGGGGTCCAGCCCTTGGAGTGTCTTCATGGCCTTCTGGACTCCTCCAGCAGCTCCAGGTCCCCCCTGAGTTGTGCTGTTCCTGACCTCTCCTGTTTTTGCCCTGCAGCGCCTCAACGAGAACCTGGCCAAGCTCACAGCCCAGTTTGAGAAGGCCACATCAGACAAACTCAGGTGCCAGCAGGAAGCTGAAGCCACAGCCTGCACCATCACCCTTGCCAACCGCCTGGTGAGTACAGCAAGGGCAGCTCTGGTGGCCCCAGGGGGAGGGACAGGGCTGGGCTTAGCACCTTCCATCCTCTCATGGTTTTGGGAATGTTTCCTGCACTGCTGCCACTGTCATTTTTTCTGAAAAATCCCTTCACCAGGATTTTTTCTTCTGGGAAGCTGAGAAGCTTCAGAGAATTATCCGATTGCTTCTCCTGTGTTTTGCTGCTTTGGATGTGGTTGGAGATTGTTTATCCAACATGTGAATTGTTTTTACTTAATGATCAATCATGGCCCAGCTGTGTCAGGACTCTGGAAGCAGTCACAATTTTTTCATTAATGTCTTGTTATGCCTTCTATAAGATCCTTTCTCTATTCTTTACTATAGTTTTAGTATAGCATTATTTAATATAATATAAGTGCATAAAATAATTAATTAGCCTTCTAAGCACATGGAGTCAGATTCTCAATTGCTCCTTTGTCCTGGGGACCCTAAAAATATCCCACATTGCAGCAAGTTTCAGCAGTGAAAATACTTTTACAGAGGTTGTTTCCATGAGGTTGTGGCAGAATGTATTCTCTTTCTCAAAGAAACCAGGAGAGGCAGCTGCAGAAAGTGTTGTTGTATTCCAGATGGTTTGGGGCAGCTCTGCTCATTAAAAGTGCCTGGCTCTGCTGCCATCTCAGCTCCTTCTTGGGGCTTAAATGTGTGAGCAGGTGCTGATGGGCCAGAACACTGGGAGTCAAAAATGGCATCATAAAAACAAAGGTGTGAACATTCCCGTAGCTTTGCAGGGTCTGAAATGACAAGAATTAGAGAGAAAATATCTCTAAAACCCTCAGTCTCCTCCGAGCCAGAGTACAAAGGTTTTAGAGAGGGGCCTACGAGGAACTGGAGATGGATTTTGCATCAGGAACTGCAGTGACAGGACAAGGGTTGGTGACAGGAGAATTGCTTCAGACTGACAGAGGGAAAATTTAGTTTAGATATACAGAAGAAATCCTTCCCTGTGAGGGTGGGCAGGCCCTGGCACCAGGTGCCCAGAGCAGCTGGGGCTGCCCCTGGATCCCTGGCAGTGCCCAAGGCCAGGCTGGACACTGGGGCTGGGAGCAGCCTGGGACAGTGGAAAGTGTCTCTGCCATGGCAGGGGTGGCACTGGATGGATTTAAGTCCCTTGCAACCCCATCCATGGTTCTGTGACTCTGGGACACCACATCCCAGGCCATATTGGTTACATCTCTTCCCCACCCCATGATGTGGGAACAGCTCCTAGTCTCAACAATTCTGTGAGTTTTTACTGTCAACAATTCATCATTTCTGCAGAGCAGGCAAGGAGCTGCTTGCATCTCAACTCCCTGCTGTGCACTGCACACCATCTCCTGTGCCACCCTGGCTTTGATCTGGGAGCAGGGCCTGACAGCCCTCGCTGGTGTGCAGCTCATTTGACATTCAGGAGGTGTCACTGGTGTGGCTGTGGGTAGAAATGAGTTCTCAGACTTTGAAACAAACACTGAAGTTGTATAAAGAATGGAAGTGAATGCAGGGAGGGATGCTTTGGATTGACAAATGAACCTGGGGGACTGAGGAAAGCCCAGCTCTCACAGTGCCAGGCTGGCATCTCATGAACTTCAGGTGGCCTAAGGAGGATGCTCCAGCATCCAAAGGACAGGATCTGTGCAGCAGAAAGGGAGGCTGGCTGATGAGTGCTGTTTGTGAGGGGGTGTGTGCTAATGCAGAGGAGGAAATTTAGTGATGACAAATGCTAAATAACGTGTGCAGGGAAAACAAACTGTAATCATGCAGTTACATGGATAGGGCCTAATTGCACTATTATCACTCACAGAAGAGCTCTTGGAGTTGTTGCAGAGAGTTCTCAGGAACAGCAGTGTGGCACTTGACAGGAGGAAAAAAGACAAATTGAGTATTACTAATTGGTAGGAAAAAACTTCAGGAAACAGAAGTTAAGCGTCATTGTATTGGGTCTGTCAGCGCCTGCAACCCACATGTGCCCACCCTGTCTAGGAAGGCTGTGGGCAGCCTAGAAAAGCTACAACAAAGTAAAAAACCACTTCCACATGAGAAGAGAGAGAATGAATTAGAGGTGTTCATTTTGGAAAAGGTGTAGAAGCTTCTGAAATCATGGCGGATGTGCAGAAGGTGGGTGAGGGATGGTTTTTCACTTTCTGTCATTATCAAAGGTAATCCAAGGAGTAGCTTTTAATTTGCCTCTTGCTAAATAAAAAGAATTCCAATGATTTCTAGGATCTGAGGTGGGAGACACCTGAGGTGTCTTGAATGTATTAAAAGTGGCAGTAGTGTGTGATCCAAGGAAAAGAGAAGAAAAGACTTCCAGGACTTAAGGAGGAAAAAAGTAACCTGAAAAAATTAATTAGGAGTAAGGAAGCACCAAGGACCTGGAAAATCAGACCAATAAATATTTCTTTGTCTTAGAGGGACTGTGGGGCTGCCTCTGGATCCCTGGCAGTGCCAAAGGCCAGGGTGGACAGGGCTTGGAGCAGCCTGGGACAGTGGAAGGTGTCCCTGCCATGGCAGGAGGTGGCACTGGGTGACCTTTAAGGTCTCTCCCCACCCAAAGCAGTCTGTGATTCTGTGGTTGTATGAATCATAAATGAGCTGGTGTGTGGGAGCTTGCACTGTTCCGCAGTGATGATGTCAATGTCTGTAAAGAATTGTAAAAATGATCCCAAGTGATGGAGGGATGAAACGCCACGTAGATAAATGTAATGTAAAGTACCTTGGAGAAATGAGGTTTTACTTCTCATGGCCTGTAAGTGATGTTGGGCTGATTGTTATCACTCAGCAATGAAAGGATGGAGTTAAGAGTGATGTGAGCTCTGTGCTCCCAGAAGCAAAAAGCCCTCACCAAACCCAAAGCCCATCTGAAACCGGATATTAGGGTTTATTAGGAAAAGAAGGGAGAACAAAACAGAAAAATCCCCATCTTTCTCTGTGAATACCTTCTAAATAAATCTTGAATGGGCAGCATCACCGCCAGCCCCTCTGCTGCACCTCAAAGGCTGGAGGAGAACGGGAAATGGTGCAGAGGCAGCAACAATAAAAGGAACAGGATAATAAAGATTGCATCACTCGGTGCAGATAACGATTGCAAGGAAAATCAAAAGGCTGCTTCTGTCTGAGGAATTATTGAAGAGGCTAAAGCTCTCCAACCTGAAAAGAAGACAGCACAGGGGTGCTGAGGGCTTGGAATCCTGAGTGGTGCAGAGAAGTTGGTGCCAGCAGGATTGTTCCCTGGTTTTGCACTGGACAAATGTTTCAGCAACTGAAAAGTTCAGGCAGCACATCAAAGGATGTACTTTTGTACAGAAAGCTCAGCTGAACTGTGGATCTCCTGCTCACAGGATGTTGTAGGTGCCAAATGTTGGGCTGATATCCACAGCAGCTTAAGCTCGGTCATGAAGTCAAAACTCATCAGTGGCTGTTAAGCACAGGGATTTGAGGTGTGGGTCAGAAGGTCCTGAAGTCTGCAGCTGTGGGAAGCTGTGTCCAGAGCTGTGCCTGTGTGTGCAGCATTCCCAGGACAAGGGCTGCTGTCAGCTGCAGGAGCTGAGTGTGCTCTGCAGAGCTGGGCCTGGGGTGGGGATTCCAGAGGGGAACCCAATAACATCTCTGCTTAGGAGATCCTGGCTGTTTATCACAAGGTCCTGGCTGTTTATCAGGGGGTATGGAGGTACACGATGGTTGAAGTAGAGCTGTTTGATCTGGAGTGTCTGCAGGACAAGCAATGCCATAGAAACGGCAGTGAGTTTGTATTGGGAATGTGAAGGTGGCTCTGATCCTCAGGAGGCAGCTGGAATTGTGCTGGAAACAGGACTTGGTCAGGTTCACATTCCATGATTGTGCAAATGATCATTTTGACTTGGGAATTTGCAGGTTGGGGGGCTTGCCTCTGAAAATGTGAGGTGGGCTGAGGCTGTGAAGGACTTCAAACAGCAGCAGAGCACCTTGTGTGGAGATGTCCTGCTGGTCACAGCCTTTGTCTCCTACCTGGGCTACTTCACCAGGAAATACCGCCAGGAGCTCCTGGATGGCATCTGGAGACCCTATTTGCACCAGCTAAAAGTAAGTCCTGACTGCTCTGAGAAGCCATTGTTTCTGGGATTAATGTGGCCACAAATCCTGGTGCCCACAGGGGATCTCTCAGGTGAGGGACATCACTGTGTCCTCAGGATGTGGCCATGCACTCCTCCCTGGGGATAATGTGGTGTCCTTGCTCAATGAAGTTCCTCCATGTACACAGGAAAATCCCAAACACAGAGCCCAGATCTGCAGTTTTGTCCATGGCCATGAAGGAGGGGAGAATGTGGAGAAGGAATTGGAGCAGGCAGAGCTCGCTGCCAGCTCTCCAGGAGGCTTGGAAAAACTCCAGGTGTTTTTTCGTTCTAGACATGAGCTCTGGTCGTGCTGGCCATGCCTCTCAGCTGGTTTTACCCATGTCTTGCTGTTAGGACCAGATGGAGATCATTGTGCTTGAAACTTGTTTAATATTTCACTAATTTTAACAGGTTTCTCATACAAATGGTGCCAAGAAGCATTTAAATAAGGTCCCAGAGATGCCCAGTTCAAAGGGCTGACCAAAGCAGACAGTACCTTAGGCTGAGAGAGGGAAACTTCATTCTGTATTTTTTAACTGAGCCAGAAACTTAGTTAAGACATGGTTTCAAAAATGACCTGGCTGTGCTTAGAAATGCCAAGGAAGTGCCTGTAATTCCAATAGAAATGAGGCCCATTCTGCTCAGACACCTGGCACAGGTAACTCTGGCTGGGGCAGCTCTGCAGGGGAGGTCACACCTGAGCAGGGCAGAGCAGCAAAATCCCTCCCAAACCTCCCGATCCCACCGCTGCTGACACAGATAAACACCACCTAACCCTTTTTACCTCAGCCCAGCTTTCCACCTCATCCATCTTTCCCTGGGATCTGCAGGAACGCTCTCTGTTTGCCTGGCAGGTGGCGGCGCCGGTGACTCCGGGGCTGGAGCCGCTGGTGGCCATGGCGGCGTGGCGGCACCAGGGCCTGCTGCCCTGGTTTTTTACGTCAGCCAGCTTTCCCTGGGATCTGCAGGAAGCCTTTCTCTTTGCCTGGCAGGTGCCGTTAACACCGTGGCTGGAGCCGCTGTCGGTGCTGGCGGACGAGGCGGCCGTGGCGGCCTGGCGGAACCAGGGCCTGCCCGCCGACCGCACCTCCAGCCAGAACGCCGCCATCCTCAGCAGCTGCCAGCGCTGGCCCCTCCTGGTGGACCCCCAGCTGCAGGGCAGCAAGTGGATCAAAAACACCCACGGGGACACGCTCCGCGTGATACGAGCCGGGCAGAAAGGGTAACGCCGTGCTTCTCTGGGAGGGAGGGGTGCTGAAGGTGGTTGTGGCTGTGGGGATGAGCCTGGAGATGGTAGTGGTTGTGGATGAGGAGGTGGGCTGCTGTCGGGATCTCTAACTTGTCAGAGTGACCCCAAGAAAAGTTGGAAAGTCTCTTTTCCCACCCTGGCGCTTGAAGAATGAGTCAGACCTCTTCATTTCTCGGCCTCAAGCTTGTTTATTGTATCTTATCTGTAAAATTCTTTCTCCTGCCCTGCCAAGGTCCATCCGGCAGGACAGTTCCAGGCACTCTGCCTGCCCCCGGGGCAGTGTTATGTCTTTATACTAAAAACTACGTATACGTTTACAATTACAATTACTATCCAATACCTATCCCTATGTTAGACTGTGAGCTTCTACTCTAAACCAATCCAAAAGTGCCAACATCACAGCAGAAGATGGAGGCCAAGAAGAAGGAGAAAGGCTGGACATACCCAGATTCCCCCATCTTGCCTCCTGAGCCCCCATTCTAAAAACCCCAAAATCTAATTTTCACCCCATGATAAATTCACTATCATTCTACTTAAACTGCCATGGCTTGTAATCCTTCATGTGAAGGTTGGTAATTGTTTTTTCCAAGGGCTAAGTCAAAGACACAGTGGTCTTGGGCTCTGTGCCAGGGTCTCTGAGCCCCCTGACAGGGTCTCGAGTCCTCCAGGGCAGCCAGAGGAATTTCCTGGGTTCCCACAGCCTGCTTTGAGGTTGGCAGTGAAGCTCACACCGAGGGCTAGAGGGTCAATGAGCAGGCTTGTTGTTTTGTTCAGGATGAGGGCTGGCAGCAGTGGTGTTGGGGTGTTGGGTGGCTGGTTGAGGGTCTGATGGCTTAACTTGGATGCAGCAACCTTCCCAGAGAGACGTCCCGCAGGAGACAACTTTCTAGGGGTCTCAGCTGAGAGCATTTCAGCTCTCAGTGATTTCAGCTCTGCCTTGCCAGGTGCACCCTGGCCAACACAAAGACAAAGAGACAGGAGCATGGTGTGGTTATTTCACAGTTAGCCTTTATTCCAGCATCCTGCAAAGGACACCAGTGATGGCAGCTCCCTTCTGAACAGGGCAAAAATTGGGGGTTTTATGGGGAAAAGCATGGGTGGTACAAAGGGGGAAAAAGCAATCGGTCCCAACAAATCTACATGGGGTTCCAAAGGATGCTGGGGACTCACCATGACCAGGGAGGATTTCTCAGTCCAGGAGGGTTTGAGAAGATCACCCATTCCAGGGGTACCACTCCATGCCTATCTGTCTCCACACTGGGGACCCTTCTGGCAGCCTTAGAGCTGGCTTAGGGAGGCAGAAGGTTGGTTTTACAGGCCTGTGAGGAGTGTGGCAAGTCATGGGAGGAAGGCTAAGGATGGGTTTATGGGCAGTTGGGTGTTTGGGGTAAATGTGTATGGTAATAGGCCTGATAGGTTGATTGGTAGGAGAGTGCCACATAGTGAGCCTGAGATGTGCCTGCCCAGGGTGTTTGGTGAGCACTGGGCACTCATCTGCACTGAGCCAGTAACACTGAGGGAAACCTGCCACTGTATCTGCTCACATTATCTGCTGGTTCATTACCAAAATGACAGGTTTCTTATTAAATCAAGAGTCTGTTTAGTGCTTGACTCTGTTACCATAGAAACTCCTCTGAAGCTGGTGATGGAGTGAGCTGAGGCTCAGTATCAGACAATTCCAAACTGGCTTGGCTTGGAAGGGACCTTGGGCACCATTCAGTTCCCCTCCTGCCCTAGGCAGGGACACCTCCCACAACCCAAGGGTGCTCCAAGAACTGTCTAACCTGGCCTTGGACACTGCCAGGAATCCAGGGGCAGCCACAGCTGCTCTGGACAAAAGGCCTGTGTATCCTCCAAAGGCTTGTTGTAGCTGTAATGTCCTGGTTAGCTTTTATTTTTACTGTTAGGGTTCTGAAAACCACAAAGCCCAGAGCTCCAGGCACCCTGCAGCTGCAAAGGGCATGAGAAGGGGAACACAGCACTGCCACAACGTGGCTTCCTCCACAGCTTTTTCCTTGGAGCCAGCCTTATCCAGGTGGATCCTTAGGGCTCCCTCCCTCTCGGAGAATGAGAGAATTTGTGTATGGAGCAGTCACCACGTGTCCTGGGCACAGTGTTTCATTTCCTTGTTAGGAATTAATTTTTCCTAAGCATGACTCTCAGCTCTGGGCAAAACAGACCTGAAATCTGCTCTTCATCTTTGCTTTAAGATGAGCTGTATCATTTGGCTCTGGAGAATACAAAGAATGTGCTGAAAATAACTCCAGGCTGTGCTAGCTTTGCTCAAGGCTGCCCTGGGACAGACTTGGTGGTCACTCTTCTCCTTGGGATGTCTGAGGCCTCATTCTCTCTGTTGGGCTGCCAGAACTCTCTGTGTCAGTGCCACTTTCTGCACCAGGGTCTGGCACTACCTCAGCCCTCTTCCTCTCTCCAAATGCTGGCACCCACCTGTAGATGCCACCGTAACGAGGGTCCCCTCTGTCCCCTCCTCACTGACAGTGTCACATCCTGCTCTGCTGCAGGAAGAACCAGTGCTCTTTCCCACAGGTATCTGGACACACTGGAGCAAGCCCTGGCTGCTGGAGACCTGGTTTTGATTGAGAACCTGGAGGAATCCGTGGATCCTGTGCTGGGGCCATTACTGGGGCGAGAAACAATCAAGAAAGGCAGGTGAGCTCAGGGGGATTGGGGACACGTGTGGATGGGGGCTGGGGGCTGCTGTGCTCTCTGTTCCTGCCCTCAGACCGTGGGTGTTCACATCCAGCAGCACTAACATCCTGCCTTCAGCAGAGGCCGTGTTTTTAATCAGGCAATCACAGGTAATTCAGCCATAGGATGGCTTGGAAATCAACCCGGATTTCTCATTTCATTTCACAGCATCATTCAAACCTCGTGTAAAAGAGAGACCTGTAATTCTCCCATTGTACGCTGACCTTGGGGTCTGTAATTGGCTGTTCTGACACCAAATTATTACCAAAATAGCTGCTGCTATGTTGTGAAGTAAAAGCAGCCTTGAATTTTAGCAAACACTGCACAGTGTTTAGAAATGCAGCTACAGATTTCAGCATCAAGTGTTTCTTAATGAGGTCAAGTTCTCATGGCAGCTGCTGGTCACCTCCAGCTGAGAGGAGATCAGCAAGGGAGGCAGCCAGGGGGCTCTTTTCCCTTAAGTTCTTTGAGGGTTATTTCCCTGCTTGCCTAAAACATCCCAGGCTGTTGTAAACTGGTGGGCAAGGTGAGCTGTCTACAGAGTTTGCTGGGGAAAACGTCCTGGGAAGGGTGGCTGAGCATGGGTTTGGCTGCAGGATGGAGGATGGAGGGGCAGGATTGGTCCCAGGGCAGGATTGAAATGTTTGGAGGATGTTGAGAGGGGGATGCAACAGAGAGGGTGGCAAATCTGAGCCCCCCTCCAGTGGAACATTCAGGCATCCCCTTTTGTGCATCTCTGCTCTCAAGTCTCCCTGTGAAATCATGAGTTTGTTTATTAACAAAGGGAAAATAAGTCATAAACCACAAAGGAAATCCAAGGGTTTTGTGTTTCCAGGCCTCTCCAGAATCCTCTCCTGGCCCTGCTGCCCACACCCCTTTGGATACAGCCCAGGACATGGTTGGATTTCTGGGCTGGGTAAAACTTGGGTTCAGAAAATGTTGGAATTTCCTGGGGTCCCTGTGAGCTGTAGACTGCATGTCAGCAGTGCAGAGTAGGAGGGTGCTGGGTTTTCCTGGCTGATGGCACCTCCTGGGAATGGCAGCCACCACCCTCCACTTGTCAAGCTCAGTGCAGCTGCAGAGCTGGCCTGCTCAGAGCCAACACTCTGGGTAATTTTTGCTGTGACCAGTGAAAAGCTCGAGGCTGAGAGGCTTTTCCTCCCTGTTTTTGGGAGAATTCAGCCTCTGCCCAAAGCCAGGAGAGTTCATGGTTGGTTGGACTGGTTGTGCCACTGCTGGAAAATCTGAGCTTCCTTAAACAGGATACAAAATTGAGGAGAGGCTCTCTGGGGTTTTCACCTTAAATCAGAATTCATTTAAATGAATTAAATCATGATTTCTGTGAGGAATGCCAAGTATTTGGTGCTGCCACTGACTGAGACCACCGTGCGTGCTGTGGTGACAGCTCCTGGCTGATGCTCCTTCTGCTGAAACCCCAGGTACATCAAGATTGGGGACAAGGAGTGTGCCTTGCACCCTGCCTTCCGTCTGATCCTGCACACCAAGCTGGCCAACCCCCACTTCCAGCCCGAGCTGCAGGCCCAGTGCACCCTCATCAACTTCTCTGTCACCCGCGACGGCCTCGAGGAGCAGCTGCTGGCGGCTGTGGTGCGCCTGGAGAGACCCGACCTGGAGGAGCTGAAGGTGAGCTCCTGGGAATTGTCTCTGGGAGCATGTAGAAATCATCAGAAGCATCGTTATTACACTTAGAATTTAATTATAATTATTTTAATTATTGATATTGTTATTGATATTGTTATTAGTATTGTTGTTGTTGGTCTACACTGAGAGGCCTGACCTGGAGGACCTGAAGGTCAGCACTCAGGAATTGTCTCTGGGAGCAAGTAGAAATCATCATCAGCATTATTGCACTTAGAGTTTAATATAATTATTTTAATTGTTAATTTTGTTATTGATATTGCTCTTAATATAGTTGTTATTGGTCTACACCAATAACAGAGAGACTTGACCTGGAGGAGCTGAAGGTCAGCATCTGGGAATTGTCTCTGGGAGCAAGCACAAATCATCAGCAGCATCATTATTACACTTATAATAATAATGATAATTATTATTATTGATATTGTTATCAATATTGTTGTTAATATTGTTGTTGTTTTTCTACACTGAGAGACCTGACCTGGAGGAGCTGAAGTTTAGCACCTGGGAATTGTCTCTGGGAGCATGTAGAAATCATCATCAGCATCATTATTACACTTATAATTATTTTAATTATTGATATTGTTATTAGTATTGTTGTCATTATTGTTATTGGTCTACACTGAGAGACCTGATCTGGAGGAGCTGAAAGTCAGCACCTGGGAATTTACACTGGGATCAAGTGTTACAATCATCATTATCATAATTATTTTTTTATTTTTATTCTTATTATTGGTATTTTTTAATTTTTGTTTTTAACAAACAACATTTCATATGCCAGCTTGCAGACGTTACTGAGCTCCTCACAAAATCAAATTTCCCTTGTATGACAGACATTGAGGAGTTTTTTCCCCCTTCACCCTTCTCTTTTCTTGGTATTTTGAGAACCCTTGTACTTGATTTTCAACGTTTGTCTCCAAAAAATTCTTTTTATTTTCCTCCTCCTCTGGTGACTGAAAGCTGAGTTTCTCATTGCCTCAGGTTTTTTCTGGACTTCACAGATTTAATTTTGGAAGCAGGATTAATCTCGCTTAATTTTCAGCATTTGTGGCAAAGGATCCTCTCTGTAAATATTGTGAGGCTGGAAATGATATTTTTCTCTTCTGGTTCTTCCTCCCACTTTGTAACAGGCCAAAATATTTTCTTTCTCTCTCTTAACAAGTACGGCTTTAATTTCAAGGCAATTTTATAAAGAAAATCCTCCCTTCTGATGACAGCTTTAACGGTGTAACAAATACGAATAATCCTAAATATTTTCTGAGAGTGGGAATAAATTTACTGCATGTGCTCACTCATTTTCTGCCTGGCCTGGGTTGGAACTGCCTCTTCTTCTCAGTTGTAGCCCAGTAAGCCACTGGTGGCAGTGGGACCCTGAGGGCAGGATAGAAATGGGTGTAGGACAGGAGACGCTGTCAGTTGTGAGCCTGAGCTTTCCCTGTACTTACATTGGTACCCAAAGGATTTCACTGCTGGTTTTGCCACCAGGTTTTAACCCTGTGTTCCCCATGTCTGCTGGGACTGCTGTGGGCTGGAGTGGTGAGGGCAGAGGTTCAGCAGGAGGGGTGAGGAGCAGCTGGGGCTCTCCAGGCTGGCTTGACCCCAAGAAATGAACTACAAAGACACAGGATATGAGTTTTGAGATGGGGATAAAGGTCTTCTATTCCTGATTCATTTCCAGTGTTTTCCAACATTTCTAGAAACCCGTATCAGTTCTCCTGGTGCTTTCTGTGCAGTTCCAGGTGCTTTCTGTGCTGTTCCAGGTGCTTTCTGTGCTTGTTGGATAAGGATTGATCCCAGACCCCAGAGCTCTGTCCACTCCCAGGAGAGCAGGAATCAGCGCTGCTGGGCCATGGCAATTGTCAGTGGGAAGCCTGTTCCCATGTGAAGCTGATTGATCCTTAATTTACCACATTCTTTATGGCTAAAGCTTCCTGGATTTATTATTTGCAGTCAGATCTCACAAAGCAACAGAACGAATTCAAGATCACCTTGAAAACGTTGGAGGACAATTTGCTCTCTCGGCTGTCATCAGCATCTGGAAATTTCCTGGGAGACACAGCGTTGGTGGAGAACCTGGAGAGCACTAAGAGGACAGCTGCAGAGATTGTGGAGAAGGTACAAAGACACTGATAGCCTGGAGAAAAGCATGTCTGTGCTCCTTTAAGGATTTCTGGGTGGAATGTAACCTCTGCTCTGCCCATCTCTGCTCTGTCTGCTGAGCCGGGAGTAGAAATTGGTATAAATGGCAAATGCTCTCCATTCTGAAGAGCTCCAGGCTGTTTAGTTCTTTGGAGCTTTTTTTTTTTGTGTTAAATGACCTATTTAAGACTAAGAGAAAACATTGGTGCCTGATGTGACGACAATAAAATTTACACACTGTATCAAGGCAGCTTTAAGCTGTTCCACCATAATCCTGGGTACATCACACTGCCTCTTAGGCTGGGTTTTAGTACTGACCAGGGACTGGAGTCTGTGATCTTGAGTAAATCTGAAAGAACTCAGGTATTTCATACCCTTTTATTCCTCAGAGTGTAAATCAGCATTTGTGTGAGCACTGCCAGCTGCCCTTGCTGGCTGCAGGGGCTTAGGTAAATGCCCAAAGGTTTTTCCTTGCCACTGAGGGAATTTGGGAGGTGTGGTTCCCATGCTAGGACTGTCCCAGTGACCAAGATATTGAGTGATCCTCCCTCCATTAAAAAACAGAATTATTTTCCCTTCATGGTGCATCAGGTATTGGAATAATATACTGCAACAATCAGGTGCATTCAGCTCCCTGGGGAGGGGTTTCTTGAAGCCCCAGAAGAGGTGTTGAAGGGATTTTTTGATGTGGAAAGTTTGGCATCTCCCCCTTGAAGTAGTTGTTTTGGAAGTGCTTCACCCTCCAAACCAGCTGTGCTGTACAGCTGTTCACTGCCAGCAGTGCCAACAAGGCATGGATTTTAGAGTTTGCACCTGGGTTTTATGGGTTTGTGCCCACCTGGAATGCTGTGGAAGAGCCCTGCTAGAGGTTCAAGTCAGGCCTCACTCTCCTTTTGGTCCGCCTACCCAAAGAAAGGTGTGCAGCCAACATTTTCCTTGCTTTGGAAGTTCTCCCGGCTCTGCAGATGAAGAGCATCTGTCTGGCCCAACTCTGGCTCTGGGTTTGGCAGAACTGTTCCTGAGCCCAGCCCTGCTCATGGGGATGTGCAAACATCCCACAGACCCCACAGCAGATTGAGGCTCATCCTGTGCTTCCTTGGGGTGCCTGCTGGCTTGTTCTGCCACAGGGAGCCTAGGAATGGCTGGAGAGGGACTTCTTGCAGTGGTAGGACAAGCGGAAGGGCTTCAAGCTGAAAATAGGCAGATTTAGGTCAGATGTTAGGAAGAAATTCTTGGCTGTGAGGGTGGGCAGGCCCTGGCACACGTTGCCCAGAGCAGCTGTGGCTTCCCCATCCCTGAAAGTGTCCAAGGCCAGGTTGGACAGGGCTGGGGGCAGCCTGGGATGGTGGAAGGTGTCCCTGAGTGGAATGAGAAGAGCTTAGGGGTCCCTTCCGGGATTCTGTGATCTCATTGCATGGTTTGCTTGGCTGGCTGGGTCAGCACTGTCCCAGCAGCTCTTGACCATGGTGTTAGACCTGTCTGTCCTCAGCCAGGGACTAAAATAAAACCCAGCAGTCTCAGGGAGATCCCACTTCTCGCTGCTGAGGTGGAATGAAAGAACAAACAGGAGTGAGGTGATGGTTCTGCCAAGGAGGTTTTCACATGTCCATAAGAGCAGCTGCAGGGCCCTGCCCAAGGGCCTTTTCCTTCCCTGAGGAAAGGCAGCAAAGAGCTCCTCTAAATGAGCAGCTCTCAGCCTTGGGGAAGCTGCCTGGAGCAGCACTGGGGCTGCTCAGCCCAGGGTTGTTAATGGCCTGCACAGGAGGGGGGCAATTAGCACCAGAAACTCATGGATGAGAAATTGAATTCCAGTCAGCAAAAAGCAGGGAACCGAGGGAGAAGTCAGGAAAACTGGGGGATGGGGCAACTGGGTGGAAAATGCAGTTAAATGGAAGGTTCCAGAGGGGGAGGATGCTGGGGAGGGCAGCTCCAGCCTGGTCCCATGGTGGTCGCTTGTGGCTTGCCCTGATGGCTTTGTGGCCAGTCTTTATCATTGCAACGGGCCCCCAGATGGGTAATAATTAGTATAGACTCTGTATATTACAGAAGAATGATTAAAAATCTTCATTAAGAAACCCATTGCTCCTTTTTATACCTTAGTTCAAAACAGGCAGAATTGATTGGTCCTGTAGTTAAAACACCATTACCATTGGTTAATTAAGAAACCACCTTTTGGTAAACAAATTTTCATAACACATTCCACATGTGCACAATATCAGGTGCAGTAAGTTAAGATAGGAATTGTTTCTCATTCTTTTCTCTGATTTTTTCACAGCCTTTACCCAGGACGATGCCTGGGAAGGTTGTGTTTCTGCCTTTGGCCATGGAGCTGCTGCCACAAGTGTGGCAGGGCTGTGGGCACTGCCCAGGGGTGCTGTGACAGGATTTGTGCTGTTTCCTTGCAGGTGCAGGAGTTCAAGGTGACAGAAGGCAGGATTAACGAGGCCAGGGAGCAGTACAGGCCCACGGCCTGCCGCGCCGCCGTGCTCTACTTCACCATGAACGAGCTGCACAACGTCCACCCCATGTACCAGTTCTCCCTGAAGGTACCTTCCTCTGCTTCTGGGGTCCCTAAAATCAGAATTCAGTTCTGCCTGAAAGTACCTGCCCTCTGGGGTCCATAAAATCACAATTCAGTTCTCCCTGAAGGTACCTGCCCTCTGTTTGTGGGCTCCATAAAATCACAATTCAGTTCTCCCTGAAGGTACCTGCCCTCTGCTTCTGGGGTCCATAAAATCACAATTCAGTTCTCCCTAAAGGTACCTGCCCTGTGCTTCTGGAGTCCATAAAATCAGAATTGCAGTCACAGAATCACAAATCACACAAGTATGGGGTTGGAAAGGGTTTAAAGCCCATCATGTTCCACACCTTCCACCATCCCAGGTTGCTCCAAACGCTGCCTAGAAGAAGTTGCACCTTTAATGTTCTATGAAATAGAAAACTTTTTGTCCTATAAGAAAGCTATTTTGGGGGATGGAGGGTTAAATGAGCATCTTGGTCTGCAGCTTCTTGCAAGTGATTTCTCACCTTGACAAGTGACCTGGAAAAAGGAATTGAGGAGACACTACAGAATGTTGAGCCTCATCCACAAAGAGGCTTTTCTTTTTGATAGCTACAACTTGTTTGTTGAAGTAATTTTATCAGAAAAAATGTACAGAATATCTTTTGTGCCTTTTGAAAGATTCATCCCTCTCACATACATAATAGATCCGGGGGTTCCTGAGGTTTCACCTTTAATCTGTGTCTCCTGCAGTTAGTTTGTTTTATGTTTTCCAGTGAACATTAACAGCGTGTATATATACATGGAAAATTATTGGGGGAAATGTTTTTATCTAATAAATTTTGATGGCAGATCATAAAACGTTGTGTAAAGATGCACAGGGATGATTTTAGAATACTTGCCACACAGCTGGGAGCCCATTATAAATTAGAACACAAAGATTTATGTGCTGCTCTGCAGCATGTTTTAACACAATTTAAAGAAACGTTAAGCAGGAAAATGCATTCTGCAATTATTTAATAATGCATTCAGTATCAGTGTTACTTTAATTTGTCGAGGCACCATTTTTCCTTTGTAGAACCCTAAAAATCAGGCTGCCAGCATGGTCATGCCTTGTCCAGTTGGTGCCATCACTGTGTATTGGCCTGGTTATTTCCTTTAGCTGGGCCCAGCACATGGAGCCTTTGCATTTCTAAGCAGAGCTCGGGGTGTTAATTTTCTTTTTCCAGCTGTATTTGATAATTTCCCCATGCTTTTAATTTGGACAACTCTGAAACTTGTTTGTCTTTTCTCATTTAGATCAGAAATGTTGTTGCAATAATCCTTAACCTCTTATATAAGAGGGTTATTCTCAATGCAGACACCCACCCTTGAGGGTACTTCAATGACTCCTTCAGCTCACTGCTCCCTGCCCTCCTCAGCCAGTCCTTTGCTGAATCCAGACAGTAAAACAGTCATGGGACTTAAAAATTCTTTTTTTTTTTTTTTTTACCATTTTAATTTTTATTTATTTTTTTGAGGAATTGCTCTTCTCTGAGTTGAAATATTTGTGCAGTGGGAGATGTGCTTTCCTCCTCTGCCCCACTCCGCTAAGACCCCTCCTGGAGTAGTGTCCAGCTCAGGGGTCCTCAGCACAGGAAAGGTGTGGGCATGATTGAGCAGGTCCAGAAGAGGCAATGGATATGATCCAAGAGCCCCTCCATGGAGCCAGCTGGGAGAGCTGGAGAAAACTCCATGGAGAGCTCAGAGCCCCTTCCAATGCTCTCCAAGAGAGCTGGAGAGGGACTGGGGATAAGGGATGGAGGGACAGGGCACAGGGAATGGCTCCCACTGCCAGAGGGCAGGGATGGATGGGACATTGGGAATTAGGAATTGTTCCTGGGAGGGTGGGCAGGGGCTGGGGTGGAATTCTCAGAGTAGCTGTGGCTGCCCCTGGATCCCTGGAAGTGTTTGAGGCCAGGCTGGACAGGGCTTGGAGCAGCTGGGACAGTGGGAGGTGTCCCTGACATGGCAGGGGTGGCACTGGGTGGGTTTGTGTTGGAGTTTTCCCCATGGAGTTTTTCCCCTCTTTCCTGGGAGCTCCACTCTCCACTGGCTCTGTTTGCAGAGGACATGGCTGTGCCATCCCAACGGGAGCACACTGGGCACAGAAGCATCTCCTGTACCCTTGTGTGGCAGCTCCCTGTGCCCTGTTGGGGTCCCAGGGCATGTCACCACTGCCAGGTGTCCCTGGGGATGTCACTTCTGCCAGGTGGTGTCACCTCTGCCAGGCAGAGCAAGGGGCTGCGTGGTCTCTGTGTGCTCCCTGCGAGGCAGGACCTGAGCTGGCATCACTGTGACACCCCAGGGGTGTGCAAAGTGCATCTCTCACTGCCCCTTCCTGCCGTGTCTCCCTCCCAGGCGTTCCAGGGGGTGTTCCAGAAGGCCATGGAGAGGGCAGCTCCTGCTGAGAGCCTGGCAGGGCGGGTGCTGAGCCTCACAGACAGCATCACCTTCTCCGTGTTCCAGTACACGGCCCGGGGGCTCTTCGAGAGGGACAAACTGACCTTCAGTGCCCAGCTCACCTTCCAGGTACCAGCAGCACCCTGTGTGCCAGGCTTCACTGCCAGAGTAGCCCATGCAGGGGCTTGATTGTCTTCTCTGCCTCTCTGGGAATCACAAAATCATTCAGGCTGGGAAAGCCCTCCCAGACCACTGAGTCCAGCCTGATCCCCACCTTGTCCCCAGCCCAGAGCACTCAGTGCCACCTCCAGGAATTCCTTGGCACCTCCAGGATGGGCACTCCAACCCTCCCTGGGCATTTCCAATCCCTGAGCTCTCTTTCCAAGGGGAAATTCCTGCTGTGCCCACCCTGAGCTGCCCTGGCCCAGCCTGAGGCCGTTCCCTCTGCTCCTGTCCCTGTTCCCTGGAGCAAAGCCCAGCCTGGGGCTGTCCCCTCCTGTCAGGAGCTGTGCAGAGCCAGAATTTCCCCCTGATCCCCCTTTTCTCCAGGCTGAGCCCCTTCCCAGCTCCCTCAGCTGCTCCTCACAGGATTTTTTCCTGCCAATAACAGGCATGGATGCTGTGCTGGATTTGAATTATGCTGACAAAGGTTATTTGAGAAATTCCTGCTTGCAGGACCTGCAGAAAATGGCAAAGCAAACTGGCCTGGAAGGGCTCTTGCACTGAACCTAAAGAAGTGCCTGCTACAGAGCTGCTGTCCCATGTCCACAGTGTTTGTATAATTTTTATTTTTTGGTCCAATCTGGCTCTGCTGCCAGGACCTTGTCCTCGGGGTGCTCTCCACCCATATGGAACTCAGCCTTTACCACGTGCTTTTCCCAACTTTTTTCTTCTTGCCAATCTCCACACTCCTTCCTGGTCCTCTTTTGGGACACCCAGAGCACCTACAGGATGTGTCCATGACACCTCTCCAGCACAGGGCACACTACATTTCAGCCACACATTTTTGAAGCATGTTAACTGAATAATTAATCTGCTGCTCTAGGATTTCTTGTTTGTTTGGAATTACAGATACTTCTGATGAATAAAGAAATCGACCCAGCAGAACTGGATTTCCTGCTCAGATACCCAGCACAGCCTGGAGTCACAAGCCCTGTGGAGTTCCTGTCTGACCATGCCTGGGGAGGAATCAAGGTACCTGATCCATAGAAATCAGCTCCCTTTATCTCCTCTAAAACCCTCCAGAGGGTCTGTGGTGTTGTGAGGTCTCCAGGATGAGGTGAGAGATGAGAATTTGACTCCATGTTCTCAGAAGGCTGATATATTATACATCACATCATATCATATATCATATCATATATTACTATACTAAAGAAAGAGAATGGATACATCAGAAGGCTTAGCAAGAATGACAATGAAAGCTTGTGGCTGACTCCTCAGTCTGACACAGCTGGCTGTGATTGGTCATTAATTAAAAACAATTCACATGTTTGGATAAACAATCTCCAGGCCACATTCCAGAACAGCAAAACGTGGAGAAGCTGAGGCTTCTCATCTTGCCCGGAGAAGAAATCCTGGTGAAGGGATTTTTCAGAAAATATCATGGTGACAAGGGTCCTTGTGGCATTTGTTGAACACATGTCTGCCTTTGAGGGGCAGCACAAAAAGGCCACAGACATGGAGAGTTCTGCAGGTCCAACGCTGATTTTGAGTATAGATTGATCTTTAGTATAGGTATAATATAATGTAATATAATATAATGTATATACAATATAATGTAATGTAATAGAAATCAGCCTTTTGTGAACTTGGAGTGAGATTCTCATCTTTCACCTCATCCTGGGGACCTCACAAACACCACACTGCTGTGCATGGGAAGGTTTCCAGGTGTGCTGCACACCTCAGGTGTCCTCAGCCTTCATCTGATGGCCCCAGGAAGAGTCACTGCACAAGAGTCACTGCCCAGTAATCTGCACTAATTTCATGAATTTCAGGACTTTCTGATGGTGCATTTTGCATTATTAGATACCAAATACCCTTCAGATTGCCTTTTGTGATGACTGTACTATTGATTTTGCTATAAATAATATGGTGTCAACTTTTATTAGTGTTTGTGTTGATGTCTGTTGGTTTATTAACCTCTGAGGTTTTGGCAATTCTAGTTACTTGAGGCACGGGTTTAGTAAAATCATATTTTGTCACAGACTGCTATAATTAGGTTAATTAGTCATGGATTCTACACAGTTTATTAGCAGGCTAAAATCTCCTTTTCTTATATCAAGAAGATTAAATACTATAATAAATTGTTTCTTCAACAAAGCTTGAACAAAGTACTCCTCAGATTTATATTTCAAATTCAAAGTGAAATTTAGCATTCTGCTGATTTTTCACAGAAACATTGCAAATGCTCCAGCCCAAAGGACTCCTTTTGCCAGGGGGTTCTGGCCAAGATAGTGCCAGAAGAAATCAATATTGATATTTGTGGCCCATTCTGAGCCTTCCACTTTGGGCACATTAACTTCCAAGGAAACCTCATTAAATGTTGAGGGCTCTGGGCATGCAACTGGCCTTGTGTGACTTGACTTATTATTTATTGTTGGGGCTTGATTAATAATATATAGAGGCCAATAATCCTTTGCAGTTGCTTGGCTGTTTGCAGCTCGTGGTGCTGGAGTGTCTCATTTAGGAAGCACTCATTTATGATTTAGTTTTCCAGCTTCTTTCAAGCTCAGCACAAAGTTTCACAGAGCCTTTTGCTGTAACTGTGTGCAAGGGAAGTTTGGTATTCACCCCTGGATGAAGAAATCCTGGCCAGAAGGAGGTGGTTTGTAGGGAAAGGGAATAGCTTTAATTATATCTGCTGAGAGACCTGGGAAAACAGGCACATTTCAGGCTCTTTGGTGCTTCTTTAAAGCTGAAACAGGAATTGAATTCAAGCTAAAGGCTGAGGAGAGCTGCTCTGGGCTTGGTTCTGTTCATCAGTGAGATGTGTGGGAGGCAATGGCACCTGTGGAGGAGCTTTGCCTGGCTCTGGAGCAGGGGAGGTGTTAGAAAGGGCACAGTCATTGCCTTGGTGCCAGCCCTGCCTCTGGGTTACTGAGCATTAGCTCAGAGCAGGAAGGGCACAGAGTTCTGTCATTTAATTAAAGCAGTGCCTTTGCTGAGCCCCTGCCTTTGGTGCTCAGTGGAGTTGGTCATTTCAGTCCTAAGGCCTCTCATTTGCAGGGGCTTAGCAGTGATCCCTGGAGAAGGCAAAAGTGTTCTTTTGTTCCTATAATGAGGTTTTCTGTCTCTTTTCAATTTCCTTTATTGCAGCCTGTTGTGCTGTTCTCCCCCTCTGTGTTCCCAGAGTCTGCCTTGAAAGTTTTTATTTCTGTTGGTACTTCTGAAAGCCTTCTCTGTGTCCATGCACAGCTGGCCATGTCTCCTGGCTTGGCTGGTGCTTTCCTCACCAGGAAATGTGTGGATGCACCTTAGAGCACAGTGCTGCTGTGGCCACAGCCAGGTGCAAATGCCACTTGGGAATGCTCATTGTGTGATTGAATAAACACAGAATCCATGCAGAGATTGTCCTCTGGAGGGTGAGGGTTCTCTGAATTCATCTCTGAGTTGATGCTCTGTGGTCCTTTGAACCCCGTGTGAAGGCAGGCAGTTCTGTTGAGCTGCTCTTGGTCAGACAGCTCCTGTCATGGCTCTTCTCTGAGCATGATGGTGAAATGATGTAATTTGGTTTTAGGGTCTTTTTTGGGTCTTTGCTTGGTGATGGTATTCACAGGGGTCTTAGGGTGAGGGAAGAGACAAGGATTTGACTCCATGTTTCAGAAGGCTTGATTTATTATTTTATGATATATATTATATTAAAACTATACTAAAAGAATAGAAGAAGGGATTTCATCAGAAGGCTGGCTAAGAATGGAATAGAAAGGAATGATAACAAAGGCTGTCCAAGCCAGCTGAGCTGTGATTGGCCATTAATTAGAAACAACCACATGAGACCAATCACAGATGCACCTGTTGCATTCCACAGCAGCAGATTATCATTGTTCATATTTTGTTCCTGAGGCCTCACAGCTTCTCAGGAGGAAAAATCCTAAGGAAAGGATTTTTCATAAAAGATGTCTGCCACACAGACTGTACCCAGACTCAGCAGTGAGATGAGCCAGCAGTTGTTTGCTGCCCTGAGAGCACACAATGAAACTCCCCTGAGCTCCCAAACCAGAGCCACCTGCAGCATCCTGCCCTGCTCATGCCCAGCCATTTCCTGAGAGCAGGAGAGTCCACCCAAGCCAAGGCTGAGCCGGCAGGACAGAGCTGGCAAATTGTGAGGCTCACCCTGAGCTGTGCCTGGCCACCTCCTGGTGAAGCAGATCAGCAGGGAGGGAGCAGCACCTTCTCCTTGCTGTGCTGGGCCCTGAGACCCACAGCAGGAACTCCTGCAGCCCATGTCTGACCCAGCCTTACTCTGCAGGTGTGGGTTTAGGGCTGAGTTTAGACCCTGGCTCAGGCACAGCCTCACATAGGGCACAGTCCCACCTTCTGCCCACACCAGGGGCATTTCTGGGGTGCCGCAGAGCCTGGGTGTGTGCCTGGCACAGACCACCCAAGCATCCCCTGGGCCAGCTGGGCTCTCCTCCAGCTTCCCCACTGCTGATGGAGCCACTGGCTGTGCCCTTGTGGTCTTCAAACCCAAAACTTTTTGGTTTTGGCCCTAACCAGGAGGGGAGGGCTGTTCTGAGGCTGTTCCCTGGAACCCCAGGATGCCAGGCTCTCCCAGCTCCAGCTCCTCCATGGTCCCCTGTGGCTCCTTGTGGTGCACGTGGCTGTCCCCATGTCTGGCTGTTCCCTGGAGCTGGAAATGTGCATTTCCCCAGCCTGATTTCCTTTGTGACATTTCCTGCAGTGCCTCTTCAGTGCTGAATGCAGATGTGTCCCACGGGATGAGTGCAGTGAGTTAATGCACAGCAGGAGTACACCTGGCCAGCCTGGATTACTTCTTATCCCAATCATCTCCCTCATCTTTTTCTGAAGAGGAAGAATTTTCATTATGTAGATATGAAAACCCCACTGAAAGGGCATTGTTTAATAGATGTGATGTTGAATAATGAGCTCTAAATACTGAATTCAGCTTTCGAGGAGGAGAACAGCCCTAGACAAAGTCGTATATTAACTCCATATTTATAATTTTGCAGAATGCAGATGATAAGATTGCGTATGTGGCTTAGGAGATAAAATACCAAATCATATCTTTTGCATTTAAGAAAACTGGATTGGATTTTTTTTTTTGGACAAAAGAAAAAAATCTCTCTTCCAACTTTCACTTCTTGCACTTTTTAGATGAGGAAATTTTTCATTCTTCTCCAAGATTCATTGTGGCACAATCTGCTGCATACATTGTGCTCTCTGTGCATATGCAATGTCCTTTGATCAGGCTGGTCAGACAGGAAAGGCTCGCAGCTCACAGCTTCCCTCCTACATTCAGGATTATTATTATGCAAGAAAATCATAGTCTTAATTAAATATCTTCCATTAACTCAGTTCTTCAGATGTACAGCCTTTTGGAGCATCTTTGATAGAAAACATTGATTGTGACACTTCAATGGGCATTTATCTGCTCTCATCTAGAAGTTTCCTAAGGACATTCTTCTGTCCTCTGTATCAAGTCTCAGAGAAATATTCCCAATGTCTCAGAGAAATGCTACTTGAGAAGGTTTTACCTTTTTTTTCCCCCTTTTCTTTTCTAACCTGCTGGCTAACGATCTGATGCTTATCTGAAATATGGCACAGATTGTGATCGCATCAAATATTTAAGGACGCACTTTGTCGGTTTGATTGCAGAGTGGAAATTGAGTTTTTCTGGATGCTCTAAGCCTCTGTCTTACCCTCTCAATCCTCCCTGACACAAAGCCTGCTGTCAGCTGAGCATTTGGAGTGTAAAAGCCTCTTCACCCTCTAAATGGGAGGAAAGAGAAATAATGGCTGCATCCTGCCCTTGGGTCACACCAGAGGGGCTGGGAAATTGGGAAAGGCCCTGGGGGTGCTGGAGACAGAGGCTGTGCATGAATCCAGGTGTGCCCAGGTGGGAAAGGGGCCAGTGGCACCTGGGCTGTGGCAGCAGGGCCAGGGCAGTGCCCATCCCCTATGATGGCACTGCTGGGGCACCTCCAGTGCTGGGGACAGCTCAGGACAGGAAGGACATTGAGGGGCTGGAGTGTGTCCAGGGAAGGGAACAGAGCTGGGGAAGGGGCTGGAGCAGCTGAAGGAGCTGGAAAGGAGCTCAGCCTGGAGAAAGGAGACTCAGGGGGGCCCTTGTGGCTCTGCACAAGTACTGCCAGGAGAGGACAGCCAGGGGGAAGCTCTGCTCCCAGGGAACAGGGACAGGAGGAGAGGGAGCAGCCATGTAGATGTGGCATTTGAGGTCCTTTTTAAGCTAAACAATTCTCTGATTCAGTGCTGAAGGACCTGTTGGAGCTCCTCAGTGTGAGCCAGAGCCCTCTCCCTGATTCCTTTCTCTGGCTGTGGTGGTTCACATGAGGAGCTCTGGAGATTGCAGACCCAGTGCTCAGCTTGACTCTGACTGGCAGTGACCTCTGGAACCCTGGGGGTAAAACCAGAGCTTTCCCTGGGTTGGGGAACATTAAATGGCATTTTTGGAGGCTCTCATGGCTTGTGTTTGGTTCCCACAATGTGAGCTCAGAGCATCAGTGGACCTCTGTACCCCAACGGTAGCCTGGGGCCACCCTCTGCCCTTCACTCAGACACCTGAAAACACAACTGTGAGAAGAGACTAAAGAAAGGGGAAAAGTTCTGCCTGAGGACCTCAAAACTGAGAGGCCAGGAAGGTCTCATCTCCAACAGATTCCTCTGGAAGAGAAAAAGCATTTGGCTCCCTATGTCAGTAAAGAGAAGAAATATGCAGGAAATATTCACAGCAGGCAGTGGACCTTGAGAGCTTTCCAGCAAGGGACACCTGGAGCAGCTGCCCCAGCTGAATTCTTGCAGAAAATGGGACATATTTTCTCTTTCAGTTTTGCTGTGTGTTGACCCATCTGGGATTTATAACAACCAAATCCAGGGAAGTTTTCAGAAATCCACAAGTACCGTCCTTCAGCTGCCCTGGGGGACTCATGCCCGGCTTCTGGTTCTGGCTGTGTGTCCCTGATTGCTGAGAGGCATCCAAGAGTGAAGAGGAAAGATGGAAAGCATGGCTTGGGAGAACAGCCTGACTTTGCAAGGCCTGTTCTCAAGCCCACTTGAACAACCTTTTTAGAAAATGCAGAGAAAATGTCAACATGAACCCATCTGGGAAACATCTCAGGCGAAATGAGGAAAACATGGTGGGTGGCTGTAAGCAATGAGAATACAAAGATTGTGACTATGTCTCGTTTCTGTTACTGACCTTTCCCATCAAGTGGAGCTGGCTCTAAGTAGGCACTGGTAGGAAGGAGATGAGAGCTGAAGCCATTGTCCCCCAATTTATGATTTTTCACTGGAAATTTTCTGAGGAAAGATGCTGAGATCTGATCCATCACTCATCAGACTGCTTGTGGTGTCCACCCTACATGCTGTGATGCCCTGGGATCCTGCAGATAAAAAGTGGGGGTTTGTACAGTGATGGGGTGAGGCTCTGCACACCTCCTGTCCCCATTACAATGTAAAAGCAGCAAGGAGGAGTTTGAAGGGAGACAGGGGCATACAGTGCCTTGAGCTTGTCAGTCAGCTTTTATGAAAGAAATAAGGAGGGTTAAAATAACATTTTTGGATTGAAAGTTGATTGAAGCTTGGCAAACCCCATCAAATCTTTATTTTCACCTTGGTAGAGGTTTTTCTTGTTAGTTAAATTATTCAGGTAGGGCGGCTAAACAGAAAATAACACCTTCAGTGTATGAATAATACAACCCAAATCCTAGGATGGGAGAGATTGTAAATAATCCATCATCTGCTACATTAATTCCTCTAGTTAACAGTAGTATTTAAATGGAGCAATTCATCTGCCTGTACGTCTTTTTCCTGAGTGATCCAATCTATCAATTGAAGCCAGGTGCAGCTCTGGCTCTGCCGTTCTCCCAGGAACTGTCATTTTCCAGCTGTTTGTGGGGATGCTGCTTTTCCTAAAGACTCCTGGGCCAGCTGCAGCAAATGAAAGAAAGGAATTAAGAATGTTGGCTGAAATGTGCCCATGGACAGTGTAAGACCTTTACAAAGTGCTTGGGGATCACAGAATTATGGAGTTGTTAAGGTTGGAAAAGATCTTCAAGATCCTGGAGTCCAACCTTCTGCTGAATCCCACCATGGTCACCAAACCCCACCACAAAATTCATCCACGAGCCACTCCAAACCCCTCAAGCCCACCAAGGACCTCTGTGGATCTCTGCTTAAAAACTGTGTAACTCAATTCATAAATTCCACAGCTCCTTAATTCTGCAAGTGCAATCGTGACTAATCATCAGGATTTAATCATCTCACCGATTATTAAAACTGGGAGAATATTAAATATAATTTCTTCCCAGTGTTGGCAGGTTGTGTGATTTTTATAGAGACATGTTTGATGTTCAGTGTGTTCCCTACAGAACATAATTTTTTAAAGCAGAGGCACAAGTTTTTTTTTTTTAAGAAAAGCAAAATATATTATAAAAACTGAAAGTAAAAACCAGATACAACCTGAAGCCTCAAATGATAATGATAGATTTTACAAAACCCCTCAAATTCCTTTATTTTGTATTCCTTCTGTCTTTTAAAACTCAGTCCCATGGCTGCTGGGGAGGGTGGTTATAGACTTCAATGATAATGACAGATTTTACAAAAACCTTCAAATTCTTTATTTTGATTTCCCTTTGTCTTTTATAACTCAGTCCCATGGCTGCTGGGGGGTGGTTACAGACTGGGTGTTGAGAGTGTTCTGGCAGCTCTGCCTTTACTGGCTGTGTTTTATTTTCACCCTTTTTGTGTCAGTACAGGGCTCAGCAATGAGGTGATTTTGCCCTGCCTTGCCCCAGAGCTGCTGTCTATCCAGATGATTCTAAGGATGGCTGTTTTTATTATAGAAGTATTTTAAAATGCAAAACAATCTCTTTTTTTAAAGGATAATTCCTTTTGGAACTGAGGGGAAGAAAACAGTGTTAATATATGTGTTTGGAGGTTTTTAAGATTTTAAACATCTTGTGAAGCCACACCTCAACTTGAGGCCAGTTTGAGCAGATGGCTTCCTTAGAACAGTTGCCTTTAGTGATCAGAGCAAGTAATAAATGTCCAGAACTTGTTGTGCTGTGTCTGGCAGCAGGAGATTCCTCGTGTGCAGCAGCAGTGGCAGCAGCCCTGGGGAGCTGTCCTCTTCTACATAGGTTCCTCTGCATTCTCAGTGATTCCTCTCCTCCCTGGGTTCCCTCCCTGTCCCCCCAGATGTTGTCCCCACAAAGATCCCCCCATTCCCTCAGATCCTTGCTGTGTGTGGAGTCTGTGGTGGCATTCAGGATTCCTGTCCTGGAGCCAGTGCCTGATCCTTGCTGTGTTTCCTGCAGCTGTGGGGGACAGGGAGAGCTCATCTGGGGATGTGTGAACCCCAGGGAGCTGCTGAGGCTCCAGTTCCACAGAAATGCTGCTTCTCACTCCGACTAGGAGCTGCCAGAGGTGATAAAGCAACTTGTCTGTGACTCACTGGATGGAAAACCACTTTCTCTGAGAAGATGGTGTGTGATGGCGTTCACAGGGGTCCCAGGATGAGGGAAGAGGCGAGGATCTGATTCCATGTTTCAGAAGGCTGATTTATTATTTTATGATATATATTTACATTAAAACTACACTAAAAAAAGAGAAGAAAGGATTTCATCAGAAGGCTAGCTAAGAATAGAATAGCAAAGAATGATAACAAAGGTTTGTGGCTCAGGCTTTGTGTCTGAGCGAGCTGACTGTGGTTGGCCATTAATTGCAAACATCCAACATGGGCCAATCACAGATGCACCTGCTGCATTCCACAGCAGCAGATAATCATTGTTTACATTTTGTTCCTGAGGCCTCTCAGATTCTCAGGAGGAAAAGTCCTAAGGAAAGGATTTTTCATAAAAGATGTCTGTGACAATGGTGGATCCTCTCCCTGACATGGTGTAAACAGCCCTGTTTTGCTGGAAAAGTCTCATTTTGAGATATAAACTCAAGCCCCTGCTGTTTCCAGCCACCAGAGGTGATCACAGTGTGGGCTGCAAAGACAAGAGCTCAAGTCCTCCAGCCCTTTGGATCATTTTCTATTTTGACCAATATTTTTTGTCTCCCTCAATTTCTATGACAACTCTTAAGTGACAAAAGTACTTTTCATTATGTGGACAGAAATAGATACCCTGCACAGGTTGATGTGCTGTTCCCATCTGCTGCCCCTGCACCACTCCTGCCTGGAAACAGGGATCCTTTAGTGCTGGGCTAAGTTTCTTGGAAAAATTCACTACAGGGGTATTGAAAAGCAATTGATATTCACAGAAAGATTACTGATCTAGAGACCTTTCACTCCTCTGGCTTTTAAATAGAAGCATCTCCCATTCATATGATCACTCCTAATAAATGCTATTAACATTGTTGACTAATGATAATTTTAGTGTTTATTTATATAATACAGAGGTTTTATTTGCAATTAGAACCTTCATGATTCTGCAATATGTTGTTCAGGGAGAGAGGGAGACCATCATTCCTGATTATATGTCTGTCATTTAGTCAGAAATAAACAATTTTTCAGAGTCTACCTTGTTAACATCAGCCAAGAAACTTCTCAAAGCAGCAGCAGCCAAAGTTCTGAAGTGAGATTTTAAGTAAATCACGTCAAAAGTCAACAGTGAGAAGATGTTTTATATAAGCAGTTGCACTGAGAATTCCCCGAATTCAACATTCGCCATTGTGTTCCGCTCAGCCATGAGAGGTGCTCTGAATACATTTACTGCTGCAAGGCCAAGGGCTTGGCGGGTCAGAACTTGTGCCATCATTCCTGGGAACTTCAGTTTCTCATGTTTGGTGCTCTGGTTTCTGGGTTTTTCACAGAAATCAGGGTAGGGAGCTGAATTTGGAGCAAGTCCTTCTGTCGCTGACATTTCTCCTTGTTAGTGCAAATCCACACATGGAAACAGCAGCTGTTGGATCACTCCCGTGCTCACAGTCTCCATGGAATTCTCTGGATCCCTGGGAATTTGGCATGGGGCTGATGCCTGGAGAGGCTCCCTGGAACAGAGGCTGGGCAGAGTTAAAGGAACAAAGTGGGGATTTATGAAAATCCCTCAAATGATCCACCTTGGGCAGTGCAAGAGCCCAGCCAGGGCTGCACCCAAGATGGACCCAGGATGGACTCAGAGTCAGGAGTTTTCACCCTTTGATGAGTTCTGGTCCATTTCCATGCTGGGTTCAGTGTCCAGTCCCAGCTCCAGGGGATGCAGTCCCACCCTCCCAGGTTGCTCTCCTCCATTCCCTGTTGTTTGCACTTTTTGGGGCTGAAGCTGCAGCGGTGTCCTTGGTTCTGGGGCTGGAAAAGGATTGTTCTGTGTGCCTGAGCTGTGAGGAGACCTTGCTGACACTTTCTGTGGAGTTCAGAGTTATTTACCAATGCAGTGCAGAGCCTGGGAAATATGAAAGCTCCAAACAGGAGAGGAGAATTGTTCCATTTTGGGGTAGCCAACAGGGCATGCTGGTTGGTGCCAAAAACTTTGATGAACCATCCAAGAAGATGGATGGTTCCAAACCATCCAACCATCTTTCCCTTCCCTGGAACCATCCAAGGAGAATGGACTAAATCTGGTCCTGATGGGTTTCTGGCTGTAGTGCCAGGCTCCAGCTCCCTGGTGGAGCAAACCACAAGGAGTCATTAGAGTTAGACAAATCGTCCAGAGGCACTCAGAATTGTTCTTCCTGACCTTCCTTGAATTCTTCCAGGCTCTCTCATCCATGGAGGAATTCAGAAACCTGGATCGGGACATCGAGGGCTCTGCGAAACGGTGGAAGAAGTTTGTGGAGTCCGAGTGTCCAGAGAAGGAGAGGTTCCCCCAGGACTGGAAGAACAAGTCAGCCCTGCAGCGCCTGTGCATCCTGCGCGCCCTGCGGCCCGACCGCGTCCCCTGCGCCGTCAGGTGGGGCTGGGGCACCCCCGGGGGCAGCAGGAGGGGCTCAGGGGGGTGCTGGGATTTGGGAATGTCAGAGCATTCTTAGCATGGGAATTCTGCAGCATGGTTTCCTCTCAGGGGTCTTGAATGAGCCCAGTGAGGGTGGGAGGCACCACAGGGTGCCCAGAGCAGCTGGGGCTGCCCCTGGATCCCTGGAATGCCAAGGCCAGGTTGGCCAGGGCTTTGGGCTCCCTGGGACAGTGGGAGATGTCCCTGGGACAATGGAAGCTGTCCCTGCCCATGGGATGAGCCCTAAGGTCCCTTCCAGCCCAAACCATTGTGTGATTCATTGATCTCTGAACTCTGCAAGGCAATCAACACATGGGATTTAAGTGGAATTTCTTGCTTAGTGGGATCCAAGCTCCCTGCCACCACCAGAGATGGAGCAGTGTAAGCAGGGTATGGGGCAGCCCTGCCAAGTCATAAATTGGCATCACCACACAGGTGTTACTCATCTGCTGCAGTCTGAGCTCAGGAACATCCATTTTAGTAACTAGATCAGTTTGAACTTCTTTAAAACACCAGAATAGGAGTAAAGTAAAGTCTTATAGAGGTTTTCTCTTTTTTTTTTTCCCTGTAAAATGCAAAATTTATGTGCTGCTGGTTCTGAAAGTTGTAGCGGTGAATTATGTAGTGAAGGTAACTGGGCGAGGCTAAATTTCCTGAAGTCGTGCAAAAGCAACCTCCTTGTTCCAGGACAAACTAAAGGTCTTTCACTCCATGAGGATTTGGTTTTGCCTTCTCTGGCCAATGTTTTGCCATTTCTGGGATGTCTTTCATGCTCCTGTTTCTGCACTAGTTTATATTCCTGCACCACCTGGTGTGCACACAGCAGGGTGTTTTACTCAGTGTATGAATTACATCTGTTTGTGCTTCAAGGTTCACAGAAAAAGATAGATGAGACTGAGTGAAGCTCCCCGTGGTCACTCTTATTATTTTTTTACTAGAATAAATACTGCAGTTTATCATAATACTAATACTAATCCATCTTTTTTCATTTCTTACTCTTATGGCTGGATTCTCCATGTGTCTCTCAGCTGAAAATATTGGTTTTCCTGTTGTTGTTTAGCTTGAGTAAAATAAGCTCTTGGAATTTTAAGTGCATTTATGCGACTGTAATTCATTTCTTTCTTACTCAGACAGCTCAAAAATAACAGGAATATCAAATTTCAGCCCCTTTCCTGTCTCTCTTTTATGAAAAGGGAATCCAAGTTCAAAAGCTTGGCTGGATATTTTTAGGGCACATCAAGCTTTTCTGTTTGCACAGGAGTATTTAAATGGGTTTTTGTATTGTTTTGTTTTGCTTCTTATCTCAAAGTGCAAACAGCAACAGTTCACTGAGTCTTCCCCAGGACTCTGGGGACTCTTCTTGAAATACAACTCAGTTGTCAAAATCTCAGTGTGCCAGCATGAAACACCTCACTGGTGACCATGGACATCCTGACCAGTCCATGGGTGCATTTTAGGAGTAATATTGTGCCATGGGGGATTTTAGGTGCCCTGGAATATCCCAACCTCATTTCCAGCTGCTGTTCACGAAGCTCTAAGCCCCTTTGTGTCCTGCCTCATGTGTCCCTGCTCTGAGATGATGGTGCAGGGTTTCTTTGGGATTTAAGATGATCCAAGCCTGTACAGGCTCTGGGAAATTGGGGGTTTCATCCACTCTTCCTAGCAGATCCCTGGGGATGTTTGCCGAGTCTGGTTCATTCCCTAGGCCTAAGGAACATCAGGAGAAGCCCCTGACTCACTGCTTAGAGCTTCAGGGCCAGCAGCGCACCAACAGCTGTAATTTCCTGAGAAAGGATTATCCCCTGTAAATCTCTTTTCCCCTTCAATCTTATTGAAGAACATCAGCAAAAAGCTTCTTGTAGCACCTTGTGTTTCTGAGTCCCCAAGGCACTGTTTCAAAAAGCTGAGATGTGAAGTAAAACAACAATGTTGTGACCTTAAATCTGATGGACTTGGTTAAATTTTGTGACCTGAGCCTTTCCAGCAGCAATTTTGACCCTGAACAGAAAAATCTTCAACCAAATCTTGACCCTGAACAGAAAAATCTTCTTGAAGGAGAGGTACCAAAAATGTGGAAGCTTTTTTAACTTTTTTAATTGCAATCCCTTAGGCATTTCTATTCCAACTGCCTTTCAGCAGTCCTTGAAGGAGGTTCTCAGCTCTCTTAGAAGGAATTTGGCTGCCTTCAAAAGGCCTGAGTAATCCATCTGAGCTGCAGCAGCATTCCTGGGGTTTGAATATAGCATTGGTACCTTTGAATCAGTGCTCAGTGTCTGTGTCTTTGTAAAGCACTGATGTCAGGAGCTCACTCTGGGGGAATCCAGCCAGAACATTCTCCACGCACCGTGTTCTGTTCCAGCAGCTGCTGTGGAGCTGAGCCTTTCCCTGTTCACTCCTTTGAATTTTCCCTTGTCACTCTCATGCTAAGGCTCCATGCTCCAGACATTCTTAGAGCTCTTCCCTTTCAGCTTTGCAGATCAAAGCAATTGTGTAAATCATCTGGACTTTGTGTGGATGGCTTCTTCCTCTGCAAGGCTGCTTGGCTTGCACAACACGTGGCAGGTGCTTGTATCTTGTACCTTAACTCATCTCTTCCCTCCTGAGATTCCTGAGTCAGAGCTTGTATTGTGCTTCTGAATGCAGCTCCCACTGCTCTCCCTTCCTATTCCCTTTGTCTGCCAGGAGCTGCTGTCTCCTGTGGCATCCCAGCCCTGCACAGAGGCATTGCTGCTGAGGGACAGCCCAGCCTACAGAGCCTCTCCACAATAATTTCCTGCTCATTTCCCTCATTTCAGTTTCTAAATCATTTGAAGGATCAAAGTGAAAACTAATTGCAGGACAAGACATATGAGGAGAGGCTGAGGGAGCTGGGAAGGGGCTCAGCCTGGAGAAAAGGAGGATCAGAGGGAACTTCTGACTTTGCACAGCTCCTGACAGGAGGGGACAGCCAGGGGCGTCAGGCTGTGCTCCAGGGAACAGAGACAGGACCAGAAAAAACAGCCTCAAGTTGCACCAGGAGAGGTTTAGATTGAATATTAGGCAAAACTTTTCCAGTTGAAGGGTTATCAAACCCTGGCAGTGCTCAAAAGTGGATGGGACACTTGAGGACATGGCTTAATGGTGAACACAGTGGTACTTGACAGTGGTCACACTTGATAACCTTGGGAGTCTTCTCAAACCTTAATTCTGAGTTTCCATCATAATTAATTGATTATTCACAGGGGAATCTGCATTTCCTGAACAAACTGGCTTTTTTTTTTTTTTTTTTTTTTTTTGTCTCTGGCAGAGATTTTGTAGAAGAAAAGCTGGGCAGCAAATATGTGGTGGGGAGATCCCTGGATTTTGCAATGACCTTTGAGGAGTCAGGGCCTGGCACCCCCATGTTTTTTATCCTGTCCCCAGGAGTAGACCCACTGAAGGATGTGGAGAAGCATGGTAAATCAATCCTGTCCCCAGGCACAGCACAGCATTGCTATTTATCTGCTGCATTATTATCTTAGCACGACATGCCTGTTTTGTTTGGGTTTTTTTCCCCTCATCTCTTTGTAGATAATGAAGTAATTTGTTAAAAATAGATAATTGTGAGAGGATGCGATGGGATTTTGCTTTGGTTTTATTGTTTTTCTTAAAGATTTTTTTTGATTTTCATCCGAAGTTTAAATTAAATTTGTCTTTTTCCTGCCCTGCCTGGATTCCCAGTGTGGTTCACAGTGCAGGGGTCTCTGAGTTGGGTTTGTGCACAACCTGTAATTTACGTCAGAGATCTCTCACACGCTGTCAGATGCTTATTGCCAAGAAAGGTTGAACCAAAGGACCCTTGAGGTCCCTTCCAACCTGCTAATCTGTGATTTTATGGTCACTAAGAATAAGCAACAGCTCCCTGTAACAGATTGCTGCTTTGTGGCAAAGTTTCCAGCTTTCCTGCCATCCTTTCCTGAGCTGATTTCCATGTGGATGCTCAGCTGTGGAGCTGTCAGCTGGCTCCAAAGGGCCTTCTGTGAGATGCCTCCCTTGGGAAGGCACTGATGCCCCTGTCCCCAATGGCTGCAGCCTCTGCTGTGCTCCAAAGCTGCCCTTGTGTGGAATTTACTCTGGGTCTTGGCTCCACTCTGGAAAAATTCTCATTTTCAGCCTGAACGTCCCTCTGGAGCAGAGGAGTCTGATGCCTTTGGGGCTGGACAGGACAAAACATCATCCAGGCTGGCACAATGACTTTTGCTTTCCTTTTCCTGTCCACAATGTACCCAAAATAATGTTTGAGTGAGCCTTTACCAGCATGGCCAGGAGCAGCTGTCAGAGCTGTTAAACTTCGCTCATTCTGGGAAATTCTTGGGCTTAGCTTTGCATTTCAGGCTCTTTCTACCCCCAAACCAGGTGTGATTACTGGAAATTGAAGAGACACCCCCAAAAGAAGCTCCTGTGGTGTCTCTGGCTTCCCTTTGGAGCCACCTTGGTGATTCTGTCTCTCCCTGTTATTTTCTTGTAAAGGAAATGAAGCACTAAAATCAAACCATGAGTGCTTTAATTGGAATTGTAAAGATGAGTGTAGCTGAGCACCTGGGGTTAGCCAGCCAGAAAAGTTTACAGCAAGAAACAGCAAAAAGAGAAGGAATTAAATAAAATCACTGCCACAGAGCAGCTGCACTGGCCTTCCAGCTGCCTCACTGGGGTTCTGCTTGTTATTAGTATTTCTCTGTCCTTCATTAGGTTTTATTAAAGTGCAGGATAATTCCTGTGAATGGAAGTCAGCTTCTTGCAGATGCTGCCCACCCATGGGAGCTTTCCTTGGCATCAGAGGGAGGGCCCTGCAGCAAACACTGCTGGGATAGAAGGGCTCGAAGGGCTTTGTGCCCTCCTTGAGTGCCCATCCACTCCCCTCTCAGCCAGCAAGGAGGGAGCAGGGTTGGCACTGCCAGGGCAGGCTCACTGATACCCCTCTGCAGTAGAAATAATAGTAGTAGTAGTAGTAGTAGTAATAATAATAATAATAATAATAATAATAATAATAATAATAATAATAATAATAATAGTAACTGATGCTCATTTATTACTCATCCCCTGGCCTGGGGTGTTGCCCTGGTGTGACCATGTTCACAGGGGTCTGAGATGAGGGAAGAGACGAGGATCTGACTCCATGTTTCAGAAGGCTGATTTATTATTTTATGATATATATTATATTAAAACCATACTAAAAGAATAGAAGAAAGGGTTTCATCAGAAGGCTAGCTAAGAATAGAATTGGAAAGAATGATAACAAAGGTTTGTGGCTGAGCTGTGATTGGCCATGAATTAGAAACAACCACATGAGAACAATCACAGATGCACCTGTTGCATTCCACAGCAGCAGATAATCATTGTTCACATTTTGTTCCTGAGGCCTCTCAGTTTCTCAGGAGGAAAAATCCTAAGGAAAGGATATTTCAGAAAAGATGTGTGTGACACCCATGCTCTGTGATTCGCCCCATCCCCTCTCCAGGCAGAGGATCTTGAAGGCAGAGGAGAAAATCAGCAGCTTTCAAAGCAGGCAGCAGCCAGAGATGGTGGGAAACAGAGCTGGGAACTCTGAGATGTGTGGAGAGCTGTGTCCCAGGGGAAGCTGTGCTGAGGCTCAGCAGAGAGCTGGGGTTTGGAGGTTTGTTCTCCTCATGGCCATCTGTTCCCAGTCCTGCACCACAAGATGGTTCCTAAGCCTTACAAGACAAATCTTTTCTTTGTGTCTCTCTGAAACCTGCCTGCTTTTGGCAGGAATTGGGAATTCAGGGCACACCATCTGCAGGAAGGCAAACCTGCATGCAGAGATAAGTGTGGGCAATCCCCAGGGATCCCTGTGGGGATGAGTCCTGGCTCCCTGGCTGAGCCAAACCCATCCTGGGGATGTTTGTGGGGCTGTTCCCTCCTGCAGCACACTTTGGGTTTTTCTTCTGACGTGCACAGAGCAGGGAGATCTGGGTGTGCTGTGAGAGGAGCTGCAGGACAGACCCAAAACCTGGCCAGGAGATTTGCAGCCATGAGCACAGAAATCATCTGAGCCACTGGGATGCTCCAGAGGGAGCAGGGGAGGCTGAAGGATCATCAGAGACCAGTGAGGGGACAGGAAGAGCTGCAGGGCAGGGAATGACAGGGATGTGGGGTTCCTGGAGAGGGGAAAATCACAGAGATGGGGCACATCCAAGTGTCACAGACATCTTTTATGGAAAGTCCTTTCCTTAGGATTTTTCCTCCTGAGAAGCTGAGAGGCCTCAGGAGCAACATGTAAACACTGATTATCTGCTGCTGTGGAATGCAACAGGTGCATCTGGGATTGGTCTCATGTGGTTGTTTCTAATTAATGGCCAATCACAGTCAGCTGGCTTAGACACAGAGCCTGAGCCACAAACCTTTGTTATCATTCTTTCTTTTTCTATTCTTAGCCAGCCTTCTGATGAAATCCTTTCTTCTATTCTTTATTATAGTTTTAATGTAAATATATATCATAAAATAATAAATCAGCCTTCTGAAACATGGAGTCAGATCCTCATCTCTTCCCTCATCCTCAGACCCCTGTGAACACCGTCACATCCCAGAGCCAGGGCACCACCCCAAGGCAGGGGATGGATGATAAATGAACATCAGTGGTGAGGATGAGTGATAAAATTAACATCAGTTGTGATTTCCTCTTCCCAGCACTTCAGAGTGAGCCTGCCCTGGAGGGACACTGGGATCTGTCCCAAACCACCCCTTCCCATGGGCTTTGCTGAGAAACCTGGAGGGTTTGTCACTGCTCTCCAAGCCCCAGACACCTGGGGGGCCTTGCTGAAGAAGCTCCCAGGGATTTTGTCCTATTCCAGCTGCCCTGTCCAAACCCAGCTGCTGCACTCAGCCTGCATTGCAGGGGTTTTTCCCCACCCCCTGTTGGTGTTCAAACCTGGCTAATCAGCAGGAAAAGATTTTAATTTCTTATCACTGTAAAGCATGTTTTTACACCAGGTTGCAAGGGAATAATGTTCTTTAAACAAGACGCACTGTGTAATAAGGTACCTTTGTGTGGATGCTGCACTGTAACTAAAAGAGTTTGGGGGAAGCTGCTGCTGGGTGAGCACTTGGGCAAGGAGTGGGTGAGAGCCAAGAGAGGTGATATCAGGAGTGTGACAGCTCCTGTGTGAGGGTTTGGTACCTGAACTCACTCCTTGTTCCCTCCCAGGGAAGAAGCTGGGCTACACCTTCAACCACAGGAACCTGCACAACGTTTCCCTTGGGCAAGGCCAGGAGGTGGTGGCTGAACAAGCTCTGGATGTGGCTGCAAAGGAGGGACACTGGGTCATCCTCCAGGTAAGGGGTTGGGGGCCAGTCCTGCCCCTCTCCCAGCTTGGTGTCCCCTCCATAAGGACAGAGTGTCACCTGTGTGTCCCCAGCATCCTGCCTGGGATCAGGCTCTGTCAGGCTGGGTTTCTCCTCCTGGAGCTGGTGGTGAGCATTTTGAAGAAATTTGTAGGGTCAATTTGAAGAAATTAGCAAATTTCAGCCTCCCAGACAGATTAGTCCCTTCACCTACCCAGGGAAGCAAGAGCTGTGTGGTTGTGAAACTTAAATCGGTATTTTCCTGTCGTGGTTTTAGTTGCCTCACAAAAGAACCATTTTAGTGTGTGTGTATCTGGACTGTCTGGGAAGGAAGAGACAACTTGAAGGAACTAAGCAGGGCCTCCCAGGTAGATTTTGTCTCTTCGACTACCCAGGGAAGTGAAGGGGAACACAGCAAGAGCTGTGTGATTGTGTAACTTAAGTTTGCACCTCCCTGCCGTGGTTTTGGTCCTGTCACAAAATGACTGAAAACCTCAGTGCAAAAGGTAAAGCTGGATTTTATCTTTGCTTGCTAAATACAATGCCACACCTCCTCCAGGAGGAGATGAATGGGCAAAACTGCAATTTTATTAATGCTGAAATCCCTCTGTGTTTTTTCTGCACTCTGAGGTCAGTTCAGGAACCATCACAACCCCACTTGTACTGGTGGATAATGACAGGTGTGCAGTGCAGGAACCTGTTCCACACTTCCCTGTGCCTTTGTTTGTTCCATGACTGAATGAAGAGCTCTGTGCTGAGAGCTCTGGGCTCATCCTCTGCCCCTGAACCTCAGAGAGCACAGAGGGACCACTCAGGGAGGGAATTCTGCAGTGGGGCTGGCTGCCCTGGGTGCCATTCACATACTCGGAACAGAGAGAGACAGAATTCCCCCTCCCAGGATTTTCCTGAGGAAGGGAGAGACATAATTCCCTCTCCCAGGATTTCTCCTAGGGAAGGCAGTGAGAAGCACAGAGGAAGAAGAGAAAACAATTCTTATCTCTACTTGCTGCTCCTGTTGTTTTTGCACACGTGGAATGTGTTATGGAGATTGTTCACTGAGAGGGATTTGTTAAATGGACACTGGTGAGGGTTTTTTTGGACTAATTGGCCAATGGGGTCAAAGCTGTGTGGTGATTTTTGGGGACAGTCATGGCTTTTTCTTTAGTATAGTATAGTTTAAAATAATAATAATAATAATAATAATAATAATAATAATAATAATAATAATAATAATAATAATAATAATAATAATAACTATATTATTATATACTATACTAAAGTATTAATAATAATCAATTACTATAGACAATACTGAATAATACTATAATATTAATAATAATAGTATTATTAATAATAATATTATAGTATTATCATAGTATATTATAATGTAGTATTAGTGTTATATAGTTTAGCTTAATAAAGTTATATACTTTATTCAGCCTCCTGAATCAGGGGGTCAGATCTAACTATTTCCTACCTTGAGGATGCCCTGCATGAGTACCCCTGAGCATCCCAAACCAGGGAAATGCTGCCAGGTCCCATCACAGCCCCACAAAACCCCTCAGAGCCTCTGGGGTGTGGGGGAGCTCTGCCTCTGTCAGGAGCTCTCTAGAGCCCCTCATTCAGGGAGGGTTTGGGTTTGCTGATGTGCACTCAGTGATGTCAGCTCTCATTACAGGTTTTGGGAACCCCTCTGATTTCCTTGATGTGGATTATATAAACTTTCATTATCACTGAATTGTTTGCATAAAATTAGATTAAGACAAAGCTCTGAGCCCTGATCTGAGCCCTCAGGCCTGGTTATGAATTGAAATTAAATATCCTTGATATTTTGATCCTAATTTTTGCTTTTTTTTTTTTTTTTTGCAAGCTCCCTCTGAGGTAAACAATGCTGAGCTCCTCCAGAGCTTTCAATATACAGAGGGCTGCAATCCTGGCATCTGCCTTTGAGGTGGTGCAGATGGAAATGTGCAGCCTTTTGAGCCGTTCAGTAATGCAGAGTGAAAAGTTATTTTCTACAGTGCTGGTGTGCTGCTGTAAAGGATCTGTCAGCAGTGCCAGGCCCCATGTGCTGTTCCAGTGCTAACAGACAAGCACTGGGGGCCTGAAGGGTTTTTATTGCATCCATTCCCATCTTCTCTGGTGGTCAGAGCAATCAGTAGGAGGTTGGGCAGACACTGAAGGCTAAATCAGGAGAATTCCTCCCTGGGAGGGTGCCCAGAGCAGATGGGGCTGCCCCTGGGTCCCTGGCAGTGCCCAGGGCCAGGCTGGAGCACCCTGGGGCAGAGGGAGGTGTCCCTGCCATGGAGGGGTGGCATGGGATGATTGGGTTCTGCCATCACTCAGGGGTGGATCAGAGCAGTATCTGCCATTGGGTTTATCCAGCAAGATCTTTCCTGAGAGGCTTTGGTGACAAATGCCTCACAAACAGCTCCAGGAGTGTTTGTACAAGATCTGGAATGACACAGATGACTCAATTTACGAAAGTGCCACAGGATTTGTGGATCATTGCATTAATAATAAAAGAGAGGCCAGAGCAGATCTCAGGGTAATTTTACCCAGATTAATTAAACTCATTATTCGAAGGCTGTATCCCACCCACAGCACAGTTATACCCAGGCTTCCCATTTGTTTTTGAGCAGACAAAAAGCAACTGTTAGCTTTGCTTCTGTATTTTGTCATCCCTGACCAACAGCTCAGCTCACATGGAGCTCACACCCACGTTCTCCAGGACAAACATTGAGGGGATCATCTGGGTGGCTTTTGCACATGTGGCTCATTACTGGTCCTTGATTGGGACCAGACATAATGAGAGTCACATGCTTGGAGCATTAATGAGCCAGGGAATGAGGTTTGGGAGGTTTTTGTTGGATGACAGGAGCAGGATCACTGCTGTGCTGGGAAGGGCTGTCCTAGGGCCACTTCCTCTCAGTCCTGGTGCCTTCTGACACCACAGGAGGCAAAACAAAGACAAAAACACCCTGGGAAAAGTTCCTCAGCTCACTCTGAAAATGGAGATTTTCATAAATTACTCATTTAATGAGAGAGAACAGCAGAAAGCCTCCCAATCCTTCATTTCCATGGGCAGATAATCCCCCTCACCCTGGCAGAGCCTGGCCAGAGCTCCCTGCCCCTTCAGCACCAGTCACTCCTGTCTGGTGCCTTCAGCTTTGCTGAGCTCTGGTACTGGGTGCTGACAGATGAGTGAAGCCCACAGCTAAAATAATTCTCTACAAATACAAATGGTCCAACTGCAGAATAGGAGCCCCTGAGTCCAAAATGCAGCTCTTTAAAGGAGCTTTTTTCACCTGAGGGCTGCATGACAGCCCAGCTCAAGCCCAGCAGCTGCTCTGCTCCTGCCATTGGTGCTGAAGGGCTGAGCTTGATCACTGAGCTCCACAAAACTCCATTTATAGCAGGTTCAGCCCCTGGGTCTCCTTAGCAGCACTTCAGGGGTTTGGAGGGCTTTGAGCAAGGGGTAGCTCCATTGGGGGGTTCAGGCAGAGCTCACTGCCAGCTCCTCATGGCTCTGGGGGGCAGGAACAGCTGGGCCCATAGCTGGAGATGCTCTGTGCAGCCTGGACAAGAGATGATTCCATCACCCTACATGGTGGGGAGTAAAGACCAGGCTCTCCCAGTGGTGTCTGGTGATGGAGACAACCTGGAATTAAGGAAATTCCATTTCAATGTAAATACCATCTTTTGTTTCCCATGTGAATGGCCAAACAGGGGATGGAGTTGCCTGTAGAGTTTGTGGTGTTCTCATCCTTGAACACATCCAAAAGCTCCTGGCCCTGTTCCTGGGCCACTGCACTGCCTGGCCCTGCTTTGAGGGCTGGGACTGGGGGTGCCAGAGATGTCTCCAGCCCTAGAGACTCTGAGATCTCTGCATTCCAATGCCTATCCATGGATCTGGTGTCCCTGCTGCCTGCAGTGTCCTCTGTGCAGGCAGGCAGGAAGCTTTGCCCTCAGCCATGAGTTTGCACCAGCTGTGTCTTCTCTCTCTCTCCCTCTCAGAAGCCCTTGCTGATCCAGTGGCCATCCCAGTCCCAAATGGGGTTGATCAGCTTAACAGCAAAGACACAGAGAAATCTGTTTGTGTTTGTTCAGATGCATGTTTGAATGCACTGATGCAGGGAAGAGCTCAGACATTAGATATTCCCAATTTAATTGTAGTCTTCACCCATTAGCCAAAATGTCACTTCCCTCTCTTTGTGATCCAGTTAATTTAATTCTTGAGCATCTTTCCATTTTCCTAGGTTGCTGCTTCACTGAGTCAGGTTCATGGATTAAATTGAATAACAGTGAGCTCCTGGAGCAAAACTGTGTGAGATTCATCACTGTATCAGAAATCACAGAGTCCCAGGGTAGGTTGGAAGGACCTCTGGAGATCATCTGGAGACCTCTCTGGTGCAGCAGGGTCACCTGGAGCACAGGTCCAGAGGAGGCTTCAGGATGAGCAGAGGGATGGGGCAGCTCTGCTGGGAGGAAAGGCTGAGAGAATTGGGGGTGTTCAGGCTGAGGAATGCTCTGAAGTGAACTGAAGTGCTCTGAGAGAGCTGGAGATTGACTTTGGACAAGGGATGGAGGGACAGGACACAGGGAATGAGTCTGAGATGGACTTTGGATAATGGATGGAAGGACAGGACATGGGGAATGAGCTAGAGGGAGACTTTGGATAAGGGATGGAGGGACAGGACACAGGGGATGAGCTGGAGATGGACTTTGAAAAGGAATGGAGGGACAGGACACAGGGAATGGCTTCCCAATGACAGAGAGTGGGTTTAGATGGGATCTTATGAAGGAATTGTTCCCTGGGAGGGCAGGCAGGCCTGGCACAGGGTGTCCCTGGATCGCTGGCAGTGCCCAAGGCCAGGCTGGACACTGGGGCTAGGAGCACCTGGGACAGTGGGAGGTGTCCCTGGGACAGTCGGAGGTGTCCCTGCCCATGACAAGCAGTTGGAACTGGATGAGCTTTCAGGTCCCTCCTAACCCAACCCTTTCCATGGTTCTGTGATTCTGACACCACATCTCAGGCCAGGCTGGTGGCATCTCCTGCCCATGCCATGCCCTGGGCACAGCAGTGCCCTTCCCTGTCCCCTGGGGTCCCCCAGCACCACAGAGTGAGCAGAGGCAGGGCAGGGCTGGCTCTGGCTGTGCAGCCTGGCTGGCACAGGGATGGAAAATCAGGGAATGTTTTTCCTGAGGTCTCCCAGGGAACCAGGCTGTGTACAAACATCAGTTCTCTGCTGCAGGAGTGATTAGTGAGGAGGAGAGGGGCACTCTGGGGCAGGGCAGGGTGCCCAGGTGCTGCCAGCACAGGGAGGGGAGCCTGAGCTGCTCCGTGTCCATGTGGTGATGTTCCTGATGGTTGCCATGGCAATGCTGGCTGTGATCCGTGTTCTGCCTTGTGCAAGCACAGGGGCTCGGCAGGGAACTCCCAAAGGAAACCTCTGGGGCTCCCATGGCCCTGCACGGGCAGCCCAGCCCTGCAGCACGGCCCTGAGAGGGATGGGATGGGATGGGATGGGATGGGATGGGATGGGATGGGATGGGATGGGATGGGATGGGCAGAGTACAGGGGATGGGCAGTAGGCATGGGCATGGGATGGGCTGTGGGGATGGGCGGGGGGCATGGGATGGTCAGTGTGCAGGGGATGGTCAGTATGGGTGGTCAGTGGGGAGGGTCAGTGCACAGGAGATGGTCAGTGTGAAGGGGGTGGACAGTGGGAAGGGTCAGAGGAGATGGTCAGTGTGCAGGGGTCTGTTCCACATTGCCCACTCTGGCTTGTTATTGATAACTGACCCATCTCTCAGTTACTGATAACTCACCCATCTCTCAGTTACTGATAACTCACCCATCTCTCAGTTACTGATAACTCACCCATCTCAGTTACTGATAACTCACCCATCTCTCAGTTACTGATAACTCACCCATCTCAGTTACTGATAACTCACCCATCTCTCAGTTACTCTGAACCACGTGTTCTCATTAGATGTGTTCTTTCAGGTTTTGTTACCTGTCTGCTGAGAATTAATTTGCAAAGTTTCTTTCCAACCTGTGAATCCCTTCTGCAGCATCCCTGTCTGGCCTAAGCAGATATATTCATTTGAATTATGAATTCTTAGTACCAGCCCATGTTTGGCTGAATCTATTCCTCTTTTTCATCCCTTCTATCACAAAAGAACAGGATATAAATGCACTCAATTATCACTGGACTGGAAATATTCCCTAAGTTGGCTGTTAGCAGGCAGTGATACCCACAAATAATGATCACTGGTGTCATGTCAACACAAGCAAAAGCAATTATTTTTGAGGCATCTAACACCACAAAAGCAGATGTGGGAAGAAACTACCAATTAGAGATGAAAACACTTAAGGTCAGATCTGCAGACTATGATTAAACTGATACTTAATGCACGATTTTGCTTTTGATATTTTGTTGAGCTCTTTCCCAGCTTTATTAAATCTCTGTGGTGTTGGCAGGACTTTGGTTTCAGGTTTCTGTCCACTCCTTCCTCATTGTTTGATTTGTGTTTGTAGAATGAATGGGTTGTCTGGACCCTGGGATGATCTGATCTCCCAAAATCCTGAAATCCTGAGTGCATCAGGCCAGCAGTGGTGCAGCAGCACTCCAGTGTAATTGCATTTTGCCTACTGCTCCTCGCACAGTCCTTGTTTGGGAGAAAACAACCCCAGAACAATCCCTTTGCCCAGGCATCTCCTCTCATCTCTCCAAACACCCCAAACTCCATCTCATCCACACAGTGTGAGCACAACCCTAAATCACTTCAGCTGAGGAGACTGAATTTCTGCAGTTCCAAATAAAAATATTGTTCCCAGCCACATCAATCCAATTTGGGGCAGCAGAACTGGAGGCAGCAAAGTGTCAGTGGCTTCCCCAAACAGCAATTCTCTTGGCTCACACCCCCTGGTCCCTCTCTGAGAGCTGACCCATCCCTCCAGCATGTTCAGATCCTGACAGAAGTGACAGCAGCCACCACTCTGTCCCAGCCTGAAGCACCTCAGCTTTTCCTTTCCACAGTGTTCATCCTGTTCTGCACTCCTAGCTGGGATCTGACCATCCCTGGCTCACCTGGAAAGCCAGCAGGGGTTTCTGTGTTCCCATGGGGGAGCCCCTGGGGTGTCCCTGTGTGGCACCAGCCCTTGGCACTGCCAGCCCAGTTCCAGCACATCCACAGCCTCAGGGAAGGGGACAGAGATGCTGGAACAGGACAGTAATAGGATCACCACCCCTGGAAATGCTCAAAACCGCTGTGGCTGTGGCACTGGGGACCTGGGTTCCTGCTGGGCATGCTGGTGCTGCTGGGGTGATGGATTTGCTGAGTTTAAAGCTTTTTATTTTAAAAGCTTTTTTCCAGCATTAACAATTCTGTTTCTCTCTGTGACTTCCAGCTCAGCTGCACTCTGTGATTCTCTCAAGTCCCCAAACACCCTGAAGCAGTAAATTGGCAGTTTAGTTCTGTGTCACATAAAAATGCACTTCCACTTTCTTGCAGCCTGCTCTGCTCACCCTTCACTCCCTCCTTCCAGCCCAGCTCTGCTCTCTCCAGTGGGTGAGTCCCTTCTGATGGAGTGTCTGCTTTTGTGGGAGTTAAATCCTGCAGGATTTAAGAGCAGTGGGAGCTGGGTGCTGTTTACAAGACGAAGGCCCACCATGGATTTATGGAGTGGCAAAATCCCGTTTGCAGCTTTATTCTCTGTCCCTCTGCTCTTGCATTGCCAAGCACCGAGCTGTTATTTGCAGAAAATAACTGTGAAGACTCCGAGCTCTCTTCCCTGAGTGATAATAGTTAATTTTGAAGCCATCAGTGTGTGTATCTGTAGCTGGGGTTGTTTTCCTCAGTGCATTACTTTGCATCTATCACCGGTGAATTCCTGCTGCAGTGTCATTGCCAGTCACTGAGAATGATGGCATCCTCCTGCAGCTCTTCACTACCAGCCTTTATTTGCAAGACTTCAAATGGCTTTGTCTTATGAGTTATTTTGTCAGCTCACCAATCATTTGCTCTTTCAGCTGCTTTTTTGATATGGTGAGGAGTTAAAACTCCATCAGTAGCCTCCTTACCCCTGTTGGCTGTGTTTTAACTGGTTGGTAGCCTGTGAGATTTTCCCTTCTCCCTGCAGCAATACTGGTTTGGGGAAGATAAAGAGCCGGTACTGATCAAAATCCACGTCTGGGGATACAGGGACCCCACAGAGACAATTCCTGCTCCAGACAAGGCCTGCTGCTGGTGTGGGGGTGCCTGGGGACATGCCCTCTCCAGCCCCCAAAAAGGAATTCATGGGGATGAGCTGCTGTGGTTAACCCCAGGTGGGAACTGAGCCCCACCTGCTGCTGTGTTTAACCCCAGGTGGGAACTGAGCCCCACCTGCTGCTCCCTCCCTGCCCAGGGGTGGGAGGGGCAGAATGTCGGGTTAAAAATGAGATTGAGATTCAGACAATGCAACAAGGAAAGCAAAAGCTGCCCAGGCAGGGAAGGAATTCATTCCCCATTTCCCCAGGCAGGCAGGGGCTCTGTCATACCCCGTGGTGGCTGGGGAAGGCAAACAACCTCCCTGCCAACATTCCTGCCTTCTCCTGCTCCTGCTGAGTAGGATTTCATGGGCTGGGACATCCCTGGGGACAGCTGGGACAGCTCCTTGTCCCCCAGGCTGCTCCTTGGCCGTGTCCACCCTGCCCAGCAGGGACTGACTGACCCCTCCAGTGTCCAGCACTGCTCAAACCCTTCCTGGGGACAACAGCATCACCTCCACCCCACCCCACCCACACACCAGCCCAGGCTGTGATATCCTCACATATCTGAGCTCTCTAAAATGGGTTGGAGTTTCAGATTGCCGTTCTTTCCTAGCTGGCGCTGTTGGGGTGTTACTATAGGACATGAAAAAATACAAGTGCACACTACTGTTCTCAAGGTGAAGAAAAAAGGAAAGTCTATTTTCTGACTCCAACATTTATAGATTTCCAAAAGCGACAGTGGATTGGAGGGTGACAGTGCCACCTCTCCAATGACACTGGACAAACCAACAGTCCATCTACTTTCTCCTCTTCCATAAAGGAATGCAAAACAATGAGTTATTTATAAAAAGTGTGTGAGAAAGTTCACTACAAGAATGTCAACATCAGAAGGCTTAGAAAATCTTAAAAAACCAGGGTGACATTGGGGAGTGACTTGTGTCCTGCTGGAACCCCTGCCAGGCTGGCTGCTGCCTCCTGAGCTGTGCTGCACACCTGCACATGTGGGGTCCTTTGGGGTGACCCCATCTGCTCCCAGAGACCTTTTCTCATTTATTACCTCATGGATTCCTCTGAACAGCTCTTCATCTGCTGCTTCAGCTCAAGAGTCCTTGCAACAATTAAGGGATTGAAGCATCTGTTACATGAGGAGAGGCTGGGGTGATTTAACCTCCAAAAGCTGGGGTTTGGCTGGGATTTGGATAAATTTGGTTTATTGGTGTGTTTAAATCCCTTCTGGTAGAAGAGGGAGCCAAAACCTTCATAGTGTGAAAGAGCAAGAAGCAAAGGGTCAAAACTGAGATACAAATTTCCCTTAAACTTTCATTTCATTTAATTTCACTTCACTGTCTTATACTATTTTTTGATTTAATTTTTTTACTGTGAGTGTGGTTGAACACTGGCACACATTGCCCAGACAGGTTGTGGAGACTTCAGCCTTGCAAAAATCCAAAACCCCAACTGGACCCAGTTAAAAACCTGCTCTGGGTGACCCTGCTGGGAGCAGGAGGGTGTGATGGATGATGTCCAGGGGCATCTCCAGCCTCAGGGTTTCAGTGATTCCACCAGGCTGGACCAGTGAGAGCCTCCCCAGGGAATATTCCTGCAAACTTGGGCTGCTTTGGGCTGCCCTGACCTTCCATGGGCTCTCCCTGCAGACCCTGACCATGTTACAGTTTTGTAGACTCTCTGGTAGGTTCCTGGTTTCTGGAAAAGGCTTTATTATTAGCTTTTATGATTTTCAAAAAATTGCTTCCTGTAAGTACTTTTTGACTTTACCATGGCTGGCTTTTGTGCTCTTTTCTGTTTTTTCTCATTTGGACACAACTTCCACTTTCTGAGGAATGTAATTTTACTCCTAATAATCTCCATTACTCTGCTATTTAACCATGAGAGCTCTTTCTGCCCCCATTTATAGGTGATATATATTTATTCTCAGCCTCTAATATGGTTCCTTTATGTAATTTCTTTGCCACCTCCAAGCAGTTTATCTTTCTGGCGGCTGCTTTTAATTTAGGTTTAGCAAGTTCCTTGTCCTTTCTTGGGCTGGGATAAATCACCATCCCAAGTGCCTGTGAGCACAGCCAGTTTGGATTGCACACCTGCCTTCAACACAAGGGCAGTTTAGCCCACAAATCCCATTCCTAATATAACAAAAAAGCTGTTTTCTTGCCTGGAAACTATAATGCTGTATAGGACTCCAGGGGAAAAACTGAGGCTTAACTTCATCCATTTCACCATCTCCCCACGATTCTGCTTAATCTTCTGAGGGATGTGTCCAATCAGTTGCATGAATAAATAAATCCTTTTGTGTTAAAGGACTGTGTGAAATCATTTGCTTGACTTGTTTGCAAAGGAGCTGCTATGGAGGGTCCTCACTGTAATTCTGATCAAAATGATCAAAATGTTTTTATCTCAGCTCAGTGGGGCTGGGGGGAGGAATAACAACTTTAGTCCCCTGGAATAAAATCTTTACTCCCCAGGAATAACAAATTTCTCCCCAGGAATAACAACTTTACACCCAGGAGTAACAGCTCTGCTTCCCAGGAATAACAACTTTACTCTCAAGGAAAAACAACTTTACACCCCAGGAATAACAGCTCTGTTCCCTAGGAATAACAATTTTTCTCCCCAGGAATAGCCTCAGCTGGTATTGTTGAAATGAGGAGAATTCCAGCACCAAGAGCCCAACCAGCCCAGCTGTGACTTGCTGATTTATACTGATTATTTTGAATTTTCAAATGTCCTTGCTGCACCTGGCTCTTTGGAGATGGGAGCTGTGCACAGACACCCCTGTATTCAGACTTTTAGTTGGTTAGAGTGATTTTGAGATAAGTTAGAAGGTTTCTTTTTTCAATTTGGTGCTTGAAGAAGAAGTTAGAGCTTTTCAGGTTTTGGTTTTAAGGTTGCTGATTGTATCTGTGGTGGTTTGGCAGCGGTCCCATTGGAATTGTGGCTGCAGCCCTCCTGCAGTGTCAGGGGTGGTTCTGTTGGACCGAGGGGGTCCTGTAGAGAAGGATGTATTCGTCCTCTGAAGATCCAGTGGAAGAAGAGGCAGCTGCTGTTCCTCTGGGGAATCCAGTGGAGAAAGCCATGCTGGTGTCTCAAAACCTCTGGATTATATCTGGGTAGGAATGCTTGGCTCCTCCCTCTGGGCTCACATCTCCCAATGGGATGCTGTAGTTCTTATCAGTCATGCAGTGACATTCAATAGCTGTTATCAGCAGGTGTCCCCTCCCGAGGGAAGTGTGAATGTGGTCACCCAAAGAGAGAGATAAGGCAAACTACCCACTTGACAAAGGTAATCTGTCATACAGATGGTAACTGAAAACATCTTGCATTGCAATTTTCAACAAGAGGGCATCCATCAGTGGGCTGGATTTGGTGCCTGCCCAGCCCATGGGGGTGTAATGGGGGCACTGAGCAAGCCTTGTCCCTTTGTCCCTGCCAGAACATCCACCTGGTGGCCAAGTGGCTGAGCTCCCTGGAGAAGAGGCTGGAGCAGCTGAGCCAGGGCAGCCACCAGGATTTCCGCGTGTTCCTGAGCGCAGAGCCTGCGCCGTGCCACGAGAGCCACATCATCCCCCAGGGCATCCTGCAGAACTCCATCAAAATCACCAATGAGGCGCCCACCGGCATCCACGCCAACCTGCACAAGGCCCTGGACAACTTCAGCCAGGTGGGAGCGTGACGGTGCTCACAGGGGTCTCAACCTTAGCCATTCTGAGATTCTCTCCATAAAGTTCTTTGTTATTTGGGATGAGGCAAGAGCAGCCCCAATTGTGGGTCATAGGGCAGCTCACAGCTGGTTTTGCGCTCAGATGTTAGTGTGGAGAGAACCCCAAGAGCAGGAGGGAACGTTGCTGAGCAGGTGGGGGCGGAGGCACCATGCAAGGATTAATGCCAGTGGTCAGGAAAGATTATTCCACACTTATCTACTGCCATTCATCATCCTGAGCTCCACTAAATGTCCTGGAGAACAAGGGAGGGGAGAACCTTCACCCCAAGTAACATTTTCATCCTGCCTCTGCTCATTTCAATCAATAGTAATTAGCATTTTCTAAATTGCTGGAGGTTTATGAAACATCTCTTATCAGAAATCCTGAAGCGAGTGGGTGGGGTCCCTTTTACACCTCATTTCCCTGCTTTATACAGAAGAGATGTTCAAATTTAGCTTTCAGCTGAAGGCTACAAAGAAGGCCCTTCATTCTGTGCAGGGGAAATTGTTCTGCTTTGTAGCTGAAGAAGAATTGACAACTGAAGAGAGGCCGAATGAGAATGAACTGGGTTGTTCTGGGGATGTTTCCTGAAATGAGAAAGATGTTCTGCACGTATTTGAAGCAGATCTTCCTCACAGTGCTGTTAAAGGGAGCTTAGAGTGCTGCCCAACTCAGGGAAAAACAGGTTTTGGGATGTTCTTGATTGTCATATGCACTTGGTCAATGTCTTGCACCCTCTAGAGTAATGGATTCCCCTTTTCCTGCACAGATCCTGGGCTCTGTGGCGGTCTCAGAGGATTAAAGGTCTAACATGGCATTTTTTAAAGATAAACATTGGACGGGGCTTGGAGCAGCCTGGGATATTGGAAAGTGTCCCTGCCTGTGGCGGAGGAGCTGGAAAAACATGGACTTTAGGGTCCCTTCCAGCAGAGAATTCTGTGATTCTGTGGCTCCCTCCCCATCTTCCTGGTGAGGGATGTTGAGCACATGCAGGTGATGGGGCGTTGAGTGGGTGCACGTGTCCTTCCTTCCCTGTGTGTGTTCCTGTGCAAAGCCACTTCAGCAAATATTAGATCAGAAAATATTTGCCAGTTTTCCAACAAATCTGCAATGCAAAGCCACTGACTTTGAAATACATGTGTGTGTTTTGTATCACATGTGTGATAAAAAAATGAACTGAAGGACAATTTGGTCAGCCTCTTGTCCCGGGTAACCAGCGTCGGCAGGGAAGTTTCAGGTTGGATATTAGGAAAAATTTTTAAACTGGAAATTTGGTAAAGCTCTGGACCAGGCTGCCCAGGGAAGTGGTGGAGACACATCCCTGGAATTGTTCAAAAAATACGGTTCACAATTAGTTGTGCATGGGGGTATTTGGTTGAAGGCTGAACTTGATGGTTTGGGGGTGTTTCCAAGTCTTGACCTCTGATTCTGTGATTCACACTATCTAAAGCCTGGCGTGTTTGGGTTCCCTGGGAGTTGCTGAGGGCAGCTGTCCTGTGTTGCAGGACACCCTGGAGATGTGCAGGAAATGTGTTCCCAGGGAACATGGATTATATGGAACTTGATTTGGGGGGCATTTCTGAGCCTTGACCTCTGATTCTGTGATTCACCCTGTCCTAAGCCCAGCGTGTTTGGGTTCCCTGGGAATCACTGAGGCTGAGGGCAGCTGCCCTGTGTTGCAGGACACCCTGGAGATGTGCAGCCAGGAGAAGGAGTTCAGGAGCATCCTCTTTGCCCTGTGTTATTTCCACGCGGTGGTGGCGGAGCGGCGCAAGTTCGGCCCCCAGGGCTGGAACCGCCCGTACCCCTTCAGCACTGGGGACCTCACCATCTCTGTCAATGTGCTCTACAACTACCTGCAGGCCAGCTCCAAGGTGGGGGCACCACGGGGGGGCTCTCTGGGGGCTTTGAAGCCATCTCCTTGTCATCTTTGAGTTTATAACTTCACAGTTCAGGGTGCTTCTGGAGGAGATGGGAGCCATCAGTGCCACCCACACTGTGCTGTGCCCCAGCTGGGGCAGGGTTTAACTCCTGCCTGCTGTTTGTTTGCTGAGGGGGGAGTTCTGAGGGTGCAGGGCAGTGCCTGGGTTCAGCTCACCCTGGTCCACGCCCAGGTCCCCTACGATGACCTGCGCTACCTCGTGGGTGAGATCATGTACGGAGGGCACATCACGGATGACTGGGACAGGCGGCTCTGCAGAACTTACCTGGAAGAGTTTATCAAGCCAGAAATGCTGGAGGGAGAGCTCTGCCTTGCTCCTGGATTTCCCCTCCCAGGGAGCATGGATTATAATGGCTATCACCAGGTAAGCTCTTTGTTTGCTGGCATTATTTAAGCATGTAAATGGAATGTCTCCCCTAACTGCCCCATAATCTGCCTTAGGAGGCAGGAACAGGGCTGCAGTGCTCCTGCACCATTCCTCTTATTTCCCATTATGTTTTGTTCCTGTGGATGTTTCAGCATTCCCCTGGATGAACCAAGTCTAATGCTAATTTGCTACTTCATCATGGGCTCATTCTGTTCATGCATGAATAGAGCAACTGTATTGGTGCTCGAGACTTAAGTGGGGCTCCTGGAAAATTACATCCACATACTGTTTGCTAAAATGGCCCTTTCAAGCTCTTTTTATCATCAGTTTTGATGAGAATCACTGAAGGGTCTTGTTGATCTACTTACTGATCTCATCTGCTCTTTGTACACAAATGCAGAGGCACATCAGGCTGGTTTTGTTCATAAAACTTAACTACTGGAAGCTCAATTCCCACAAGAGATTTCAGGATGCTGATGCTGAAATGCACAGCAGATAATTGCTAGAGAAGGTCCAGCCTGAGACATGGAGCCAAGCTGAACTCCAGCAATTACAGAATTTTCTCAGCAGGAGCAGAAGCAGCTCTGTAAACATTTGTACTCTCCTTCCTCCATCACTTCCCTGGTGTTCAGCCTGGGCTGACCTCTTGGGGGGATGACTCCAGCGCTGAAGCTCTGCAGACAAAGTGCCCTGGAATGTTCCTAACGTGCTCCTGGATGTCTCCGTGCAGTACATAGATGATGCCCTGCCTCCAGAGTCCCCGTACCTGTATGGCCTCCACCCCAACGCCGAGATCGGGTTCCTGACGCAGCGCTCGGAGCGGCTCCTGCGCACGGTGCTGGAGCTGCAGCCCCGCGACAGCAGCACGGGCCAGGGAGCAGGGGGCACCCAGGAGGAGATGGTGAGAATGTAGACGGGGAGTGGGGACCCAGGAGGAGATGGTGAGAGTGCTCAGGGGCACCCAGGAGGAGATGGTGAGAGGGCTCAGGGGCAGGGGAAACTCAGGAGGAGATGGTGAGAGTGCAGAGAGGGAGTGGGCACCCAAGAGGAGATGGTGAGACTTCTCAGGAGCTGTGGGCACCCAGGAGGAAATGGTGAAAGTGCAGAGGAGCTGTGGGCACACAGGAGGAGGTGGTGAGGGTGCTCAGGGGAATGGGCACCCAGGAGGAGGTGGTGAGAGTGCTCAAGGGAATGGGCACCCAGGAGATGGTGAGAGTGCAGAGAAGGAATGGGCACCCAGGAGGAGATGGTGAGAGTACTCAGGGGCAGCTGCTGGGGTTTGCTGCCTGTGTCATCCATCAGGCTTGTCCATGGTTCTGTGTTCTGCCTCTGCCTGCGTGAAGCGTGGTTTTATGCAGAACATCACCCTGGTGGGATGTAATTGAGTGTTGGCAGTAACAGGACAGTGCCTCTTAATTACCCCGTGCTCTGCAGAGCCTTCGTTATCATCCTCTGAAGGTGCTGCAAATAAACCTTCCCTGAGCAGCAGTCCCTGTGCAGCCCTGTGACTGGCATAGCAATGGGCACCTGGCACACTGCCTGCCACCCCCAGTGTGCCACCCAGAGCTCAGCCCTCCTCCTGCTGCTGTCACCATGTCCCCCCAGCTCCCCAGAGCCTTGTAATTCCTTCTTTCCAGCTGAACTCCTTTGCTGCACCTGTGTCCTGGGCTGATCTCAGCCCTCCCTGTGGAAACTCACAGCTCATTAAAACACGGCCCAAACATCCCTGACAAGATCTGGAATCAGCCAACACATGCTCAGGTTTTCACTCCTGCAGTCTTAAGGTGCCAGCTCTGTGCTTGAAGATTTGCAATTTAATGAGTGGCTAATTGCATCTCATAGAGAGCTGTGGTTTCACATGAGTTTCCTTTGGCTTGGTGTGAAGCTGGGGAACTGACTGCCTTCCCTAAGGGGCTCCTAAAAGTGCCCAGCATGGTCAATTTTCAGTTCATACTCAAATTTGAGGTGAGGGGAATAATCCAGGGGTAGCAAAGCCAAACAAGATGTACAGAGATAGCAAATGTGAGTTCCTCTTCTCCCCTCCCACCCCTTTTGTTATTGAAACAGATAAACTCCTCAGCCCAGAGAAGCAAAATGATCCTCCAGGGAGTGCCCCAGCAGTGGTGCCACAGGTGATGGCCACCCTGCAAACTGCTGGTGACAGTCAAGAACAGGAGCACAGAAGTCCTCATGGCTGTCTGGGAATAAAATCTGCCTGAGAGCAAGCAGAGTGTGCCCTGCCTTGTGCCTGGGGACACACTCCCACAGCTCATTTTCTTCCTGAAGTGATCCCTGTCATTGTCCAAGCTGTCCCTTCCACTTGGTCCTTGGATGGGAGTGAGCAAAGCCTTGTCTCAGCTCCTCCACTGAAGGATTTCCAGCCCTGGTTTGGCTGAGGTGATTTGAGGGAGCTCCCAGGGAAAATGTGAGCCTGTCATTTTCCCGAGGCTCTGACAAGTCCAGTTCCTCCCACAGACCTCTGAGGTCACACTACAGCAAACGAGCTGTAATTGCTGGGAAGGAATCAGAGCCACAGGGACCTGCAGGGGAATTTCAAATGAGCAGATATTTCTGTGGTGCCCCTGAGGTGCAGCTGAGGAGCTTTTCCAGCTTTAGCCACCTGTGTGGCTGCAGTAACAGCCCACTCATCATCACTGCTGACAGGGTTGGGAAGAGCGGCAACAGGAGGGAATTGGAGCACAGAGTCCAAAATATGAATACTGGGGGCCCTGGCTGTAAAATTACCCTGCCCTAGGTGGCACTGGCCCTGCATGCCAAGTTTGGCACTTGGGATCATGGAATTTTAACTGTGTTATGTGTGTCCAAAAGGTGCCAGAAAGCAGAAGTCTTGCTCAGGTTCCAGCTCAGAAGTAAAGCAAAGCTTTGAGTGAGATCTTCCACATTAAACCTGGGAAATGCAGCTGAGCCCATGGACAGCAGGGACTTCATGCCTCACTGTCAGAAAGGAGTTTATTTAATTTTTTAGACACTACAAAGATCCTCTTGCATTGGAGATTTCCCTGTTTAGTTCTGAAGAAGCTGTGGTGGTGACCAGAAAATAATTTTGTTTCGCTATGCTCTCCTTCCATGGCTCCATTAGTCCGGAATGCCAAATTCAGCTTAAAATTCAATTTTATGTAATCACCTCTCTCCATCAGTACACCAGAGAAAGCCAGCTCATAAGCTGTGTCGTCCTGAGGCTCAGCTGAGGCTCCAGCCCCATCCATCTCCTCGTGAGTGTGACCTCGGGAGAAATGAGAGAGCCAAGAAGAGAGGAGGCTGCCACATGTTACAGGGACATTTTAAAACCATCATTTTGCAAGCTGCTCATCTGACATTAACTTCTGTCAGCATTTGGGTTTAAATAGGACAGGGCAAGCTCTTTGAGAGGTGCCCAGGGCTGACAGGGATGGTTTTGGAGGCACTGACAGGGCAGAGGGAGTTCTCCCAGCTCAGGCTGTGAGCCTGTGGATCCCTCACCAGCATCCCCCTCTCTCTCCTCACTTTGGCACAGGTGCAAACCCTCCTGGAGGAGATGTTGGAGAAGCTGCCAGACGAGTTCAACATGGCAGAGCTGCTGGCCAGGCTGGAGGAGAGGACTCCCTATGCTGTGGTGGCCCTGCAGGAGTGCGAGCGCATGAACGCGCTCACGGCCGAAATGCGGCGCTCGCTGGGCGAGCTGGAGCTGGGCCTGAAGGTACCGATGGCCTGAGGGGCTCCCGGGACACAGAAAAGAGGATAAATTGGGGGTTTATTAAAGGTCTTCAATAGGAATGCCTTGGGCACTGCAAAGCCTTGCAGAGCTGCACCCAGAATGGGTGATTGATGCATGGAGAGGCTCCTGGAGCACAGGCTGGACAGAGTTAAAGGAATAAAGTGGGGATTTATTAAAAAAAAAACCTTCAAAGGATCCACCTTGGGCAGTGCAAGAGCCCAGCCAGGGCTGCACCCAAGATGGACCCAGGATGGACTCAGAGTCAGGAGTTTTCACCCTTTGATGAGTTCTGGTCCATTTCCATGCTGGGTTCAGTGTCCAGTCCCAGCTCCAGGGGATGCAGTCCCACCCTCCCACGTTGCTCTCCTCCATTCCCTGTTGTTTGCACTTTTTGGGGCTGGAGCTGCAGCGGTGTCCTTGGTTCTGGGGCTGGAAAAGGATTGTTCTGTGTGCCTGAGCTGTGAGGAGACCTTGCTGACACTTTCTGTGGAGTTCAGAGTTATTTACCAATGCAGTGCAGAGCCTGGGAAATATGAAAGATAAAACTGAAGGCATCTCAATGGTCACAAGTTTTTTATACAGATATCCGTTTGGTCTATTTGCCCATCAGGGGTTAATTATCCAATTACAGCTTCAGGTAATGAAGTCACATTCCCCCAGTTTTCTCCCCACAATTCACATTTGTTTATACTTTTCAGGGCCTGTGATGTGTCCTTGGATCTCAGAGGGATTGTTCTGTCTGAACAAAATGTGAAGGCAGTTAACTACACTTTATGTGGAGTTTAGAGTTATACACTAATACACCATAGGATTTGATAAATACAAAAGCTGAAATCTTAAGGCATCAGTAGGAGAGCTGGAAAATCCTGCAGGATGCTGCTCAGGGAATAAAAGGGGTCTCAGGGAAGAATTCGCTGCTGGCTGCAAAGCCAGCCTGGCTCCACAGGGCTCACAGGAGGATCTGCAGTGGCACCGTGTCCACAGGCACACACAGCAGTGCCTGGCTTGTGGGAACAAGGGATGAGCACTTCTGGCCACCCCAGATTGTGCCACAGCAGCAGCAGGTCACTCACAAACTGAGACATGGCCTAGTTAAAGGTGAGCCAAAAATCAAACCTTTGCATGAAATGTCCAGGAGTGGGGGGAGCTTGGAACAAAATATCTCAGAGGCACAGGCTGAGCTGAAATCAAAAATTGGCTTTGTGTGGAGGCACAAAATGTCCAGAACTGTAAGAGAAAAAGGCTGAAATCACAAGAAAAGATACAATTTCCTTGCTGGGTGTGAGCCACCTGCTAGAGTGTCCCCATCCAAGGGGCTCCACTGCAGCTGATCCCCAAACTGGTGTGGAACCAGACTCTGTCCCAGACAGGGATCAGCTCTGCCCCAGGCAGGGATCCCATGGATCTGCTCTGCTTTAGACAGGGATCCCATGGCTCAGCTCATCCCTGTCTCCATCCAGATCAGCGGTATCTGTGTCCCCCTGGCTGCTATCTTTTCCACACCACTTGGGATACAGATTTCTGGTTCTGCAGGGTGTGAGGGAGGGCTGTGATTGATGCTGCATCCACTGTAGGAGAAGTCACCTCTGCATCCCCCCCAGGCACTCAGTGGGACAAAACAGAAAAGGCTCCTCTGGCCCTTAGGGATGAGCCAGCAGGGATCAGGCTGTACTGCCTGGGAGAGAGGAGCTGCCTGGCAGTCCTGGTGCTCTCTGACAGCCCTTCCCCTCCACTTTGTCACTCCCAGGGACCCCTCCCCACAGGCAGCTGCTGTCCATCCCTTGGGGAGGCACATGTGCAGCACAGCAATGCAGCCTGGAGCTGGCAGAGCAAAGCCTCAGCACTGCCCTGCCTCCCCCTCCTGCCCCAGCTGGGTCCTGGGGCATCCCCTGCTCCATCATTTCCAGAGTGGCAGGCTGTGATCCTGTGATAGATGAGTAATGCGTTGATTGGCTCTCACAATTAATGGACAAATATCATGTATATAGGTTAAGAAAAGTTTTATAGATTTATAGTTATGTTGTATCCCCTCACGTGGTTATCAAGGGACATCTGGGAGGGTCAGATTGTCACTATGGTGACACTGAGCTCCAGTCAGGATTTGAGGAAGAGATCTCCACCACTAGACAGCAAAGAAGAGGTTGATAGACAGAACTTTTGGAGGGGCTAAAAGGGAAAAAACCTCCATTGTGAGGGGGCTGAGCACATGGCAGGGAAAATCTTTTGCTGCCAGCACCATAACCTTTTTTCTTTACTCAGTCTTCTGTTGTATTTTTGATAAGGTTTAATAAACCTTCCTAAACTATGACAGGTGAGGAGCTATTTCTCACAATTCCTTCTCAGGGGGATGCTGAGCTCCCACAGCTGATGTGCACAGCATGGCTTGGACCCAGCCTTTTCATAGGAGAGCTGAGGGTGGGCAAGGAGGGCCTGCCTGAGATGGAATGACATCTCAAACCTCTGCCAGGGGCAGCTTGGAAAAGAAACCTTCAGCTGCCCACCCTGCACGAGGAGGGGCAGGCTTGGCTCGGGGTTTGGGCACCAAGCTGCTCCCAAATCCCAGCTGCAGCCTGGAGCAGCAGCTGCAGATGTGTGTGCACTGCATTGGCTGCTGGTGCTTGTGAAAGCAGAGAAATCCTGGACACAGGTGGTGGGTCAGTATGTGCAGCCCATTTTGAAAGAAGCTGATATTTATGTAGTCAATTATCATAAACAGATTTCTCTTATTTTCTAGCATAAGGCAGTGGAATTGAAAATTCCATTTCCTGAGACAGGTAAACAGAAGTGATTTAATGTTTCAATCCCAGAGCCCCAAACAAGATATAATTGTAACTTGGACAAGGGGTGGCAATTAGATTTCATGTGGGGAAGAACGTGCTGTTTAATATTGGTAGGGGAATGAGGGGATGCAGAGTGTGCAAACAAACCACAAAAAATTAACCCCAGGAATCTGTATCACAGGCTGCAAACCTCTCCCCAAACCCTGCCCAGATCATGGCAGGGAAGGAGATGGGGACTGCAGAAAAAGCTCCTCAGAGGGCAGCAGCAGCCCCTGAGCTGGAATTCAGAGACACCCTGGGGCTGAGACTGGAGAAGAGCAGCAGAGCAGAGCAGCATTTGGCATTTCTAGTGTTTGGCAAATCTAGTCTTTGCTGCAGACACACATCTGCAGGCCCTGAGAGGCCATCAGTGGCAGCTCCAAGAACCATGGAGTCCCTAAGGCTGGAGAAGCCTTTTCAGATTCCCAAGTCCAACCATCACCCCAGCAGCAGCACCGTGCTCACCCTTAAACCATGGGCTCAGGTCCAGATGGTTCTTTGGGCACTTCCAGGGCACTTGGGCTCAGCTGGTGCTGACCCCACCAACGCTGGGGGTTCAATCCCTGGTCTAAGAGTTGGACTCATGATCCTTGAGGGTCCCTTCCAGCTGGGAATATTCTATCAGAATATTCTGTCAGCCTGTGGCTGGTGACTGCACCACAGTTTGTTCCAGTGCTTCACAGCTTTCCTGAAGAAAGCTTTCCTTATATCCAAACCAGGGTTCTCCTGGCAAAACTGGAGCCCAGTTCTTGTGTCTGCAGCCAAAAGCCATGTGTAGATCCCTGCAGAGCTGAATTAGAGCTTGTGCATGACCCAAAACCCTGCTCAGCATCCCTCCCATCACCTCCCACACCTGGGGGACCACAGAGCAGCCAGAGGGGGCTGAAGGCTCTTCCTGGTGCTGCCCTCACTTGACTCTGGGCCTTGCACTGAAGAAATCCTGCTGTAATTGCCCTTGCTGACAATTAAAGAGCTGTCAAGGCTCCTTCCTCTCTGGGGCTGCGGCCCTGCACTGACAGCACTCAGAGGAGGAGAGTTTACAAGCCAGGCCCCACAGAGCTCAGCAGAGAATAAATAAAACCCAGAGAAAACACGGCTTATTGTTTTTAACTGACTGAAGGATCTGCCAAAAGAAGGCGATTCGGAAATGTCACGCCTAATTTGAATTTTTGAATAATTCATCGTGTCGTCCTAGCGGAAAGTGATTGTTTGGTCCAAAAATAGGAGACATCCCATTAGGAGGAAGAGAAATTGCAATAGACTGGTAGCCATCAGAAATAACTGGCATGTTGCATTTCAAAGCCCTTTGTTCTGGCTGGCTTAGGTGGAACCAGAGGCTGGGCTGAAGCTCTTGCATGTTAATGTTGTACCAGCCTCATCTTTTGCAAGCAGATCCTCTTCTTTGCAATTTGGGTGAAGGATGAGCCTCCAAAATGAGGATAATATATATTGTAAAATAACAAAGACCAAATTTTGATAGGCAAGCTGGGTATTAAGTGAAAATAACCTGAACTGAGGAAACAGTTTGTGTCTGTAGAGTGCTCATCTTGAAGGAATGGCTGCAGGCTGATTAGGATTTCCTTCAAGGGTGTCTTTAAATGAAAATTACTCCCAGCGTTTGGGAAGAAAAAATTTAAAAGTAACTTGAATAATTTCTGATGCACTTTAGTATTCAGCATCTGAAATGCAAATTTATGCATAATTGTGTTTGGACAACTCTATGAGATTGCTGCTGTAGATGCTTTGAACCCTCACAGGAGACTCAAAGCATGCTTGAGTGCGCAGGCTTTAAAAATTGCTTTTCTCAAGCCTTGCTGAGAATTACGTTTGCTAATTCATTTGTTTCCTGAAAGTAAAACTAGACATGATATATGATCGAGGGGGGCTGTCTTTAAATCAATTTGGCTGCTCGTGCACATTCTGCCATATTCTTACCCATGTCAGAGCACTTCCAGGAGCACAGAATGATCCTGTTCCAGTGTCCTGCTGTGCCCAGTGCAGCATTCTTGTTCTCCCTGCATGGTCCTCCCATGGCTTCAGCCCAGCCCATTGATGGTTCTTCTCTGTGGCTCCTGTGTTTGGTTCCTCCACTCTGCATCCCCTCATTTCCCTACCAATATTAAACAGCACATTCTTCCCCACATGAAATTTGATGTCACACTTTGTCCAAATCACAATTCTGTGACTAGATTTGGTGATATTAAATGTCTTTCTCAGCTGTCAGTGTGTCCTACAGGGCATGGCTAGCACGGGAACAAACTGCAGAGATCTTGAACTGCTGGGCTCTGCCAAGCATTGCTAAACAACTGTGGGGGCTGCTTTAAGAAGATTTCAACTTTTTCTAAAGCTTTCTGGATTTTTGTGGCCCCAGCAAAGGGCACCTCTGCTGACCTCACTGCTGGAGGCACTGAAGTCCTGTGAAAGAACAGTTGGAATCTTTTAATGTGAATAGACTGACCCAATTCCCTCCCCCTTGTTCTCAGCAATGGCTCCACTGGTTTCAGTTAATCTTTCCAAAAAACACTTTGCCCGAGGCAAAGAGAAATTGTAAATGAGATAAATTTTGGCCAAACGATAAGGGAACAAAAGGAAGTGTTTACAATGGAGAGCAGTGATGGACATTATCTGTGGGTCTCCAGAGTTCTGGGGGTATTGTACCCCTCCAGCTGAGCACAGAGCTGCAGAGATTGAACTGTGGAGACCATTCCATAGCAGGGAAGCTGAGCTGGCATTTGCAGGTTTTCTCTTTTTATTCTGCTTCGTTTGAGTGAGCCAGAATCACAGAGTTGGTCAGGACATTACTCCAACACCATCCTGAGCAAAGACAGGCAGAGCCACTTGTTTGGACCATGCCCTGGTGGGTTTTGAACATTTCCAAGGATGGAGACTCCATTGTGGGCAACCTGTTCCAGTGTTGTCCAACCTCACGTCTTTCAGTGGAATGTCCTGGAATTCAGCTCTTCTGGCAGAACTGATACAGGTTTCTAAAGGCTTTGGAACGAATTAATTGCTGCACAAAGGAAAAGTCAAACCTCTCTCTTTATCTCACTTGGCTGAATCTTATCTTACTTTGTTGTGCTCCTTCCCTGCTGTGGAAGGAGCTGTGATTACATTTGCAGACAACACGTGGAGTCAAAGAGAAAATCTTGCACTGCAAAGCAGTAAATGAGGGGAGGAGTGAGGGGAAGTGGAGGAGAGGAGGGGGATAGGAGTCAAAATAACAAATATTTGGACAGTTTTAGAGTAGATCATCAGAAACTCTAGTATCCTGCCCTGGCAGTGAACAAGAACAGCTTTACACCTTTGAAAATCTATGAGTCCATGAGAGAAAACAGAAATAATACCAGCACAACTGAGGGACACCCCTACTGCTGTCATACACAGTTTTTCCTCTCAGTAGTTTTTATACAGCAGGATGCTGGAATATTCAATAGAAAGTGTGCAGAAAAACCCCAAACTCATGAAGTCACCCAGAGTACGTGGCCAGCAGTGTCTGTGTGGGATTCTGTGCTCTTCCTCATGCTCTGGCCCAGCTCTGCTTCTAAGCAGGCTCTGCTGGGCAGTGTCAGTGCTGGCTGTGCCCTTTGTGGTGTTTGTGAGGGTCCCCAGGATGAGGTGAGAGATGAGAAGCTGACTTCAAGTTCTCAGAAGGCTGAGATATATTATGATATTATATTATATTATCACATTACATTGCATCATATCATATCATATCATATCATATCATATCATATCATATTATGCTATACTAAAACTATACTAAAGAAAGAGAAAGGATACATCAGAAGGATTAACAAGAAAAAAATAATAAAAACCTGTAACTCCTCAGAGCCTCGACACAGCTGGACCATGATTGGTCATTAACTAAAACAATTCACATGGGACCAATCAAACATTCACCTGTTGGTAACCAGTGCCCAATCCACATTCCAAAGCAGCAAACACAGGAGCAGCAATCAGATAATTATTGTTTTCATTCCTCTCTGAGGCTTCTCATCTTCCCAGGAGAAGAAATCCTGGGCAAAGAGGATTTTTCAGATAATATCATGCTGACACCCTTTCTCCCCAGGGGGAACTGACCATGACCAGCGAGATGGAGACCTTACAGAACTCCCTCTTCTTTGGCACTGTGCCTGACTCCTGGGTGAGGAGATCCTACCCCTCCACAGCCAGCCTTGGCTCGTGGTTTGCTGACCTGCTGGCCCGCAGCAGTGAGCTGGAAGCCTGGACCAGAGACTTCTCCTTGCCCTCCACGCTGTGGCTGGGAGGGTTCTTCAACCCCCAGGCCCTCCTGACAGCCATCATGCAGAGCACAGCCCGCAAGAACAGGTGGCCCCTGGACAGGATGGCGCTGCAGTATGACGTGACCAAGAAGAGCAGAGAGGATTTTGCCAGTGCTCCTCGTGAGGGGGCCTATGTGCACGGGCTGTTCATGGAGGGAGCACGCTGGGATGCTCAGGTGAGCTCTACAAGGCTCTGGGGATGAGGGAGGAGCCACAGGTGTGGCCCTGTGTAGGAGCATCAGGGGTAGCACGGTCAGGATGGACAGAGATGAGAGATCTCTGCAGCCAGGGCTGGAACTTGGGGTTTATTGCAAAGGGCCTGGGTGCAGGGCCCTGCTGGGAGCTGCAGCCACAGCTCGGAGCAGGCCCCAGAGAAGAGAGGGGGAGAGAGGGTGAGAGGGTAAAGGGTAAGAGAGTAAAAGGGCAGGAGCATAGAAGTGTAAGAGAGTAAAACGGGTAAGAGAGCAAGGTTCCTGTTACAATACAATAAATAATCTTCTGTGTTGAATATTCTGATTCTCACTAACCAATATAGTACAAGATACAAATCCTATAGCATTTACACACAGCCCATAAAAATCATTACATTACCAAACTGTGTTACATTTTAAACCCTAAAAACTCCTCTTTGGGCCCCTTCTGCCAAGCTGTAGGGTCTGCTCTGCCCCTTGGGCCTGTCTGCAAGCAGAGGGTGTTGTTCCATCAAAAGGGGATCACCTTCAGCTGGCCACACCATTGTTTTCCAGTTGTTCAGTAACTGAGGTATCTCAAAGCTTGCTTTCATTTCAATCTCGCTTATAGTTTCCATATTCTCAAAATCTTTTGCCAGGCAATCATATTTGTAAGGCTTTCCTGTTTCATCTTCCCCAACAGCCCTGAAATTCTGATCCAACATTCTCCACTTATTTGTCATGAATCATTTCCCTCTCTACAGTAGTTTTCCATGAAGGATAGGAAATTAGGGAAAGCTGTGCCCTCCCTGAGGGATGCCATTTCATCACATCTCCTTGGGCAGTTCAAAGCTCCAGGCTGTTTTTTATTTTGCTCTGGAAATGGCCTGAATTGGGTCTGGGAAGCCACAGGCAGCTGGGAACATTGGCAAGGGCTCTACTGGGAGACGGCAGTGAGGATCTCAGTGGGTCAGCTCAGATCTCTGCTCTTGGGATGTGGGCTCTGCTCACAGAGACCATCTCAGAGCCCTGTGCAGCTCCCAGCTCTGCCCCCACAGCTCCCTGGCTGTTCCCTTCCTCACACAACCCTTGGGAGATCACAGCCCTTGCCACAGGGAGAACTGGATTTCTGCTGCCCTAAAAACCTGACAGAAATCAGCTGGACACAGAGAGCTGTTAAAAATTCCCATATTCCTGCATATCAAATACTCCATTTAAGAATCAAATACTCCATTCCAGTGCCTGCTGTTATGTTTTCTTTGGCACTATGACAAGAAAACGAGTTCTGTCTGGGTTTTACCAGCTGGAAGTGGAGAGTGAGAGGTTTTGGTGGTGCAAAGCCAGAAATCTTTGGGAAATACTTGGCTTCTCCCCTTTGCCTCCCTCCAATAACTGGTCTGGGTGATTGAATCCAGCAATGGGATTTGTCTTCAGAGACCATCCCAACACCAGGAAATGTGGTTTTCTGATTACATTTTCCTAGTGATTGAAAGATACTGAGCAATTATGTTCATGGAGCCATTCATAATCTCTGGGTATCATGCTTCAATTTATTTCAGAAAGGAAAAGGATATTTTTATGGGCTGCTGCTCCCACTGAAATATCATTTCTACCTAGTGGAGCTATTCATTTTACCTATAATCCAGTGAGTACCAGTGTGCATTAATGGATGCAGGACTTTTAAAACAGGTGCACAGCTCTTTTGGGTTATCTACTCCTTCCAAATTAATCCTGTGATAAAAATGGCAGGCCACGTTTAGAAGAATTCCTCTGGGGAGCACCTCCACTTTTAAAAGAATATTTCACATTTAGGTTGTGCCTCCAAAAAAGGGAAGAGTCCTTCTATGTTCTGCTACTCACATTTTTCTATTTATTTAAACATTTATGTTTGCCCTTGGGTGTCTTAAATTTATAAAACATTCATTACAAAACAGCAGGCAGCTATTAGATGAAATGAAACTAAGCAGATTATTTTGGGTGCAAATGATCTCTTGCTGCAGCCCTGTTAAAGTCACTGGGACTCAGTGACAGTCAGAGGGATGCTGTGGCTGGGGACACTTGGAGACCTTTCATCTCAAGCTGTTGGCTGATCCTTGGCTTTCTTTCTCTCTGCAATAGAGAGTTTGATGCCGAGAGTGTCCTTTGCCCTCCCCAAGGGGGTTGGAGTGTGGTGGGACAAGGGCAGGGGTGGGTTTCACACCACATGTGCTCCATGGAGCTTTGGCAGCTGTGCACAGCAGAGCCCTGCCATGGAACCACAGGATCCCAGGCTGGCTTGGGCTGGAAGGGACCTTAAAAATCAGCTCATTCCACCCCTCCATGGGCAGGGACACCTTCCTCTAACCCAGGCTGCTCCAAGCCCCGTCCAGCCTGGCTTTGGACACCTCCAGGCATGGGGCAGCCACAAGGCAGGGCCTCACTACCCTCACAGGGAAGAGTTTTTTCATTCCCCTTGTCCAGCTGAAGCCACTGACCTCATGACTCAGGGACCACCTTGGAGTGCTCCTTGCAGGCTCCTTGTCCCCTTCCCTGCTGGCTCCATGTCGCCCTTCCCTGCTGGGTCCATGTCCCCTCCCCAGCTGACCCCAAAGGGGTTGTGGTGTAAGGAACCTGTGCTGGGACCCTGTCTTGGTTTGAAAAGACAGGTATCTGCTGAGGAAGGCAGGAGCCTCCCCTAAAATGGAAAATGTAAACCTCCTCTCTCTGAGTTATTATAAATTTGAAATTAAGGGCCTCTCAGGCAAAAATATGGGAGCAGGAATAACATCTCTTAGGGAAGAAAATAAAAATAAAATAAACAATGCAGTAAATCAAAATAACACTGATAGAGTCAGAATAGGACCTGACACCCTGTGGGTCAGGGTGTTCGTGACAGTCCCATTGGAACTGTGGCTCAGCCCTCCTGCAGTGTCAGGCATGGTTCTGGTGGAGCAGGGATCTTGTAGAAAGGTAGAGTCTTCCTCTGAAGGTCCAGTGGAAGAGGCAGCTGCTGTTCCTCTGGGAATGCAGTGGAAAGGCTGCTCTGGTGTCCCAAAAACTCAGATCATATCCAGGTAGGAATGCTTGAAACCTCAGATCATATCCAGGTAGGAATGCTTGGCTCCTCCCCCTGGGCGGAGAATCTCCCAGTGGGATGATGGAATTTTATCATCCATGCAGTGTCATTCACTGGCCCGTGAACAGAGGCTAATTAATAATTAATGACCTATTAAGAGAAGAGATCTCCTGGAGGGAGGATTGCTTGTGGAAGAGATAAAGAAAACTGCGCCATGAACAGAAGATAACTGCCCCACTCCACCCTCAGTTTCCTGCTGGGATAAGCAGAAGTGAGGGATCCTTTAGGAGCTGAGGCTGAGGGATCCTTTAGCAGCTGAGGCTGAGCTGTCCAGGCTCCACAGAATGATGGTTCTGCACCATGAGGGCTGTGCTGCTAGTCAGGAAGAACTGCTTTCAGAGCAGAATTAATTTTCTGATGATGAGAGCGATAAAAAATGCAAATGAGAATCAGCCCAGACATAACAAAATGATATCTTACATGGAGGTACCTCGGGAAGATTTCAGCTCTTGTTAACCCAGAAACAGGTAGAATATCTCTTGGAAATTACATTTGAAGTATTCTCAGCAGTAAAAAAAAAAGAGAAAGACTTGATTAAAACCCAGTCTCAGGAATGAAAGGTGTGAATTTAAGAAGACTGCATAATAATGTTTCATAAATAGCTACTTTGCAAGGTATTATACGAATTATTTAATGTTTGTTCAGCACGTTGGAAATATAAAATCCTAAATGAGAGTTGGATTTTTCATAGCTGAGCATAACAGATGGCATTAGTACAATTAAACCGAGGTGTGTGGCAAGGGGGATGATTTTTCTTTGCTTGTTACGGAACTAAATAAACTGCTGGAGAGGCTGAATCTCACCCCACAGCTCTGATCCGAGAGCATTTGGAATAATGATGATATGTGAAGCTCAGCTGCAGTGAGAGACAGTTTCTTTAGTGCTGAAAAGTTTCATTTCCATTTCCCTGTTTATTTTCATTTGGTCTCTCTAGCCCCCATTAGGCAGTTTTCTCTGGAAATGGATTGATGTGCAAGGTATTTTATTGTCATGAAGAGAGAGAGAAAATGTCAGAGAGACCCAAATTAGAGAAACAAACTTGATTTCTTGCCCTGGCAGGGTTCTCTCCCTCTCCTGCAGTGGGCAGCCTGCTGGGCAGGGCATTGCTTGGAGGAGAATAATGGGACTTGATATTTATTGGTGATATTCCCTCAGAAAAGTCATTTTGAATTCTCTTGCTTGCATCATGAGAGTGGGAATAAGCCTGTGCTGGCTTTTGGGGCTGTTTTCCATCCCCGTGGTTCAGGTGTCCAACCTTTCTCCCACCACAAGCAGCACCTCCCACAAGGTGATTCTGGTCTGAGAGATGATGATCTCTGAGAAAGAGATGCATGAGAATAATCCCAGGATCACTGAGGTTGGAAAAGATCCCCCAGCCCATCCAGGCCAAGCTGTGCCCAATGCCCATCTTGTCCCCAGCCTATCCAGGCCAAGCTGTGCCTGATCCCCACCTTGTCCCCAGCCCCAGTCACTGAGTGCTACATCCAGGTGTTCCTGGGACACCTCCAGGGATGGGCACTCCAGACCTCCCTGGGCAATGTTTAATCACCCTTTCAACTAAGAAATCCCTGCTGATGTCCACCCAGAGCCTGCCCTGGCCCAGCTTGAAGCCTTTTCCTCTTGTCTTATCCCTGTTCCCTGGCAATAGGACAAGAGGAAATGGCCCCAAGCTGCATCTCAGCAGAAACCAGGAGAAGAGAAGTGAAACTTTGTTGATAATATGGCTGGACAGGGCCAGGGACACCATCCCCACACAAATTCAGCTTGGATGTGAGGGTTTGGGCACCTGGTGGGAGTGCAGGCAGCTGGAGCTTCAAGATTATCTACTCTGGTGAGTTGAGGAGGGTCATGGTGAGACAGGGAGCTCTTGGATCCAGACCTCCTTCCTCAAAGCAGCTCATCCAGCTCCCTGACCCTGGAGAAGCTGTTTGCACTTCCCCAGCAGGAGCAGCTTGGATAAACATCACATGGGTTCAGGTCCATCAGCTGGTGGACACCTTGGGGATGTGACCTTTGTCTCCTTCTCTCTGCAGGCCGGGACCATCACGGAGGCCAGGCTCAAGGAGCTGACCCCAGCCATGCCTGTGGTGTTCATCAGGGCCATTCCTGATGACAAGCAGGACACCAGGGGCTTGTACCCATGTCCTCTGTACAGAACACGCCAGAGAGGCCCGACCTATGTGTGGACTTTTAACCTGAAAACCAAGGAGAACCCATCCAAGTGGGTGCTTGCTGGGGTGGCCCTGCTGCTGCAGGTCTGAGGCACCAGCACAGGCCCTGCTCTACAAACCCCTCACAATGTCACAGCATTTAAACAGTTCAATGCTGAGATTAACAAATTCCATCTCTCTGATGGACTCCCAGGTTATCTCTGTGTCCTGGGGATGTGACCCAACAGGGCCTGTGAGGAGGGGACAGAGGTGCAGGGGACACGGCCCAGGTTGGTGGCTGCTGTACGTCAATATCCTGTAATTCCTGCACTGCTGCACTCTCGGGTTTGGTGTTGCTGAAATGGCTCCCCAGGTATTAAAAAGTCTTTTTTCCCAACCCTTGTGACAGAAGAAGAAGTTGGGATTCCTCAGCTCTGCTTTTCAAGGTTGTTTATTTTCTCTAATCTGTTACATTCTTTCTGTGACCTGCTGAGATCTGTCCAGCAGGTTGGTTTGTGGCACAGTCCCTGCCCTTGGGATGGTGTTGGCTTTTAATACTGAGAACTACATGTACTTTATTTACAATAATTTCCCAACACTTATCACCTATGTTAGACAGTCTGTCTCTGCTCTAAACCAATCCAGAAGTGCCACCATCACAGCAGAAGATGGAGGACAAGAAGAAGAAGAAGAAGGACAGGACACCCCCAGATTCCTCCATCTTGCCTCTTGAACTCCCATTCTAAAAACCCCAAAATTCTACTTTTTCACCCAGTGATAAATTCACTATCATTCTGCTCAAACTCTTGTGGCTTGTAAATCTTCACACATAGTTGCTAATTGTTTCCATGGGCTACAATCAAAGGCACAGGTGTTTCTGACTCTGTGCCAAGGTCTCTGAGCCCCCTGCCAGGGTCTGGAGTCCTCCAGGACAGCCAGAGCAATGTCCTGGGATCTGACACTGCACTGCAAGATCCCAGCCCAGAGCCTGATGCACCACACCCAGAGAGTGCTAAACTTATATCTGTTTTTTATTTCTCTTCATGATCCAAAGCAGTTTTAAAATCATCCATCAGTAAAATCAGCAGCCTTCTCCAAAACACTCAGATAGTCCAGTGGCTTGTGAAATCCTCCAGAATTTATTCCTTCTCCCTCCATGAGTGTTTCTTTGTGGTGTGTGTGATGTTGGAAGCTGGGAGGTGAGCAGATGTTGTGGTTATCAGCTGAGTGTTGCTAACACCCTGAAACACTGGAAATGCTGTTAATATCCAGTGTGCTCATTGGAATCAATAGTGAAAGCACAGCACAGGGAGGATTTAAGTGAATATGTTGTGATGATAGATACTTACTAATAAAAGTAATTGTTCCTGGAACGGTCTCTGGAAGCTGCAGGTTTACTGAGGTGAGGAGAGCACAGGGGCCAGGTGGGAAGAACACACCTGGCACACACCTGACACACACCTGTGTGGGTTACTGGGCTTTAATCCCAGCTGGAATGGGAGAGCAGTGAGGACCAGAGAGTCCTTGGTGCAGAGGGCACAGAGGGGTGGCTGGGTGGGCACGGTGGCAGTGACAGAGCATCACTGAGCACACAGAGCTGGGAATGGCACCTGGGAAAGGGCTGATTCCTGAGAAAATGGGGTTTTCCTAGGAAAATGGCGCTTTCCTGGGAAAATGTTGGGGTTTTTTTTCCTGGGGAACTGGGGCTTTTCCTGGGGAAATGGGCTTTTTCTGGGAAAACTCTCTGTGCTTGGAGTCTCATACAGACTCTGGGTGACATTTGCTGTCCCTTGTCACAATAGAGATGGACAAGACGCTTGTTTCCTCATGCACAATAGCCAAAACTTTATTCACAAAACCCATATGTTGAATATTGTTCCTTTTTTTTTTCTGTCGGGGTATGCTTTGCCTGTTAGGTTTTTTTTGCACAAGCTTTTCCCACAGCTGTGTTTACGGGGCACGTCCTCCCCAAGCTCTGTCCTGCTCCTGCCTTGCAGCATCTGGAGGCACCATTCCCTCATGGCTTTGCATCTCAAATGCCTTTACCTCTCAGCCTGAGAGGTTTCACACTTTTACCCCGTGGGAGGGAAGGAGCTGGGGGCATGGCGGGGTGGCTGCTGCTGGGGTTACACCAGGACAGCATTTCTGTGGGCACAGTTTGGTTGCTCAGAGCCCCATCTCAGCCTGAGTGGTTTCATGGGTGGCTTTGGCACATGGCAGAAGTTGTGGCCAACTCTCTGCCAGTCCAGGGGATCAGCTTTGCTCCCACTGAGTCATCCAGGAAGGTGAAACCTTCAGGCTTGGCATGAGACCCACAGGAACTCTCCTGCCCAGGGCAGCACAGCAGATCTCTTCCTGCAGGAATGAGAACATCCAAAATACTCATTCTTGCAGTCCTGTGTTGCAGACATCTTTTCATGTAAAATCCTTCCCTTAGGATTTGTCCTTCCTGAGAAGCTGAGAGGCCTCAAGGACAAAATGTAAACAATGATTGTCTGCTGCTGTGGAATGCAACAGGTGGATTTTTGATTGACCCATCTTGGATGTTTATAATTAATGGCCAATCAAGGCCCAGCTGTGTTAGACAGAGACAGCTGCCTTTTGTTATCATTCTTTCCTTTCTATTATTAGCCAGCCTTCTGATGAGAACTTTTTTTTCTATTCTTTTAGTGTAGTTTTAATGTAATATATATCTTAAAATAATAAATCAGCCTTCTGAAACATGGAGTCAGATCCTCATCTCTTCCCTCATCTGAAAACCCCTGTGAACACCATCACAGTCCTGGAGAATGACAAACTTCTGGATGAAAGGAAGGAGGGAAAACTCTCTGGTAAGAACTTTGTTTAATTGCTAGGCACTGTCCCCAAGGCACAGCCCCAAAAAATTAATGATGAAGGAGCTGGTTATGGCTTAGGAAAAGCCATTTGCAAATATCTAATGGAAGAGGGAGAGCTGTCTTAAGATGAGTTCTTTAAATTGCCTCTAACCCATAAATGAGGCACCGGGGTCTGTAGAGTATCCCCTATAATGAGTGCCTGCTAGAAGAGGTCTGTTAGCTGGGGAAAGCTTTGCTATTAAATTAAATCCCTCCCAATTTAAATTAAAACCTGCCAATTAGATATGAAATGCAAACTGGTCACTTCCCACAGTTCTGCAAAGTTGGGCACATTAAATTCTCTGTGTATTTCACCATGCAGGAGGTTGAGATGCATAAACAGAGCACTGCTGAATTAAACACAAAAGAGAAGGACTGGAAGGAAGTTCATTGTGCTCCAGGTAATCAATCACGCTGGTTTAGTCCTTCACTGGGACTTCTTCAAGGCTGCTTTTACCAGAGGGGACCTTGTGATTCTGCACAACTCCTGCCAGGAGGGGACAGCCCCAGGCTGGGCTCTGCTCCAGGGAACAGGGACAGGAGCAGAGGGAACGGCCTCAGAGGAGCTGAGGGTGGGCACAGCAGGAATTTCCCCATGGAGAGGGGGCTCAGGGATTGGAAATGCCCAGGGAGGGTTGAAGTGCCCATCCCTGGGGGTGCCCAGGGAATTCCTGGAGGTGGCACTGAGAGCTCTGGGCTGGGGACAAGCTGGGGATCAGGCACAGCTTGGCCTGGATGGTCTTTGAGATCTTGTCCAACCTCAGTGATGCTGTTTGTGACTCCATGTGATTCTCAGTGCTCTGGCTGTGGGATTTCCTGCCATTCGGTAGACTTTTACCGTCCTAAATGTCGCAGACAACTTTTATGAAAAATCCTTTCCTTAGGATTTTTTCCTTCCTGAGAAGCTGAAAGGCCTCAGGAACAAAATGTAAACAATGATTATCTGCTGCTGTGGAATGCAACAGGTGCATCTGTGATTGGGCCATCTTGGATGTTTCTAATTAATGGCCAATCACAGTCTGCTGGCTCAGCTCTCTGTCCGAGCCACAAACCTTTGTTATCAGTCCTTTCTAAGCTTAGCTAGCCTTCTGATGAAACCTTTTCTTCTATTTGTTTAGTATAATTTTAATGTAATATATATCATAAAATAATAAATCAAGCCTTCTGTAAAATGGAGTCAGATCCTCGTCTGTTCCCTCAACATAAGATCCCTGTGAACACGGTCAAACCTAAACTTCATTCTTCTTCTCTTTTAAAACCTTTCCTCCTTTTCCCAGCACAGCAGGGCCTCTCTCTGCTCAGTGTTGCCCTCCAAGATGCTGCTGGACATCCAGGAAAGGAGAAGCTCAGTGACTCCCCAGGCACTGCCTGCTCTTTCCAGAGCCACAGCCTGAGCTGTTCCCTTGTCAGCTGAAGAAGAATGGTCTGTTGACAACAAAATGGATCCGATTGTTTTATTATATATATCTCCCTGCATAATTCACCAGTTGGGCAGGCAGGGTAGTGGGGAGATATTTATAGATACTAGAAATGTCACCAGGGTGCTCATTCTTCATCCTTTGAAAATCATCACAGGAAAGAGTTGGCTGCAAAATGCTACAAGAGGATGGTGAATAATTTGATGCTTTAGGGGGTGAAAAAAAAATCTTGACAGGCATGAGATTTTTCCAGCCATATCTGCCCAAACCAGGCAATTAAATCCAGCTGGACAGGCTCTTTATTAGGAGTGATTCATTAGTCAAAGGTCAAGGTTTTCTATCCATGAGCTCTTGAGACAGCTGCCCACTTGGCACTGCCATGTGCACCTTCCTCTGCTCTCCCGGGCTGGGCTGGAGGATCCCAGCATGGGCAGGAGCTGGAGCTGCTGCAGAGCCCAGGGAGGCTCCAGGATGATGCCAGGGATGGAGCAGCTCTGCTGGGAGGAGAGGCTGGCACAGCTGGCATTGCTCACCTGGGCAGGAGGAGCTTTAGGGTGAGCTCAGTGTGGCCTTGCAGGGCCTGAAGGAGCTGCAGCAAAGATAGAGAGAGAGAATTGGCAGGGGATGGGGACAGGACCCAGGGAATGGCTTCAGAATGACCCAGGGCAGGGCTGGCTGGGAGATTGGGAATCAGGAATTGTTCTCTGGCAGGGTGGGCAGGCCCTGGCACAGCTGTGGCTGCCCCTGGATCCCTGGCACTGCCCAAGGCCAGGATGGGCAGGGCTGGGAGCACCTGGGACAGTGGGAGTTGTCCCTGCCATGGCAGGGGTGGCACTGGGTGGGCTTTGATCCCTTCCAACCCAATCCATTCTGGGATTCTGTCATTTTCAGGCTGTTTAATAACATGGAGCACATGGCTGCTCACTTTTACATAAAACAGGGGACCCTGGGGAGTGACTTTGCCATCACTGGAACAAGTCCCACCAGGCATTGTCCAGGCCCATCCTGAGGGTGCTCTCTGCCCTACAGCCCCTCCATCCTGGCCCCACTCCTTCACCACTGAGCTCCCCACACCTGCTTTACCCCAGCCCTTCCTCCAGCACCCAGCACAGCCCAGCTGGGCAAACAAGGCTTTAAACAGCCAGGTTGGTGTTTGGGGGTGCCCAGGGAATCTCAGCCTGGCTCTCAGCCTTTCCCTGGATCCTGGGGCTGCTTTGGGCCTGACTCCTCCAAAGGTCTGTGGTCAATTGGGTAAGTCCAGTTTGGTGACATTTTGCAAAGAGATGAAAGCCAGAGAAGGGAAATTGTGCTATTGAACACTGAATGTCAGGTAAAATTGACTGAACTCTCCCAGGACAGAGAAATGGCTTTTCCACAGCCTGGGAATGTTGAACCTGCTGCAAATTATAATTGGCAGAGGAGCGCAGTTCAAAGTGGAGTCTTCACAAATGCTTTGTAGTGGTGTCCCATGCTCTGGGGTTAACCAGCTCCATTTTACTGCCACTGTTGCTCACAGAGCAGAGGAAAACGAGGAGCTGGCACACAAAGGAGAGCCTGGTGGCTGGGCAGGAGATTGGCTCCACTGGGGCAAATTATTGCAGCTATTCCTGGGCACAGGCAATGCCCAGGGATGCAAATCCTGCCCGTGTCACTGCTGCAGTGTTTACAGCACAGGAGCAGCTGTAACATATCAGCAAGATGCATTCGTTTTATAATGTGGCATTAATACATTTAATTAGCAAAGGCTTATTAGATTCATGTCTGTTATTATGCATTGTTTTTTAAATGACTGTAATTGCCCAAACAAATCTACAAATGTATTTACCTTGTTCATGGCTGTGAGCCTCATTTAAAAAGCTTTTAGGCTGTACAAGACGTTCATGGAGTTATAAGCAGCCCCTCTAATTGGAGTGCTGGTGTTGCTGTCAGTGGAGAGGGTGATTTGAGGCTGGAAATAATTTGTCCAAAGGCCTTGAAACTCACTTATATGTGCAAACTTTAGGGTTCACTTCTAGGAAACTCCTAAATCCTTCATCTTGATTAGTGCCAGAAGCAATGAAGAGAAACCCTGAGCCTGAATTTGGTATTTTGGTTCAATGTTCCTGAGAATCCAATGGGAACTGGGATAAAGGAGCTGTCAGATGGAGCAGCTCCAGTGCATGAGCCCCTCTGGTCCGTGGGAAGGGCTGGTTCAGTGCCCCAGCCTCCCTGTGGAAAATTCAGAATATTTGTGGCATTGTGGGAGGCTTGACGAAAGCCACACGAGGAAAAGTGGCTCATGTCCATGAGGGAGGTATTGTCCAGGTCAGCAGCCCTAGAGACCCTGGCACATTCAGGGCATTTTGAGGATAATCATATAAAATCACAGAATTACAGAATGCCTGAGGCTGGAAAAGATCTCAGAGACCATTGAGACCGCCCTGTGCCTTATCCCCACCCTGTCCCCAGCCCAGAGCACTCAGTGTCACCTCCAGGAATTCCCTGGGCACCTCCAGGGACGGGCACTCCAACCTTCCCTGGGCATTTCCAAGGCCTGAGCCCCCTTTATATGGGGAAATTCCCGCCGTGCCCACCCTGAGCTGCCCTGGCCCAGCCTGAGGCCGTTCCCTCAGTCTGTCCTAAGGCTGAGTCTGTCCCAGCTGTGCCACCCCCCTGCTCCCCATGGCCCAGGGGAACCAGGGCTGCCCTGGGCAGAGTGAGGGGACAGGGAGGAAGAGCTGAGGTGGGCACAACCTTTGGAGGAGCTGGGGACCCCTGATGTGATGGTTCCAGGCTCATTTCTGGGGAGGAACTGAGGCCATTCCCTCTGTGCCTTCCTTTACCAGCTCTGTGACAGTGGGGTGAGTCCCCTGTGGCTGCTTTGGGTCCATTCAAAGGTTTATCTCAGAATCAGAGAGTTATTAAGGTGGGAAAAAAACCTCTGAGATTATCAAATCCACCCTTAGTCTCCTCCCTGCTTGGATCACACTGAGAGCTTGGGATCTAGCAATTTTTCACCAATAAATGAGTGGCTTGTTGGCATTTTCCTTCCATTTGTTACCAAAATTGTGAGGCTCCAGCCCCCTCCTGCCTCCTAATATCACACTGTGATCTTCCCTGAGAGATCCTCCCTTGCAGGGAGAGGAGAGAGGAGAGAGGAGACGAAGAGAAGAGAAGAGAAGAGAAGAGAAGAGAAGAGAAGAGAAGAGAAGAGAAGAGAAGAGAAGAGAAGAGAAGAGAAGAGAAGAGAAGAGAAGAGAAGAGAAGAGAAGAGAAGAGAAGAGAAGAGAAGAGAAGAGAAGAGAAGAGAAGAGGAGTGGCACAGCACCAGTGCCAGGAGACGTGCTGGGAGCCTCATGAGATCAGCCCTCACTTCCCAGCACAAAAAGGCAGCACACAGGGCACGAGGGAATGAGGTTTGGATCTTGTCAGCCCTGGAAATTAATTATCTGCTCTTGAAAAGGAGCAAGTTCTCCAAGTTAATGACAATTAGCAATAGAAAATTGTAGAGGGGGAAAGGAAAAGGAACAAAAGTGAAACGTTCTCTAAAGAAAGGTATTGGGAGGTAAAAGAGCCACAAGCAGAGAGGCAGTTCTGACTAAAAGCTTGGAGGGTGGATGATGTTAGCAACTGCAAATAGAATTGAATGGAGAACAAGTGCAAAGGGGAAAAAAGGAGTTCTTCACAAAGCAAAGCTGGAAGATGTGGGAAATTGCTGAGGAAAGCTGAGAGCAGTGGGAGAGAGCCTGTACCAGGCAAAATTACAGTCCTGGGATTCCTTCCCAGTGGGTCAGGTCCCACCATGGCCAGTGCTCAGCTCTAATCCCTGCTTTGGACAGATGGACAGCAGGTCTGGTGGTTTTGAGGTGAATTTTGCACACCGGGAGATGTTTACCTCTGCTCCTAAAGCAGGGGAATGAATCCCCCTCTCTGCAGCCTGACAGGGCTGTTGGCACATCCTGGGCTGTGCCCTGGGCTCCAGAGAGATCCCTGGGAATTCCCAAAGCCCCCAGGTGAAAAGGCCACAAGGGATGGCCAGATGGGATGAGGAGAACATGGGTGGAAGGTTATTAATGCTGGATTAAAGGCCAGCAAGGACAATTACTGCCAGACTTTGAGGCTTTGTAGGACTTGGGTCTTGTCAGACAGACAAAAGATGCAATTCCAGGTTGGGCTGACAAAGGTAATGGGCTTAGTGCAGGCGAGGCATTTCATTTCATAATGCATCGTGTGCTAATTATAAATAAAATACATAAAACCATAAAGGAAATAAAACTTCCCTTTGGGAAATGCAGAGGGAGTGGGTGGGGATGGCTGCCTGACAGATCAGAGAAAGTGATTTTGAGGCTGATGCCTGAAAAGCCTCCTGGAACAGAGGCTGGACAGAGTTAAAGGAATAAAGCGGGGATTTATTAAAAGGAGTCAAAGGATCCCCCTTGGGCAGTGCAAGAGCCCAGCCAGGGCTGCACCCAAGATGGACCCAGGATGGACTCAGAGTCAGGAGTTTTCACCCTTTGATGAGTTCTGGTCCATTTCCATGCTGGGTTCAGTGTCCAGTCCCAGCTCCAGGGGATGCAGTCCCACCCTCCCACGTTGCTCTCCTCCATTCCCTGTTGTTTGCACTTTTTGGGGCTGGAGCTGCAGAGGTGTCCTTGGTTCTGGGGCTGGAAAAGGATTGTTCTGTGTGCCTGAGCTGTGAGGAGACCTTGCTGACACTTTCTGTGGAGTTCAGAGTTATTTACCAATGCAGTGCAGAGCCTGGGAAATATGAAAACTCGAATTTAAGGCATCAGGGCTAATTAGAGGAACCAGTTGTGTGTCCACTTGGAGATCACAGAGGAGCCAGCTCAGCCTGGTGGTCAGCGAGCCCAGGTACCAACTCTGCCTGCCCACAGCTCTGTGCTCCTGTCCCTGCTTGCATTATCCAGGCCACTTTCCTCATCTGTCCCCTCTTGGGACTCGTTTGTCCCCAGCTTGTTTGGTGTGGAACATCTGGGCTGGGGCAGGGCCAGTATCTGCTGCTGAGCCAGGCTGGGCAGGTGGGACAGAGGGACAGGAGGGACAGAGGGACAGGAGAGACAGAGGGATAGGGACACGTGGCATTCACAGAGCCAAGGCTCAGCCCCACTGCTCGTGCTGGGGGCAGAACAAGCAGCACCTCTGCAAATCAATGAGACATTTGGGCGCCAGCTGGGATCTCCTCGAGTGCAGCTGACCTCTGCAGCTGGAGCACAGCCAGGAGGCAGCAGGATGGAGCAGATGACAATAAAACACCTCTATTAACACTGCCAAGGCAGGAGAGTGAAGAAGTGCTTTGTCAGGAGCCATCTCCTCACCCTCCACGAGCACACAGTGCTCGTTTAATGTCGGGTTTAATGTTGAGCTGTGTCTAAAGAACAGGCTGAGGTTGCTGGGAGTGAGAGCTGCCCCCAGCCTGGCCATCACCTTTGCTGGCTCATCCATGGCCTTGTGATGGGCTGATCACAGCATGGCAGCCACAAGGGTTCCTCCAAACCTTCCCTGTGGCCTCATCCTCAAACCCACCCTGAACCCTTCCAGCTCTCTGTTGTGCTGCACACTGTATGTGCACAAGAAATATTCATCATTATTTTAATAATGTATGATCTCCAAGACATCGTGGCAACCAAAAGGGCTGCACTGGGAAATCAAGATGCATCTGGTTCTTCCCTGGAAAAGAGAACAGCCTGAGGCATTCCATTGCCCACATCCATCCTCAAACAAGGCAGCAAGCCAATGCTCTCAGCCCTGCTGGAAGATTGTTCTGTGGGTTAAACCTGCAGCAGAAGAGCCTGGGTTTCAGGGAGGTGGATCAGCAAGAACAAGGAAAAGGGCAGCCCTCAGGGAGATCTTCCAAAGGCCTGTTTGTACTGGGAAAGGGCAGGATGTTTGCTGGCTGGCAGGTCCAGCTCTGCTCACTGGGAGGTGAGAGCTGCCAGCACATGGCTGGAGATGGCCAGGAGATGGATAAACAGTAGCCATGAGATTGGTCAGCAGAAAAATTATGTAAAAAGTAGAAAGTGACGACAAATAGAACCATGTGTAAAACCCTGAGAGGATTTTAGTGCTTCCCCATGTCATTCTTGCACTTGGTTGCCCAATATTTTAGATTCCTCAGGAAATCAACCTCCCCTTGGAAAGAGTGGCCAGGACAGTGTGTGAGGGGACTCCTGGAGCATGTGGGGTCAGCTGGGGCTGAAGGATGAACATTTCTCTCTGTCAGGCCTGCTGGGGGGCTGAGGATGCTCTGGAGCTGCTCCAGGGAGCAGAGAGGTGGGTGAAACCATGCTGGACCCAGGACACAACTTATACTACAGAGATACCTTTAAATAATTAAGAGTGAGAGAGTTTATTAGTTCTAAGGGTGCTTGTTCCTGTATCATCCTTCCTGGGAAAGATCTGCACAATTTTTTTCCCACTCTAAAAATGTCTGGCTTCAGCTCCCAGGCCCTGCTCCTGTTGCTTCTCCCAGTTTATTGAGGAGCCCTTCAGAACTTGGTGTTTTTCCACATTAAGCCTCTCTGTGTTGTGAGCACATTGTCTTTCAAGTGTCTCCTCAATTAGCTAAACAGGTTGAGGTTTTAAATCCTTCACTTCAAAGTGTTCTCTTCCACCCTCAAATCATTTTTATGGCTCTTTTTGCACTCGTTCCCTTTTTATCATCCCTCTAATGTGTGTGGATGGCCTCAGCCCGTAGTCCCCAGGGGCTGGAGTCACCTCCCTGCCCTGGGAACATCTCAGAGCAGAGCTGGCTCCCTTGCTGCTGAGTCATGGTGAGTTATGGTGCTGTTCTGACCCCTCAGTCCTGGGCACTGCTGGCACTTTGGGATCAGCTGCAGAGCCCTGCCAGAGCACCAGGGAGCACAGGAGAAACTGAACAAAACTGTGTGAGATGTGGATGGGATCCTGCCAAGCACAGCACCCTGAGGAGCAGCTGCTCTGGGTTTGCTCTGTGTGCTGTGACCCCTCTGCTCTGCCATCCCCAGGGGAGCTGAATGAGGGGCAGAGCTACTGAATAAAGGAGGGATTTATTCAAAGGCTCTCCTCAATGGATGCACCTTGGGCAGCACCAGAGCCCAGCCAGGGCTGCACCCAAGATGAACCAAAATGGCCCCAAAATGAACCCAAGATGAACCAAAATGGCCCCAAAATGCACGACCAGCCACGGGGTCTCTCACTGTGATCAGCTCTGCTCCATTTGCACCTTGCAGTTCATTGTCCCATTCCAGCTTTAGCCCATGCAGTCCCACCCTGCTTGTCTTTCTCTCTCCAGCCCATGGAGATTTGGATCATTTGTCCTTGGTGCCCAGCTGGAGCAGGAATTGTTTTGTCTCCCTGCTCTGTGCACAGAGCTCACCATCCCCTGATGTGAACCCAGACCCACACACTAAAGCAGCACAGAATGTGAAAAATATAGAAACTAAAACCTGAGGCATCAGTGTCAGCACCAGCCTGAGCTTCCAGGGGTGAAATGACCATTCCACATCATCACCATTGCCTAAGTATCCCCTGCCAAACCCCTCCATCAGCTGATTTAGGGCTCCTCTGTTCCAACAGCCCCTCTGTTGGGAGGGCAGTGCCTGCTCTGAGACCTCTGGCTCTGATGGGAAGATGCATTCACAGTGTCCTGGAGAGCAGGGCAGTTCAGACTTGGGGACACATCTGGATGTGGTGGCTGTGTGTTTTGACCATGTAAAATTTATTTAATTACAAAGCAAGGAGGTGGCTGCCAGCAGAGAATGAGAAATTGTCCTGTTTTACATGGAGAGCCTTTGGATTCCAGCACAGAAAACCTTTCAATTCCAATGCAGCAGAGCCCAGACAGTGAGTAATAACCTCTTCAACAGGTGCTAACTTGAATTTACCTTGGGAAAAATACGTGCACTGGAAGGCAATTAATCAGATAATCCAACATTTGACTAAATCCCTTTCTTGAACTCTTTGATCTCCTCAATTAGCTGCTACCAGGCTGCCTTGGAAAAAAATTCCTTCCAACATAACAGGGCTGGGTGAAAACCATGAATTATCAGCCCCAGTGCTCAGAGCAGGGCCAGAGAGGGGGGCAGAAGGTCAGACACAGCCTGGCCTGCCTGGGGGAGATGGAGAAACTGCTGCTGCAGCTGCTGGGGGCTTTCCCTTTTCACCCACAGCAGGATCCGCTGTTCTCCTGTGTCACCATGATATTTCATGAAAAATCCCTTCACCAGGATTTCTTCTCCTGGGAAGCTGGGAAGCTTCAGCTTCTCCCTGTTTTGTTGCTTTGGAATGTGATTTGGAGAATTGTTCACCCAGCATGTGAATTTTTAATTAATGACCAATCACAGTCCAGCTGTGTTGGACTCTCTAGTCAGTCACAGGTTTTTATTATTCATTCCTTTCTAGCTTTCTGATGTCTCCTTTTTCTTTCTTTAGTATAGTTTTAGAATATAATATAATGTAATATAATGTGATATAATATAATATAATATAATATAATATAATATAATATAATATAATATAATATAATATAATATAATATAATATAATATAATATAATATAATATAATATAATATATCATTAATATAATATATAATATATCAGCCTTCTGAAAACATGAAATCAAATTCTCATCTCTCACCTCATCCTGGGGACCCTCACACCACAGCAGTGGCTGTGCCCTGGCAAGCAGCCCAGCCTGGAGGGACAGGGAGAGCTGGTGGGTGATGGTCACGCTCTACTGAGCTGATTGCAGCACTTCAGCAGCCTCAGGGGGCTGTGGTGGTGCAGGAGATCAAACCAAAATCCAAGCCAAACTGCTCTGGTGGTGAAGCTTGTCTGGCTTGTATTTACAGCCAGCTCTGCATGTCCCCAGGCCTGTGGGAATCCATAAAATCAGAGGGTTTTGGGAAAGCTGCAAAAGGCCTCAGAGGCAGCAGAACTGTGATTAGAGCTAAGCAACAGCCATGAGATTGGCCAGCAGAAAAATTATTTAAAAAGTAGAAAAGTAAGGACAAATAAAACAATGGTCTGTGTATTAATGATTGTCTAGAATAACTCCCTAAACTGCAGAAAAGTTTATCTAGTGAGGTATTAGGAAGTTCTAAGCTTAATAATGGAGCTCTGTGCATTGTGTTTTAAGGCTCACAAGCAGGTATTGTATTTGAAATAAGCAAGCATTGTTTAACCAAAGGTACCTGTGCTTATAGTGGTTGGATGGAACTACTGTCAATGTGCTTTTGCTTTGTGTGATTGGTCAAGAAGCTTTTAAAGTGAGTTGTAACATTGAGTTCTGGGTCTGCTGCCTGGGATGTGAGCTGATGGCATCTTCCCTTTGCCATAACCATGGAATGAGAGTGATGCTGGAAAATACAACAGCTCAAGGCACGTTCCCAGCAGTCCCATCCTGATTTGTGATTTGTACACAGCCCCCAGCTGGTGATAAACCCAACCTCCCTCCAAGAGGGCACAACAAGGAGACCACCCTATGGCCACCCCATTGCCAGGCAGCCCTCATTTACCCCCCTCAGAGACCGAAAGCAGCTCTTCAGCCCATGGAGGGGATGTTTCTGTGCAAACACAGCCTCCAGGAAAGCCTGGGTAAATGCCTCTTTATTTTGCTCACAGCAGGCAGTGCAATTTGTCTCTAATGAGCACTAAGGCTCTCTGCTATCACTCAGAGCAGTCATTCTGGACTCTCTGCTTGCATGAAGGAGGCTCAGGGGGGCTCTTGTGGCTCTGCACAGCTCCTGACACAAGGGGACAGCCAGGGGGGTCGGGCTGTGCTCCCAGGGGACAGGGACAGGAGGAGAGGGAATGGGCTCAGCCTGCATTAGGTTTAGATTGGATATTAGGAAAAAATTCTTCATGGAATGAGTGCTGAGCTCCTGAGCTTTGTTTGGATCACTGCAGGCACTGCCACATAGCCCCTGAGCAGAGCCAGCTCCTAAAGGGCTCTGGGGCAGCAGTGTGACCCTAAACCCTCTGCAGCCCCCTGAGCCAGCCCTGAGCTGCTTTCTGACCTGGTGCAGCCTTGTGCCAAGCAAGGAGAGGCAGCAAGGAGAGCAGAGAAACCTTCCTGGGCACGTGTGGGTGACAGGGACACACTGTGCAGGTCACCTGTGAGGTTTGTCCCCCCTCAGTCCCCAGCACCCCGTGGTCACTGCAGGGCTGAGGCTCTTCTGGCAGCAGCCGAGCTTTGTCGGCAGCCCCGAAGCTCAAATTCAAATAAATAAAAAAGTGCTTCAAATTCAGGGAAATAAAGAAGCACTTCCCGAAGCTGGAGGGAGAACAGAAGAGCTGCTACCTGGCATCTGGACAAGGAGAGAGGATGGGGAGCTGCATCCTATCCCCAGAGTGCTCCTGACTCACTCTGTGCCTGGCGTGAGTCACTTCCCAAGGTCTCTCCTTCCAATGTCCCCTCTGCTCTGCAGGGAAAGGAAATGCTCCTGAAAGCTCTTCCAAGCCCCATTCATTATTAAATGCCTTTAAGTGTGTGACTGCAGGGGCAGAAACACCTTGTGGGCACAGATCCTCCTCCCTGGGCAGAAAACACCCCGGGGTTGGAAGGAGCTTGAAGTGACACGAGGACTGGCTGAGCTGTGGACAACAGCTGGGAGGAAGGTGGATTCCTGTTCAGAGCATCCCTGTGGCAATGAGGCAGTGCTGGCAGCCTCCCAGCATTTATTGGAGGCACACAGCCCCCATTCTGTGTGTCCCTGACAGTTTTATTTCCAGGGCAGTGGATCTGGCCCCAGCTTTCAGCAGCTGCTCCTCCTGAGCCTGGATTAAAGAGCTGTTTAATACCCTACACTTTTCACCCCCTAAAAGTGCTTATATGCAGTGACCCTGTCACCTCAGCATCTCACTTTGAATTAAAATGCTGAGCTTTGTAAAAACCTCATTGAAAGCCATTTTCTCAACTCTGTTTTGAGCTGGAATGCCTTTCCACTCAGATATCCATGTCCACCCCAGCAGCCCTGCTCTGGTCCCTGCAGGTCTGAGAGAATTGGTGGCATCAGGACATCTCCTCTTCAAAGGACCCAGCCCATCCTCACTCAGAATTTCCCTCTTTTGTTGCTCTTTTCATCCTAAATTCTTTGCATCTCCTGAAACTTTTACCAGTGAAAAATTCACTCTTATCCCTGGATTGCTGAGCTCAGTGCTGTAAGTGTGTGTGGCCTTGCCCTGAGTGCCCAAACACCCCTGAGGTGGCCCTTGTGAGGGTGAAGCCCTCTCTGGGCTCCTCCTTTGCCACCAGCTCCTCCAAGGATGTGCAGGGATGAAATTCCCTCTCAGATTATCCAGCAGCACAGGATCCAGGGCTGTGGGAAAGGTGGAACTCATTGCACCTCCCCTCCATCCTGCCAGCCCCAATTGGAAGAACTTCAGAGAATTGATTGGAGATTGTTAGACAAGATCTGCTTTTTTAACCCCACGCTGACAGGTGTTAATTACCCTGCAGTCCTTAATTTCCTCATCATTTTCCAGGGCAACTGGGAGCAGAGCTAATCCTTATCTTGGGAAACATTTCTGGTGTTTTTGCTGGGGGAAGAGTGGCAGAGCTGCTGGGAGGATGTGACTGCTGGAGTGGCCGCTCTCACCTCAGCAGCACCTCTGGGGCCTCCCAGCAGTTTTCCTGCATTCTGTCTTTCCAGGAACGGGCACAGTCTTGTCTATTTTCATGTGTGAGCACCCCGAGCCTTCCCAGGTACAGGAATTGCTGCTTTGCTGCTGGAATGGCACTGCTGTGAGAAGGGGACACCAGGCCCCTGCTGTAGGAGTGGCAATGAACAAAAACCCAGTTTAATTGTCCCCTAGGTGCCTCCCATCATTCCCATCCTTCCAGATAAGTGTCCACCAGCTGCTCCTCTTCTCTGCTGCCTCTGAGCCCCCCCCTGAGGCTCCTGCAGGGTCACAGGACCTGCCCAGCCTGTCCCCCTGCTCAGACCTGCCCAGCCTGTCCCCCTGCTCAGACCTGCCCTGTGCCCCATTCCCAGGGAGGGATCACAGAATTAACCAGGCTGGAAAAGACCTTTGAGGTCATCAAGTCCAACCTCTGACCAAACACCTCCTCATCAACTGAACCACGGCTCTGGCTCAGCCTGGGTCATCCCACCACAGCACCCAGGGCACTGCTGCTGGCCAGGGGCTCCTCCTGTCCTGGCACAGCCATCGAAGTGTCCCTCTGGTCACACTTGGGATGTCCTACCGTCACCAGGGGTGGTGCCAAGCTGCCCAGGCCACCACAGCACCTGGGGCCACCACCAGAGAGGCTGAGGAGGTCACCAATGAGGCCAGGGAAGGTGAATTGAGTGAGCCAAACACTGAGCTCTGCATCCGAGTGCTGCCATAATTAACATAGGGGTTGGGAGCAGTGGGATTTGCTGTCTTTTGAGGTAGGAATCAGTCCCAGCTTCATCTCTGTCACCACTTGCTCTCAACACCACAAATCCTGATGTTCTCCTCAATAACTTTTATGGCAAGTGGAGAAATTAGCTAATTCCCCGTTGCTCCATCCCCACTTATTAGTGCTACACAGAACTGGGTAATTATGAATAGAACTGCCAGGCAAAACAAAACTTCTGCCTGAAAAATGCATTTTAATTAACTCTGCTGGATCCACGTGCTCCTTGAGAAGTGCTGATTGTACCTGCTCTGCTCTCACAGGACACCACAAGCCTGGCCAAAGGGCTACAAAAGGACCTTGCCTACCCTCTGGAACCACCTTTAAGATGAGGGTCAGCTTTTCCCAGCTGGGATTTGGGCTTAGGGAGAGCACCTCAAAGCTGGTTTGATCAACTGAAGTTCAATCTACTTAAGTTTGGTCTACTAAAGTTGAGCAGCAAAGTAACAGAAAGATACAGAACCATTGAATTACAGATGGGTTTGGTTGGAGGGACATGAAAGATTATCCAGTGCCACCCCTACCATGGCAGAGACACCTTCTGCCATCCCAGGGTGCTCCCAGCCCCAATGTCATCTTCCTACTCATCCAATGTCCAGAATTCGTTGGGTTGTAAGAGATCTTAAAGATTGTCCTCTTCCACCCCTGCCATGACAGGGACACCTCCCACTGTCCCAGGTGCTCCAGCCCCAGTGTCCAACCTGGCCTTGGGCACTGCCAGGGATCCAGGGACAGCCACAGCTGCTCTGGGCACCTTTGCCAGGGCCTGCCCACCCTCACAGGGAGGAATTCCTTCCTAAAATCCATCTAAACCCAGTCTCTGTGTGAAACCATTCCCTGTGCCCTGTCACTCCATCCCTTGTAAAGAGTGTCTCTCCACTTTCCCTGTTGGCTCCACTCAGGCAGCCCCAGCCAGCTCATCCTGAAACCTTAATTTTTTCCAGGCTGGGCAGTCCCAATGTGCCAAAAACTGAAAAAAGAGCTTGGGGCTTGGTGAGTGAGTGGTGGAGAGGTGAAAACCTCTGCCCCACACAAGGCAGCAGTGGAAAGGATCCCTGGGGCACCAGCAAAGGGAAATATGGAATTACACATTTCCTTCACAAAAGTCAAGGAAAAAACCCTCACCACATTTCCCAGCTGGGCAGAGTGGTAAGGAAGCCCAGGTTCAGTGCTGGTAGAAATAAAAATTCAGTTTGACTCCTCTGGTGTGGCAATGGGGGCTGCTGAGCGAAACCCAGCCTGAGCTCCTTGGAGCTTTCGCATCCTGGAAGGTGATGGGGAAAATCCTCCGTGCTCCACTGCCAAGGGCAAAAGCAAAGGCCCTGTTGGAGCCTCATCACCGTGGGGCATTCCACAGGTTCCAACTTTGCCATTCAGGGCTTTCTAAATGGAGAAAATGTCATGGTTTATGGAGGCAAACTGAAGGAAGGGCAAGTTTAAAATAAAATCTTCCAGGCTTGTGAGACAAAATTGTCTCACAGCAAATGGCAATGTCTCCCTGCTCCCCCTGCTTTTTCCTGGCAAGATGATGAAATGCAGTAAATAAATACATAAAAATAATGACTCTTCCAGACCTTGCAGCATTCATTTTAATAGATGCTATTTAACTACACACAGAATCACAGGTATCTACCTTTCAAACGCTGGTTACAAAGATTGGGAAGGCTGCCAAGAAAATGGCTTTTATTTCCCCCCAATAGATATCAAAAAGAAACAATTTATATGTTGAAATTGCCTTTATTTTTTAATCCATAAATAGTTGTTACTGACAAAAGTGGAAAAATCCTTAAGACTCTAAATTTTACTAAACTGATAATATTTTTGTTTACAGTACATACAGAATGTGCTTTTACAGGTAAGTATAACAACAAGAATAATACAGAGAAAAACAGTCAAATACTGCTCATCTTGAAGCTTGTTTAATGGTTAACCAAGAGTCTGTGCAAAGTTACAGATACAAATGTACTTCCTCTTCAGTACTACTGTATAATAAACATGGAATCCATAAACTGGGCTAAAGCACAAAAATATCCACTCAACCCCTCTTAGGAAATATTGTCCCCCGAACTAAAAATGTTACAGTAAGAAGTGTCGTTCTCAGAGCCAAGAAATTCTTGCTACAAAAATGTCTCAGGGGTTTGCGGGCGGCGGAGCAGAGGGTGAGGGGGAGAGGCTCCTCCTGGCAACAGGGTGGGATGGAGAGATCCAGGGGTGGGATGGAGACCTCCAGGGATGGAGACAGACCTCCAGGGGTGGGGAGAGACTTCCAGGGATGGGATGGAGTTCTCCAGGGGTGGAGAGAGACCTCCTGGGATGAGGAGAGACCTCCCAGGGTGGGATGGAGACTTCCAGGAGTGGGATGGAGATCTCCAGGGGTGGGAGAGTCCTCTAGGGATGGAGAGAGACCTTGTGGGATGGGGAGAGATCTTCAGGGGTGGGATGGAGACCTCCTGGGATGGGAGAGACATCCAGGGATGGGGAGAGATCTCCAGGGATGGGGAGAGACCTTCTGGGTTGGGGAGAGACCTTCTGGGGTGGGGAGAGACCTCCAGGGACAGAGAAAGATCTCCAGGGAGAGAGGGAGACCTCCAGGGATGGGAGAGACCTCCCAGGATGGAGACAGACCTGTAGGAATGGGGAGAGACCTCCCGGGATGGGGAGAGACCTCCTGGGACAGAGAGACACCTCCCAGAATGGGAGAGACCTCCAGGGATGGAGAGAGACTTCCAGGGATGGGGAAAGACTTTCCAGGATGGGGAGAGACCTCCAGGGACACAGAGAGACCTCCTGGGACAGAGAGACACCTCCAGGGAGGGAGACCTCTTTGGATGGAGACCTCCTGGCAATGGAGAGAGATCTTCTGGGATGGAGACCTTCAGGGATGGAGATCTCTTGGCATGGAGAGAGACCTCCTGGCATGGAGATTCCTGGGATGGAGAAAGACCTCCCAGGATGGAGAGAGACCTTCTAGGATGGAGACCTCTCAGGATGGAGACCTCCTGGCATGGAGACCTCCCGGACATGGCGTGGCCACGGTGGAGAGCCGGGGTGTGGGAGCAGAGATCTCTCTCAGATTAACACTGACACACTCAGACAGCTCCATCCAGCTCTCCCCTGGCCTTGGGTGAAGCACATTTTGCTTCTCCCAGCTGGGATTTGGGCTCAGGAGGGCACCTCTCACCATGGAGAGCTGGGAATGATCCCTGCTCCCACCTGCCCGTGGACACACAGCACAGGAGTGGCTGTTCCCCAAGGAGCAGCCCCAACATGGGCTTATTGCTAACAACACTCTCTAGAAAATATTTAAGCCCCTTTCTCACACCTTTCCCATCTTTCACTCAGCTGAAACACACCTGAACACCAAATCTGTTTGTGCCAAAGGTGTTTCAGCAGAGCCCCTCCTTCCAGGTTAAGCAGTAAATCTGAAACTAAACTAAGACAAGCTATTTCTCTGTGAGCTGAACATGGCAAATTGATCACAAATAGAACACACATCTCAAACACAATTAAAGTTATCCTGTTCCATGGAGATTTTGTTTGTGGTGGTGGAAGAAGATGAGGATGTCTTCCCAGCTACCAGGAGCTACATAAACCTGATGCCAAGCTCCTGCAGATTCCTGGTGGGAATGCTTCTGACAGAACAGAAATGTGCATGTGGGAAGCTCAGATTCCTGGGAGCAGCTTTGCAGCCAGCCAGGCTCAGCAGACAGAAATTAAATCCAGGCCAGGGAAGGAGGGCTTACTCCTGGACAACTGCCTCTTGTTTCTTCCCACCCACCCCCATCCCCAAGTAACAGATCATCATTTATAAAAGGAACATTAAAACATTGAAAAATATTTCTTTTTTTTTTCTTAAAACACGATTCAGTGGCATTAGAAGGCTTTTTATGACAAAGTTTCTGTTCCGTGTGGTGCTGTGTGTGGTTCATTAAAAATAGTTTTCCACATTTCAAAGAATGATTCAACACAGTTTGGAAGCTTCAGTTGGTACAGGGTCAGTCAGAACGTGTTGATTGCATTTTACAGTATGTATGTATATATATATATATTTGTATTTATATACACATACACAGAGAATTGTATAAAACCCAGTGCAGCCATCCAGGATGTATTGCTGCTCAGGGAATGCAAATAATTATCAGCTTGTAGGAAATACTATAAATTTTCTACATCCCCCTTCCCCAGTCCCTGCACATGCACTCTGGGAACTGGACACTCCCCAGGTGTTTGCTTGCACCTGTGGGTGGAGAAAATACAGATCAATTCTTCAGAGTGTATGAGATTAATCAAGGCAGGTTATATTTCACTGTACAGAGGAATGTGGCTGCTTCCCACTTTTCTCCTGAGTGCAGGGTGTTGTGGTGACTCAGACACGAGGAGAAGGAAGCAGGAGGGTCCCAGGGCAGGGAACAGCATCCCTTGGAGCTGCAGCCTGCCAGGACCCTGCCCAGAGGAGAGCAGTGGGAACCTGGGCAATCCCAGCCCAGCACTCTCCTCCTGGGCAGAGAGGATGTGGCACATCACACACCACGTGTCAGGACAATGACAAACAAGATTAACAAAAACACTTTGCTGCTCTACAGTTTCTGTTGTGAGAGGGTCTCAGAGCACTTCACAGACCTTGTGGTCTGAGCCCTCCACAGGACTGGAAATTCCCATTATCATCACATGGGAATGAAGTGCTGGGGACCAGGCTGTGAGTGATGACACTCGGTCCCAGACCAAGTGTTCTTTCAGTGACAAATTCTCAGAGGGAGGAATAAGGGAGAAAAATGACCTAAGGACACCTTTGTGTGTGCCGAAATGCCATCCACGGACCCATTCCAGCACACAGAGTGAGTGCGCTGTGGGAACACATGGTGGTATTCAGGGCACAGTTCCTTCCCAAGGAAATTTGCTGAAAATTTTCTGTGGTGGCGGCAGAGTCCCTGAAGAGATTTGGCCTAAAAAGGCTCCTTGTGGGACACATCTGCTTGAAGCAGTTGAGTGGGTGGAAAAAAGACAAGGAAATGAGGCTGAAATTTCTCTGGAGGATTCTTGCCCAGGTAAGACACAAAAAGGCAGAGGGCCTGTGATATTTGTTAGCCACAACAGGAGAAGACACAGACGTCAAATGGCCCAGCTCAGCATCAGCACAGGCTACTTGAATGAAAAATTTCCAAATTTGCATCTGGTCCAGCAGCTTCTTAGCTCACAAATGGAACATTTAGATGAGGACTAGAGCTTGAGACAGATAGCTATGGACATGGAAAGAGAGGAGTGTTCACCTACCCACAGCCTCCCACGTCACCTCTGCTCCAGCTCTGCCACCACAGCTCCTGGAGACTCTACAGTGCACTCTGCTCTCCCACAGTGTTCAGACCTCCCTGGCTTTGCCTGGGCCAAGGGAGAGTGGAAGAGCCCCAGAACCTCAGCAGGGGCTGCCTCCCCATCAGCCGTGAGAGCTTCTCTTCTCTTCTCTTCTCACGAGTCCCACCCTCTGGCCTGTGGGAAGGTCAGCAGGGCAATGTTTTCACAGGGATTGTCTTCTGGGAGGAGAAATCCAGGGGCTGAGCCGAGGAGCTTGGAGGTAGTCAGGGGAGAGTAGTGTCCATCAAAGGAGGGGGCAGGAGGCGAGCTGTGAGCCTGTTGTCTCCCATCCCTCCCGTGCCATGGACTGCCACCCTGATCCACAGACAGTTCTGGTTGTTGCCCAGAGTGATTTTGCCCAAGGCTGCAGGATCTGACCCTGGAGACTTTTATTTATTTATTTATTTATTTATTTAATTTATTCCCTCCCAGCTCAGTTTCCGTCAAACAAAGCCCCAGTAACCTCTGACTGATGGAGCCTTTCTCAGCACAGTCTCCATCAGATGGGGCAGGATAAAGCTCTGGAAATAGGACCAGCTCCAGGACAGCCTGGGAAGGAGAAAGGCCACCTGGACACCCCACTGAGGCCCACCTGTGTGTCCCACTGGGGTAAGGACATGCTCCTCCTGCCTGCCCTGCACCAGACAATGCTGGTGCTGCACCAGAGCCTCCACAGGAGACTCACGCCCTAAATCATTGTTTGCTACAGGACTTGGCACAGTTGGGCTGGGAGTGTCATTAAGGCCAGGAGGTGGGAGGTATTTGAGGGGAGGGAGGAGGGCAGAGCAAGGTTTAGGATGCCTAATGAAGAGTTGTTTAGGAAAAGAGTCAGTGTGGGGATGTGGGACACGAAGAGAAGCGCAAGGGATGTACTCACAGCCTGAAGTCAGACATCACCTCACCCCAAGGAAGGAGCGTGCCTGCCCTGACCCATGGGGTGCGTGCATGTGCTGGGGCCTCGAGGGCACGCTGGGGACAGTGTCCAGCACCCACAGCTCCAGCACCAGCTCTGGCTGGCCTTCAAACCCTCTGAGACCCTTTCCTGGCTGCAGAAGTGTGTTCTGGTGGGAGTCATTTTTACAGAGTTTGGTAGGAACACAAATCAAAGGGGGGAAAAGAAAATGAAAAGAAAAATCAAACCCAAATCTAACAAGAAAACAAAGCAAAGCCCAATCTGTCTGGAAAGCCAAAGGTAAAACCCTCTCAAATTCTGGACCCACGAGTCTATGTTTTAAAGATTTTACAAATATACAATATCTAATTAGCATTATATCAGATATACAACATGCCCATTAATTATAATTATGCTGGATATATAATTTATATGCATGAAATGTAACTGTCTTCATGGTTAGGATTGGGACTCAGTGGAATTGGAATTTGGAAGGTTTTCTTGGGAGGCCATTGCAGGGAGAAAGAACCACGGAAAGTTACCGACCTGCTTTTCGGTAAACAGACACCCTCAGCCTTGTGCCTCTGCTAAGGGCTGCAAAAAGATTTGCTACATATGGATTCTAGGCTGTGAATGGGAGGAGAAAATGCTCAGAAACAGGGGAACTGGGCCATGGAAAATGCTATAGGGAAAAGAAACTTGTGGGGAGAATCCAGGCTCGGTGAGAGGCGCAGCAGCCTCGGTGGGGTCGGGACCTGCCCCAGCACAGGTCAGCAGTGTGGAGCTGAACGGGTTCTGCTGCTTCAGGTTCAGCAGTGGTGAGAAGCTGGAGGAAGAGAAACCCTCTTCCTCATTCCTATTTACATGTTGGAGACACCAAGATACTAGAATGAGAGGAGAAAAGGGTCTAACAAGCATTTCAGCATATTTGTGCTTATTGAACACGTCAACCCCACTACTTCCTACACTGAGAGAGCAGGCAATTTGTAGGCACTAGTATGTTTTTTTATCTTATGAGTATATTTAGTATAAACTAAAACTTTATTTCTCAGCCAGGCTATTCTTGTCCCTAGATCTGCCAGTCCCGAAGGAAAGTCTGCCCTTGAATTTGCTCCAAGGGTGACAGAGAACAGATGTGTGGTTGCTGACGGGTGTGGAGCAGCCTGGAGCTGGCCCCAGCAGCCAGGACTTCCCTACTTGCTACAGAAGGGCCAAACATGAGGGCCAAGAACGAGGCCCCTTCCTGCCAGGATTGGGGGGGGGCTGCATTTCCTCCTCCCTGTCTCAGGCTGCTTCTCCTTGGAGCAACTGAAAAGTCCTGAATTCATGGAAACTATGGGGTAATGCAGGTGAGCCCTTGGAAGGAGCCATCGATTACTATGGCTTTCTTTGACAGAAACTGATGCACGCCAGGAAATTCCCTCTGTCATCCCTCACTAGTGTCTGACTGCCGCTTCAGTTCTTCCTGTGTCACTGATGGAGGGGTGGCTTTAAAAACAACGTGGGTGGGACTGCCAGAGAAGTCTTTGCAGACACTGAGTTAGTAGAGGTTATCTTGGCCTATAAGGCCACTGCAGAACAGGGTGCTGTGGCCACCCCAGTCCTTAAGGAGTATCTACAATGCACTGGGTCGTGTCAAACAGTCACCTCAGTTTTGCTGGCGGTGCGGTAGTGGTGGTGGTGCCCGGGGATGTAATGCAGCTGCTCCACCGTGTTGTGCCGGCGCGAGGCGAACGCTTGGCGCTTGGCCGAGGTCGGGTTCATACCCAAGGTGTTGTACAAGTTATTTGAGGCACTGGGATGGGAGTGCATTTTTGACATCCTGTAGCGATCCAAGACCGGTGTTGACACAAAGACATCCGTGTGTGACAGCGCCCTGGACATGGACTGCTCGGGGTAGGCCGAGCGCTCCGGGGACAGCAGCGGGTCCTGCGAGTGCAGGCGCTCTGCCGACAGCAGCTGCTCGTCCGACAGGATCCGCTCGTAGGACATGCTGAACTCCTCGGGCATGATCCTCTCCGGAGACAGCACCCTGTCCTGGGACATGGCCCTGATGGGGCGGCGTGGCCTGTCCCGCTGGTTGCCCTGCTGGGACATTTTGATGACGTTGATGGGCAGCGTGCCCCGGGCCGCCAGGTCAGGCAGGTGTCTCCTCCTCATGTAGTACTCGTCAGCCTCTTTGTCAGCTGTGGGGAGGGAAATGGGAGGTTAGAAATGGCAGTGTGCTGGCCCAGGCCCTGCAGCTGCTCCTGGTGATGCCTGAGGGACAGATGAACATGCCACAGGTGTCACTGAGGGCTTGTGGCACACAGAGGAGTGTGAAATGCGTGGGGACAGTGCAATTCCCTGGGCAGTGCACCCCACACTCCTCCATGTGGAAGCCAGGCCACGGTACCACACAATTCACATGAGTTATGGAGAAATTCCCAAATGTCACCTTCTCAAATTGTCACATTCTTCAAATGTCACCCTGGGAAAGAGCAGGGCAGGTGACACAAGCAGACATCAAAACAGAGATCCCCATTTGAGGATATGCCCGTGTCACCTCTGGCCTTAGACATGGCTATTCCCTGGAGCCCATGAGTGACTTCATCACATTTTAATTACTTCATTTAAATATTTGTAAGTGTGGTCACAAACCAGGTTTGCTGGTCTCTGAGACACTGAATCACCTGCCTAAGGTTTCATTTCCCATTTTTATAATCGACCTTGGTTGATATGAGAGAATTTATCCCATGGAACATTTCTTGCTCAGTTTGCTGCTGCTGTATCTTAAACAATCTCTCTGCTGCTCTGAAATGCAGCACACACCCCCCACACTCCCACTTTCCTTTTCTTGGCTTTGAGAGGAATGCTGTGGGCTCAGAGAGGATGTTGGCTACTGCAGCTGTATCGTGATAGATCACTGGGATCCTACAGCCATCAATCTGTGGTTTTTATTTACCACATTGCCTGGGAGTTAATTGGCTGCTGGTCCCATGAGGCAGAGCTCATGTAGTGGGTGCTGACAACATCCCAGAGCTCTGTTCACAAAACACCAGCTCAGGCAAAGCCTGCGCCACTCCAGAGCTCTGCTCGCAAAACACCAGTCCAGCCAAACCCTGCATCACCCTGTGCTGGTCCGTATCCCTCACTTATTTCCTCATCCCCTGTCCCACACCTTCCCTTCCCTTCCCTGCTGCCAGGCCCCTGTGCAGAGCCCAGATCCGTGAGGAGGTGGGCTTGGTTCCCTCACACCCAGGAGTAGGAGCTGAGAACATCTGTGCCACCAGTGCTGCTGCCAAGCCCTTCCTCCCAGCCCACACAGCCCCGAGGCGTGAGGTCACCCCCAGCCCCCCGTGCTGCCTTCCTGCCCGTGGGATCTGCTCTCCAGAGCTCACGCTGCAGCCATGGATCTTTATTTTTCACCACCCAACAGCCCTCAGAAGGATGTCTCACTGCAAATGTCAGGCAGCAGCTCTCCTGGCCTCGAGCTCTCCTGTCTTTAAAATCACCTTCTAGGAAGCCTGAGGAGGTGGGGGAATTCCATATGGCCCAGGGAGCTGGAGGCATTTTTATTCTGTGTTTTGGGGCTGGTTGGAAATGCCAGGTTGGGTGTGCAGAGGCAATGCTGAGGCTGCTGCAGAGTGGGAATGAGGCAATTAGCACCCTGGCACTTGGCCTCTGCTCTGGATGAGAGGAGTTCCGCAGGATTTGCCCATGTGACTCTAAATAGATGTAATTAAAGCACAGAACATCCCAAATGGAGATGTGCTTGGATGCTCACACCTGGCTCTGGTAATTGCCAGCAGGAGCTAAACCAGCTTATGTGAGGTTTACAGCTCTGAGGCTGCTGGAGAGGTGGCACAATCAGCTGGAAGGGTTTGAAGGTGTTCCTTGGACTGAAAATGCAGCATGGGCTACACTTTAAAATGTTTTGTCCATTAGGAGAATAAAAAAATCCCTTTTCCTTCCCTCTCCCACCCAGTGACCCTGGGTGCAGCTGCCATGGCTGAACTTTCAGGGAGGTTATTTAATTTCAAAGATGTTTCCAAGCTCCCTCAGGCCTCCAGTGATGCTGAGGAGGAGGAGGAACATTTCCAGGTGTGGAAAAGCTGCTCATCTCCATCTCAGAGGAGTCAGAGGAGGAGGAACAGCCATGTGTCACACCCAGCAAGCTGCTCCAGGCAGCAGCAGACAGACATTTTCCAGGCTGCTGGCTCTAAGAGGGGCGTCAGCCTGAGCCAGGGATGGGGAACAGAGCCTGGCAGCAATGCTGTTGGATTAGCTTCTTTTTTGACTTAGAGATGGGGTAACTGAGAGGAATTTTAAAAGCTTTTATTTTATTTTTAGTCTCATGTGAAGGGTAAGACAATACAGATTTTATAATTCACCCTATCACAATTAGAAGTTAAATATTTCTTAATTACAATATATGATAAGCCTTTCTTGGCCCACCATACTATACTGTAATTTTAAAGTAAATGCCTTAAAGCCAGTCCCCTAAAATTGCCCCTCGTGGGTCCTACTTCAACGCATCTTTCACAGTTCTATTTCTTTGAAGTACCCAGTCTTATTTGCAAGGCCACCCTTTGAAACTTGCTTCTGGCTCCATTTCTACAAATGAATTTCTACAAATTCATTTCCCACATTATGTGCAGCACCACACACGTGCCTCGTGCCAAGGGAGAGTACTGGAACCTCAGAATTCTGCACCCAGGGACAGCAAGAAACAAACTCTGGGAGAGCAGAGCAGAGCTCCAGGAGCTGGGAAATGTGGAGGGCTGGGTGCACAGCTGGCAAAACCCAAAGTTTCTCTGGGAAACGAAATCTTGGAACCATAAAATGGTTTGGGTTGGAAGGAATCCTGAAGATGATCCAGCTGAAACCCATTCCAGGCTGATTGATGCCACCCTCATGCCACCAGCGGGGACACATCACACCCTGGCACAGCTGGCACTGATCACCCTGCCCTTGTCCTGTCATTGATGCTCATAGGAGAAGGGACATTCACAATTTTATCCAAAATAAAACTCCAGTCCAGTGTGCTTCTCCATCAAGGATGTGCTTAAAAATTATATTAAAAAATATAATAAAAACAAATCAAAAAAGAATGTCTTAAGAGGATTCCAAAAAAGCAGAAATTGTGAGCAGAGAAAAAGGAATCACCGGTGAATTGCTTGTCAGGATTTTTTTCTTTTTTTTTAATCGTACTTCTGGGTCTTTCCATGTGTTTTTCAAACATGTGGGTGTGGAATTACTGGAAGTTATGCTTTCTGCAAACTTCCTGGGCTTTTTAAATTGGTTTTGGTTGGGATTTTTCTGCCCTTTCTTTCCTGCTTTGGCAGTTTCTAGAACATTACTCAGGTCTGGTCTTGGTCTCACCACACTTCAGGAATGTTTGAGTGCTTCAACTGCCTTGGCCTCAGGCTAAGCTGTTTTGCCCTCAAACAGTTTTTTGGCGGATTTTTTGTGGTTTTTTTCTCATTTGGAGGGAGATCCCCAAATAAATGCTCTTACACATTCCACCTCAATCCCAGATGCCACTGCAGACAGGGAGAGCAGAGCTCCTCTGGCACTGGAATTACAGAAATGAGGTTTACAGAAATTCATTTGTGGTGCTCTGGGAAGAGAATGTGGAGCAGAACAGCCAAATTCAGTTTTTCTTCCTTCTTATATATCATGGTGAGAAGAGATGCACGTGTGTGTGCATGTGAGGCCATCACAATAATCCCTCTCCTTTTTTAAAGGTAATTTTCCCCAGCTTTCTTCCTCTGCAGCTCCAGCAGGTTTCCTCTCTGGGCTTGTCTCTCCTTGTTTTAATTTGCTTTAACATTTCCAAGCTGCCCAGTCACTCGTGATGATTCTCCAGCCAGCACCAAGTGGTTTAATATGCCTGAAAACAGGAGCTGCCCCCCTCCCTGACCTTTCTCACTTTGCTAGGAAGAACAATTCCCTGGAGCCCTGGGCAGGATGGAATTAATCTGGCTGCTCTTGCTCAACCCCATCCTCACACCCTCCCCTGGCTGCTCTTGTCCAGGGCACAGGGGGGTGCCAGACCCTCAGAGACCCCCAAAACCCCCAAGGACCTCCCAAATGGGGTTCTGTTCGCTTTGCCCTGAAGGAAGGGCAAGGGAGATAAAAAATCCTGGTCTTTCACCATCTGTCTCTGCTAATTGGAGGAAAATAAGTAATTTTTCCCTGCCTGGCAAGCAAGACAAACAAGTGTTTGAAATATTTGAAAAATATATTTAAAATAAACCTATATATGGATATATTTTTTTAAATCTATATTTCAAATTTATATATATATAATTATATAAAAAAATATATAGAAATATATATCTATATGTCAATCTATATTAAATATATATATAAATCTATATTTCAAATTTATATATATAAATTTGAAATACAGATTTTTTATATATATCTCAAATATATATAATATATTTGAGATATATAAAAATATATTTTTATATATATATTTATATATAAATATATATTTTTATATATATTTTTCTATATAAATATATATAAATATATTTTATATATAAAGTGACATATATTTATATTTATATTTATATTTATATTTATATTTATAATTCAAATATATATAATATTTATAAATATATATAAATATATATATTTAAATCTATATTAAATATATATAAATCTATATTTCAAATTTTTATATATATATAAATTTGAGATATAAATTTTAAAAATATCTACTGCTTTGTTTCTTGCTCAAATAGAAGTATTTGTTAATGGTCTCTTACTTTTATATTTTATTTTTTCCTAACTGTGACAGGAAGTCCATTGGGAAGAAACAATTTTAAATTTAAATAATGAATGCCAAATAAGTAATTTTCAAACTCCAGCTTTTAGATATCACACTTTTTTGTGTACCCTTCATGCAGAAGAAGAACATTATCTTGCTGGCACTTTGCAAGGGGAGGCTGGGGAGTTGGAGCCTCTTTTCCCTTGGCTCTGGAGTGGAGCAGCTGCAGGAAAGTGATTCAGAGATTCTGGAGGTGCTCAGTGTGCTTGGTGCCAGTAGGAGCAGGGAGGGCTGGGCACTGCCAGGGCTGAAACTCCCTGGATGCTCAGGAACAGAGTGGGGCAGTGGGGTTGGATCTGCCAGGTGCTGGGCAGGAGGCTGGGCAGACACACAGCAAAAACCACAGGTACTGTCCCAGAAATGAAATTACCTCCACACCCATACCTGCTGGGGAGTGCCAGCCAAAGGAATCCCCACTGGAGATGCCAACCCAGGAGTGCCCAGCTGAGGGAAGGGGTGATACCTTACAAACAGAACCAGGGGGAAGCAAAGGAGCTGACACTTACTGAGTCTCTTGAGAGATGAGTATTTACTGGGGTTGGTCTTGACAGCAGACTCGTAGGAGGGCGGGAGGTGGGAGAGGTTCTGGAAGGAGCGGGAGAAGGACAGGTCGTAGGGCTCGGTGGCTGAAGTCAGGATGTTGTTCATTCGTGGCTTGTCTGCAAAAAAAAACCAGAGAAAGGCAGGTCTGGAGTGTGCCCCGAGGGGATGGAGAGAGACTGGCCGTGCCCACAGGCTCCAGCAGGGAGCTGAGCTGGAGCTGAGCCTCAGCCACAGGGCATGATTCACACTGGCACCTGCAGATCCGGGAGAAATGGATCCTGTGCTGCTGCTTCCTGTCACACACAGCAGTGATGGGGACAGCAAAATGTTGCCTCACATCCCCTGGGGCTGCCCAGAGGGATGGGCTGGGCTGCCACCCACCCTGGGCATGCAAGGCTGTGCCAGGCAGCATCACTCACCTTCATCCTCCCTGTGTGCCCTCCTCATCCTCAGGGACACAGAACCAGTGTGGGGGTTCCTTAACTGGGGCATCATGAACCAGTTCTTTAACTCTTAAACCAGCGTCATTCACCTTCACCACTCCGTGTGCCCTCCCCATCCCCAGGGACACAGAACCAGTCTGGGGGTCGCTTAACTGGGGCTGAGGATGGTCCAGCTGCCCTCTCTGTGTGCCAGAGTGCTCATGGATGCTCGGAACCTGGAGGCTCTAGGGCTCTGCAAAGCCTCACACCTCCCTGCACTCAGGGCTGGGAGCTGGGCACCTCTGGGGGCACTCAGAGGGCAGAACAAGGTGTTGGGGATGTTCCTGAGGCAGGAAATCCCTATTCCTGAGGGGTGGAGGATGCCCCTCTACTCATGTTCATTTTGTTGGTCTCTGAAGGTCCCCAGACAGGGTCCAGTGCCCTCTGTCACTTTTCTCATGCTGAGGGCACTGAACCCAGTTGCTGAAATTGAAGTCCATATTATCTGCAGGGGTTTGAAACCTTGTTCCTTCACTACAAGCTGGGAAAAGATTTCTCATCAGCCCAGCCAAGGCACAGGGACGTGTTCACCTGCAGTGATAACCCCCAGGTGTTCAGATATTAAAATGGGCAGAGAGGAGAGGATTTAACAAAGCAGGAACTTCAAGTTTTGGAAGCCAGGACAGAGCAGTGGGCTCTGTCAGACCCCACAGCAGTGATGGGATCAGCAGCTGAGGCAAAAGGTGTTCACTTCAGGTATGGTCTGAAAATGAAATCAGAAGGGTAAATTCTCTGCAGGAGCAGCAGAATGCCCAAGCTTGGGTTCACACATTCCTGCTGTACATCCCTAAAGTGTCCCCATGAAGAGCAATGCATGATCAGCGTGGACTCACCTGCCCCAAGCCCTCTTGCCTCCTCTGCACCAGGGGCTGGTTGGGATAAAAGCTCAGATTCTGCCCAAAGGTAACAGAGCAGCAGGGGAATTTCACCTGGAAAACTGCTGGCTTTGTGCAGTGCCCAAACACTTGCTAACTTCTCCCATTTCCAGGAAAAAACTCAAAATAAAATCCACTCAGGCAGAGCGCAGACATTTCACAGACATTTTTCTAGACCTGACTCATACATAAGTGAATCTGTTTCCTGCAAGAAACATCTGTGAGAGCGAGGCCAGTCCTGCCCTGCTGCCTCTCTGCCGTGTGCAGCCCTGCTTGTTGGACAGCAGAACCTTTTCCTTCTCCCTGAATTTTTCATTCCAGCGTGTCCTCGGTGCCCCTGCAGCCTGGAAACGAACCCAGCAGTTCATCTGAGTGTCTGCTTGGGGATCCAGAGCTGCTGCCACAACTTTTCTCCCACTGGGGCTTCCCCTGGATGTTCCAAACCTCCTGTCAGCCACCCTCAGCACTGCACAGTGCCACAGACAGGCTGAGGCAGTCCTGCAATCACAGAATCACTCTCACAGTAATTCTGTAAGAAAGAAAGTAATTCAGTGGTGAAAAATTCCTCCTCCCAATGCAATAACCATAAATCTCATAAATCTCCTCTTCCCTTTTTCCTGCTCCTCTCCGCTCTCCTGTAAGGGGGTTCTGGTGTGGCACAGGCCTGAGGGATCTGGAGTGGCTCCTCTTAGAGACCAGCATTTCCTTGCTGATGATTTCCATCTTTTTTATTTGTGGGGTGCCCTGATGAAGGAAGGAATGTTGCATCTGACTCCATGTTCTCAGAAGGTTAATTCATTATTTTATTATTCTATATTATATTAAAGAATGCTATACTAAACTATACTAAAGAATACAGAAAGGATACTTGCAGAAGGATAAAAAGATAATAATGAAAACTTGTGATTTTCTCCAGAATCACGATAAATCAGGATAAAAAGATAATAATGAAAACTCATGATTCTTTCCAGCTGGGCCCTGATTGGCCAATAAGTCAAAAATATCCACATGAAACCAATCAAGCAATTCCCTGTTAGTAAAAAATCTCCAAACACATTCCACATGAACATAACACAGGAGAAGCAAATGAGATAATTATTGTTTTCAATATTCAATTCTTATATTTTTCTCTGAGGCTTCTCAGCTTCCCAGGAGAAAAATCCTGGGTGAAGGGATTTTTACAGAAAGTATGAATGTGACATCCATCCATGTCTAACAGCCTGCCTACAGGATCAGGGAGCGTGTGGCATTCATCAGGGGGCTGGAAACAATTGATTTGATGTTATCCAGCAAACAGAGGCTGGATCAGCACTGAAACCATGTCCCCACTCCTCCTCCTGCTCGTGTGGCAAGGACCCCGGGCTGAGATCTCTTTGCAAATTGCTCAGGCAGAACGTGGAGCTAATCTCCATTTCCATGGGGGTTTGGGCATGCTGCAGTGAGCCCAGGCACAGGCACGGAGCTGTGCTGGGTGCCAGAGCTCAGCATTAATTGACTGCTTGCATGAGGTGTGTGAAATTAAGTGCCACACATTTATCTGATGGGCTGCTGCAGGATCACTTCATCTTCTCGCTGCCTTTCGCATCCAGGCACTCAGGAACAGGCTGGAATGATTCTGGCAAATGAGAAGTCACCTTGAAATCCACTGCCCATCACTCAGCCAAACAAGGGATAAACTGAAATGACCAAAGCTAATTTCAGATGTCTTTTGCATAATGTAGCTTGAGGGGGAGATCAGAGAACCGAGGTGCTCCAGTAAGGAGAAATATCTCGTGCAATTTATATTCTGAGGCCAGTTCAGCACCAGTTTCTCAGCAGGTTTTCACTCCTGCAATAATATATTTGTCTCTGGTCTCTCTCCTCTTTGTTTGTGGTGCTTGTGGGCTCCTATGGAAGCTGCAGGTCAGAATCAATAATCAGGATCCAAATCAAAGCTCTGCCATTCCCTGCAGGGCAGCTGAGGCTGTGCACTGTGCTCCCCAGCATCCCCATCACCCCAGCTGGAGATTACACTGGAAAATGAGCTCTGTGCGTGGCTACTGGGGTTACCTTTAAAGTCAGGATTGGTGCCCTTTTCCTCAGCATCTCTGTGGCCTTTGGTGCCCATTTTCTGGCACACCATCCCTCCTGGCCCAGGAGCTGGCAGAGGAGCAGGCAGGAGGTGAAGCTCACCCTTCATTCTTTCTGTATATAAAAAGGTCAATCTGAACAACACAGTGATTCTTCCTATGTCTCCTTCTGCCCTTACATTCTGCAAGAATTACCATTTTGTTTTTGTATTCAAGCTCCCAAAACCTCACTGCACTGAGGATTTCTTTGTGCCTTATGGACATAATAGTGGAATCAGAAAGTGTCTTTTTTAAAATGTGTTTGGTGATCTTTTTTATATATAATGATTTCAGGAGCAACAAACAGAGCACAGGAACCTCCCCCAGCCTGGGGACAGCCCCAGCTTGGTACAGCCAGTGCAGGGCTGTACAATTCTGCTGTACAATTCTGTGCAAGGCTGTACAATTCTGATGTACAATTCTGCACAAGTCTGTACAATTCTGCAGGAATTTCAGCATTTCCCCACCCTGCAGGCAGCCCTGGTTGCACAGGGATGCACAGCCCAGCCCAGAGCTCCCCAGGCTGCTCCACACTGGCACAAGGAGCTCAGGAAGGGAGCAGGGAGCTCTGGGGAGCTCTGAATTCTCCTCCTGCAGCCCCACCAGTCCAGGTGGGTGCATTTCCCCTGCTCACACCTTGCACTGGGCAGGGGAAGGGGCTGCCTGTGCCCCTACCACACCTGATGATGCTTTAGGATTTCAGCTTTTATATTTTTCAAATCCTCTAGTGCATTAGTGTATAACTGTGAACTCCATATAAAGTGTAGTTAACTGCCTTCACATCTTGGTCAGATAGAACAATCCCTCTGGGCCTGAGATCCAAGGACACACCACAGCCCTGAAAAGTATAAATGTATAATAAATGTATAATATGTGGGGAGTATAAAAAGTATAAAATTGTAGGGAGAAAACTGAGGAATATGACTTCATTGCCTGAAGCAGTAATTGGACAATTAACCCCTGCTATGCAAATAGACCAAATTTATATCTGTATAAAAAACTGGTAACCATTATCCATCTTGGGTGCAGCCTCTGTGAGGCTTTGGCTGCCCAAGATGTGTATCTGTGAAAGACCTTTAATAAACACCCACTTTATCCTCTTGATCTTGCCCAGCCTCTGTTCTAGGCAGCCACCCCAATGTGGTCCAAACAGGACAATGGCTTTGGTGGCAGCATCTGGGTGTCACCTGCAGCCCTGCTGGGCCTGGGGGTCGCACTGGAGGTGGCTTCACACAAATTCACTGCTCTGCTCGCTCCTGTGCTCTGTCACCTACCAGGGAAGCACAGGGCTGAGGCATAGCTCATTTCTCTGCCAGTGCTTTGCAACCTCTCTGCAATCTCAGGGCTCAGAGAAGCTCCAGGATTTCCAGATTAGACCTGAAGTCTTCTTGTCACATCTTGCTCTGCCCCTCTTGTTGGAACACACTTTCAAAGTGTGTTTACATGAGGCACAAAACCTTTCATGTTCAAGGACGGGAGCAGATGATACCAAAATTAAAAAAAAAAAAAAATGTGAGTTGATGGCAAAGTTTTGAACAAAGCTCAAGTGGCAAAAGGGGTGTGCTGCAGATTTGCATTTGAGTCTGCACATATGTTGTGCGAATTCTGCAAGACATTCCAACAGATGCCTTTTAAAACATTCACCCAGGGAAAGCAAACAATGTCACCTAGGAGAGGCTGCTCCAAGCCAGCCTTCTGCTGCTCAGCTGCAGCTCAGCAGAGCCCCAGCCCTGTGTCAGAGCCCTCCCTGCTGCCCCAGCCCCGCTCCTGCTCAGCCCTTTGAAGGCTCAGACGCACAGGCTCCGACTCTGACGCAAGTTCTCTCAAAGAGCCCCAAATCTGGTGGCACTGCTGACGTTCTGGAGCCTTCTGTGCCAGGGCTCAGGGCTGCCAGGCCGTGCTGGAGTGTCAGGGCAGGCGAATAAACTGATGTGTGCAGAGTCAGAATGTATGAGATGCGTCCTCAGTGTTTGTGTTTTCACACTCCTGTTTGCTCGTGTTACAAACGCTGTTATTAATAGTGCTTTGCATTTCTCATGACTAATCTCCAGGAGGGTTCTACATTTCCAGGTCAGATCCTCTGTGGTGGAAATCAGAGCTCTCCAGCGAGTAGCTGCCCTCATTTAGGAGAGCTGGAGGATTTCAAGCAGAGGCAGTGTTAAACCCTGTGTCTGTCAGGATGGCTCCAGCACTGGGCCTGGCTGAGAACTGAGCAGCAGCCTGAGGAGGGTGAAAAATGCATGTATTTTATGATTTTTTGCAAATATTCCAATGAATATTATATGTGTTGTGTTAGAAGGTAATGCTGTATTAATTCTCTTAAGCAGTGTGTTAAATATGGTTTTAGGTTATAACATAATGTTAAAATAGAAGCTATGTTATGTAGGACACCTTTCTTTAAATAAAGGAGTTGGTCTGAGATAGCAGCCACAGGACACCTGAATCTTTCAGAGAAAAAGAATTTATTGCCCCATTATCAGAAGAAACAAACTTCTTCCCACCTCGAAGGCGCTGTTAGGATTCAGAGGAAGAAGTTGACGCTGACCAGACAGAATCCTGTGTTTGAATGGAATTTATGCATCATGTATGAGGTGCATGAATATGCAACAGGCTGTTGCTTTTAAGGGTTAATCCTCTATTAATATGTGTCCTTTCTCAGGCTTGTGCTGCCCAGAAAAAAGTACCCGGACATCTGTAATTCTTTGTCTCTATTGTCTCATATTGTCCTAATTCAAATTGTCCAAATTATTATTACTCTAATTGTATTTTTATAACCATTTTATTACTATTAAACTTTTAAAATTTTAAAAACAAGTGATTGGCATTTTTCACAAGGAGGAAGGTGCAGAGGGAGGGGATGCAGCACACAGTGACACTGGGTGTGACTGTGACACCCCTGAGTGCTGTCACCCAGGGGGATCAGCATGCAAAAACCCCTGAGCACACAGAGCTTCACTGAATATTGCACCCCACAGCTGGGCTGAGAGGAGCAACACTGGAATTGAAGTGAAAGGGAGAGATGAAAACTGCACAGAGCAGTCAGAGCAAGGGATCTGCTCACCCTGGAGTGTGCTGCCCTTGCAGGGGTGCAGATAAAACTCCTGGCTCTGGCACCAGGGCTGTGCAGAGCTGGGACCCCTTCCTGCAGGGTTTGAGACACTGCAAACTGGTACCCAGCTCTGCAAGGGCCAGGGCAGGGTGGGGAGAGGGATTTTGGAATGGCTGGAATGGTTTGGTTTGGTTTGGTTTGGTTTGGTTTGGTTTGGTTTGGTTTGGTTTGCTTTGCTTTGCTTTGCTTTGCTTTGCTTCGGTGTGGTTTTGTGTGGTTTAGTTTGGTTTGATGTGGTTTGGTGTGGTTTGGTTTGGTGTGGTTTGGTCTGGTCTGGTTTGGTGCGGTTTTCTTTGCTTTGCTTTGGTGTTTTTTGGTTTGGTTTGATGTGGTTTAGTTTGGTTTGGTTTGACTTGGCTTGGAAACAAAAAGGAAAGGAAAGGATCATAAAGTCCCCTCAATTCCACTCCTGCCATGGCAGGGACACATCCCAGTGTCCCAGGCTTCCCCAAGCCCTGCCCAGCCTGGCCTTGGGCACTGCCAGGGATTCCAGAATTAAAGCCAGGATTTGATCTGAGACCTTGGAAAAGGCTCCCAAACTCAGGTGACAGAAGGGAGAATGTGGATTTGGAGTTTAAAGCAGAGACACGTTAAGTTAAGTAAAGTTTAGACTTTCAGAGTTTAGATATAAAAAAAAAATGTATATTCCAGAGGTAAACAAGGAGTTTAGAATGCAGCACTGTGGTTTTGTGTGCCATAACAAGATTGGCTAAGAAAGCTCACACTGCAGCACGAGTCCATAAGACAAAATATTTAAAGATTGGGTCAAAACCATAAATATCCTTGTTAGCAGTGTTTTATTGGTCAATAAATCCTTCAAAAGGTCTTGTAACTAAGAGTCTTGAGACCTTCTGAGCCAAGTTGTGAAGATGTGAGCCAAACTCACCCTTCCTGCCTATGTAGAAGATAATAAACCTCATCATCAAAACCACCTCAGAGGTCCCATCTCAAATTCCTTCCAAAATCCCCCCAGGTGAATTATCAACCTCCCACTGCCATTCCAGCCCTGCCCAGGGTCAGGACACCCAGGTCTGCCTGTTCTCTGGGTTTTATGCTGCACATCTGATAAGCTTCTCCTTTCCCCCCATATATTTCTGCTGGGGATAAAGCTAATTTAAACAGTCCTTAATTGTTATGATTTTGTAAACAGTGTCTTAAACACAATAGACACAAAACTCTCAGCAAATTGCTGGAGGAGATGTGACAGAATGGGGAATCATTTTCATATCTTCTGGGATTGCCCCAAATTGAAGCTTCTGGTCTGATGTTAGAAAATTGATGCAAAGATTTTTTCAGCAATATATCCCCCAAAGCCCTATTAGTGTGTGGGAAGGAAGATGCCCTGGATTTCTGAAATGAAGAAAAGAGAAAGAAGGAGGAAAAGAAAAGGATGGAAAAGAAAGAAATGAGAGAAGAGGGAAAAAAGAGGGAATAAAGGGAAGGAAGGATTCCAGGAAGGAAGGAAGGGAAAGCCACACTCCTACATGAGTCCATATAGAGGAAACTGCTAAAAGCCCACACAAGTACAGCTATAAAATGAAATTTGTCTCCCTCAGAGCAATCCCAGGCACCATCCATGAAAAAACACTTGGCCAAATTAAAACCTTGAAGTAATTGGCTGCTCATGGTGCTTTACCAAGTATTTTTTGAGATGATTGTCAAATGCAATTAACTGACATAAAAGTCGTGATATGAACTTCCTTCTAACCATATTATTTGGAAATGTGCTTGGTATTTATAAAGATGTTAAAAAAATGTTTATTAGGTGCTCTTTAGGTTAGGATAATTATATATGCACTAAATATAATGAGATGAAACTTCAGTAGCAGTAAAAAATAAAGCAATAATCTGCACAGAAACTGAGTCCAGGCAGTCAATGTATTTCTGTTATAGCTGATGCTCAGTTCTCTTTTGTGCCCCCAGCTCGGTTTTTTCCTTCATATTTTAATGTTTTTATGGGGGAAATCATTTTATGTGCTTATTTTGTGTGAAGGCTGAATATCTAAGCAAGATAAATTAATGTATCAAAAGATTTAGCTGCATTTCATATGTAAAACTTGGTTGTGCTTAGAGCCTAATACTTGCTCCCTCCCACTCACATTTTACATACAAATCACTACATTTCCTAAAACTGCTGTACAGTTCTTCATTTGCAGCTCAAATCTGCAGCTGAGGTAGAAATAAAGTCTGGAGTTAAGGAAATCCACATGAAAATTTAGTTTTCAGTGGAATTGAGGTCTAAATGCTGTCACTGAGAGCAGAATTTCAGCTGATGTTTCTAAAGGGCTGTAGGAGCCTCTGGAATGGGACATTTGGTGTCCTGTGGGGGGAATTTGGGGCAGGAATAATCCAGCAGCAGGGATTTCTGGCAGGTGTGGGATGGTGAGAGTCACTGTGGTTAATTCAGAGCCCTCAAGCACAGCAGAACTAAAATCCTGGGATTGCAGCCCCTGGGCTGGGAGAGTCTGGAATTGAGGAGCCCCAGGGTGGGATGGACCCTAAAGCTGATCCAGTGCCAGACAGAAGGGGGAAGAGAAGGATGGAAAAGAAAGAAAAGGTAAAAATGAGGGGAGGAAGGAAGTGGCGGAAGGAAGTGGCGGAAGGAAGTGGCGGAAGGAAGGAAGTGGCGGAAGGAAGTGGCGGAAGTGGCGGAAGTGGCGGAAGTGGCGGAAGGAAGGAAGGAAGGAAGGAAGGAAGGAAGGAAGGAAGGAAGGAAGGAAGGAAGGAAGGAAGGAAGGAAGGAAGGAAGGAAGGAAGTGGCGGAAGGAAGTGGCGGAAGGAAGTGGCGGAAGGAAGGAAGTGGCGGAAGTGGCGGAAGTGGCGGAAGTGGCGGAAGTGGCGGAAGTGGCGGAAGTGGCGGAAGTGGCGGAAGGAAGGAAGGAAGGAAGGAAGGAAGGAAGGAAGGAAGGAAGGAAGGAAGGAAATGGGCAGGGACACCTCCCAGGGTTTCCAAGCCCCATCCAAGCTGGCCTTGGGCCCTTTCTGTGACTCAGCTGCCTATGGTCACTTCTGATCCCGCTGGAAATTGTCCTTCCCAGGATATCACAATTCCCAGCCCTCTGTGCCATCCTGCAAGCTCTTCTGATGTCTTACTTGAAAAGCCCAAATATATTTTCAGACTCTCCAGGCAATGGCTCAGCAGCAGCAGCACACATGGATGGAAGGAACAAAAGCAGCCCTGGCCATCTGGATAACTCAGAGAGAGATGTACCTCTGAATCACACCCTCATTTGTAGTCAGCTCATCCCAGTCCCTCACAACAACCAAATTATTAAGGCACAGGAAGCACAAGAAATCCAAGACCAGTGGATCTCCCTTCAGTTTTTTTTTTTTTTTTCTTAAAAACATAAAAAAGCAAAGCATCTGTTAGGAGCAGAGGGAAGTGGAATTGTTTTGTCACATTCCCTGGAGTGCTTGGATGCAGTGGGACCCTGGTGCTGCATTAAAGCTCCTGGGCAGGTCAAGGGCAGCTCAGAACCCAGCAGGGGCTGGATTTTAAGAATGAGTACCAAGACCAAAGAGAAGACAGCACAATTTCAACCCTATTTCTCCATTTTCTTCTTTTCTTTTCGCCCTCAGGAAGGTAAAAAAGTAAACAGAATAAGCAGTCAGGAACATTGGAGGCTGTCAGTTCAGGCTCAATAAATACTGCTGTGGCACTGATGAGTTCAAAGCTGACACTCTTCCTCCTGGAGTGTTTGCAAGACAGAAAATGAAGTCCTAATAGCACAGGCTTACCATGGAAGCAATTTTTAGGCTGAAGAGATGCCTGCATCCTCTGGGAAGGAGAAACCCCCAGGGTTTTAGGGGATCTTTCCAAGGGCAATTGTTCTCCCACCCTCCTTAGCAGCAGGGAGATTTCTGTATGTGAGCACAACTTGCAATAAATCAGCTCCAGAACAGTCAGGACGAGGATTCAGAATTCAAAACAAACACCAGGACAGAAAGAGTAACAAATACAGAGATTCAGAGCTGCCAGGAGTGACAGAGATGAGATTTACTGGGAGCTTAGAGCAAGAGGAATGGATCCCATTCCAAAGGCACAGGGGGCAGGGAGGGACACGGACAGGACTGAGACAAGGCAGCAGAAGAGGCAGGAGAGAAGATGGGACCAATCTGAGGGACTGAGGGATCAGTCAGAGCTTGGTCTGGTGGGACAGACACTGGGGAACAGGGTTTGGGTGCCAGGGGCTGGATGGGATCAATCAGAGCTTGGTCTGGTGGCACAGATACTGTGGAACAGGGTTTGGGTGCCAGGGAATGCCCTGGGGCATCAATCAGAGCTTGGTCTGGTGGCACAGACACTGCGGAGCAGGGTTTGGGTGCCAGGGACTGGATGGAGCCAGGGGATGCCAGGGTTGGGCTGGCTCCAAGGGAAGGGAGACACAGCCCAGGCTCCTCTGCTGCTCAGGGAAACCCAAAGGAGGGGACAGAAGGGCTGGGGGACAGGGCTGAGTAGAGAGAGGCCATGGAGGGAGCAAAGAAACATCTCCAGGCTGGGTAAAAGGGGGAGGAAACCCAGTGGGAAACAAAGGAGAATCTTGGAATTAGACACAAGGCTGATCAGCACAGTTAGAAAAGACTGGGCCATATTTCCCTGTGCACACTACTGAAAATATGGTCCTGTGTTTAATGCCAATGGGAGCCACCAGCCATGCAGCACTGCCAGAGGAATATTGCCATTAACATTAAACACATTTGGTACCAGTAAATGTTACTGGCTGGCAGAGGAAAGTTACAACGTGTGTAATTTTGCTCTTTGCTTTCTCTTACCATGTGTAGGTGTCTGGTTGTCACTGTTTAGTATCAGGTGATTATAATTTTGTTCTTGGTCATCTGAAATTCACAGAAAAAAAAATCCCTTTAAGAACCAGCTTAGCATTGCCACTGATCTGCAGATGATAATTACAGCTCACAGTATCACAGGAAATCTCAGCATGATTAAAGAAAGGAGAAGGAAATGCTTAAGAAAGCAGAAGATTCTGTTATGCAGTTCACTTAAAATTCCAGATGCAAGGAGAACACGATAATGGGATTCTGCTCCCCTTCTGCTGAGCCTGCAAATGAGGGTTCTGTGCAAAGGTGGGAATCATGTCCAGACAGGAGCACACCCAGCTGTACCACGGCCTGGGCTGCTCCTGGAGGCTGCTCCAGCTCCTTTAGGGCTGGGGAGCTTTGGAGTGCTCAGGATGTGAGCCCCAAGCACCCAAACCCAGCCTGTCCTAGTGTGAGCACAACCACGAGCACCAGGTCCTGTGTGGGCACAGAGAGGAGTCACAGGTGTGGCCTGGAGGGGTTCAAGAGCTGCACATGAGCTCTGCTCCCTCCCCAGGGAGTGGGAATCTTGTGAGGGAGGGCAGGGGAGCCATCCATGGCAGAGCATCCAGGGCAGCTCCCACCCCAGTTCCATCCACTGCTAGGACTGGGCTGGGAGAACAGCTCCGTCTCCTTCCCCTGCAATGAAATCACAAGATAAGGGACTCCTGATAAGCCTCTACAGCCTTTAGCTTTCAGTAAGGGCTGAGCTCCTTGTCCAGACATTCCCACCCTTGGTGGAGCTGCAGCAGTGCAGGAGGAGAGGAGATCTCTGGGACCCTTCATGTCCTGCCCTGCTGCTGCAGGGGTCACTCCAGGGCTGCTCTTCTGTTCCCAAACCTTTCACGGACATCTCCTTCCCCGAGAAGTTCTGGGTCTCTGAATCTTCCTTTCTGCTTTTCAGACCAATTCCTTCTTCCAGGGATGTGCAAAGAACCCCCCTCATTCCTGCCCAGCCCTTTATGAGCACGGTTGCTGCGTTCTTCTTTATCCTTGGTGCTGACACCATTCCTTTGCTGTTTCCCCGTTTTCCTGCTTTGCCCCCTGTGCTCCCACTGCCACAGATCCCCCTCAGCTCTGGGATGTGTTTCTGAGACAGCCCTCACCAGGACAGAGTGCAATCCCTGCTCTGTCCTCAGTCAGTTTCTCTTGCTCACACAAACCTCTGATATTTCTCTTTTCCTGACTCATGTAAAGTCTGTGATCCATTGTGGTTCCTTATTGCTTTTCCAAGGAACTCTGCAATTGTTCTCCAACACAGAAAAGGCTTTTTAGCATTCCTGCTTCAGCCCGAGGCATCTCATTTTTCTCCATTTAATCAATTTATTTGCAGGCTATTTATCCAATTTGTCAAGAACATTTTAAATTCTAATCCTGTTCTCTAATAGACTTACAGTCATCCAAGGTTCATATCACCTGCAAATTTAATAAGTGAATTCCTTTTTCACCAGGAACAAAGAGACCAAATCCAGAACCACACCAGGGCCATCCTTCCCCTGATATTTGGTCCCTGCATGGTCACTGAGCCCTCATTAACAACCTCTTCTCTAATTAATCTCACATTGCTTTGCTAGAAACTGCTGGAAACTTTGCTGAGTTCATGATCTTTGATATGAAACATGGCCATAAAATACAGGGGAAAAAAACAAATAAAAAATAGGGTTAAGTTGCCATGGTTTGTTTCTGAGTGTTGGCTGTTTGTTTATCTCTCTCCTTCACTATGGGGAGTGTCTGGGTGCAATCAGGATTACAATCAGGGTTTATTTTTCAGGTGACAACACACTGGGTATCTTCACCTGCTTCCTGCTCCATCCAGAATTCAAGCACTCCTTATATCCCAGAGAGATGGAAAAATGGGAGGGTTTCAGCCTGGCAGCCAGCATAAGATGAGCAAACCTAGAGAAGAGCCCAGGGACACCCCAGGTGCCCTTAAATAAGTGCCCTACAGTTTCCCTAGTTGGAATTTTCCTCCACTCTTTGTTGCTTTCAGCAAGTAAAAATTCTGCAGGAACTCCTTTTGTGACTTTGTTTCAGTTTCTGTCCCTCCAGGTAGTAAAATTTCACTTTAATGTGAAAGCCTGACCAGAGGATGGGGAACAAATAAGAAACTGGGTATTTCTGGGACTGTCTGGAGGGAGTTTCAGAGCTGTGGGATCAGATGGGTTAATTTTCACCTGGTTCCCAGCAAGCATGATACAGATCCCTGCTCATCCCTGGAAGTTTTCAGAGCCACATGGAGGTGGCACTTGGGGATGTGGTTCAATGACCATGGAGGTGCTGCTGGCTTGGTGGCTGGGCTGGATGACCTTAAAGGTCTTTCCCTTTCCTTTTCCTTTCTCTTTTTCCTTTCTCCTTTCTTTCCTTTCTCCTTTCTTTCCTTTCCCCTTTCCTTTCCCCTTTCCTTTCCCCTTTCCTTTCCCCTTTCCTTTCCCCTTTCCTTTCCCCTTTCCTTTTTCCTTTCCTTTTTCCTTTCCTTTTTCCTTTCCTTTTTCCTTTCCTTTTTCCTTTCCTTTCCTTTCCTTTCCTTTCCTTTCCTTTCCTTTCCTTTCCTTTCCTTTCCTTTCCTTTCCTTTCCTTTCCTTTCCTTTCCTTTCCCCTTTTATTTCCTCAGGTATTTTGAGGCTATAGCTTCACCCAGCCCTGTCAGAACCTGAATTATTGGCATTTTGATGTGGCTGAGCTAATCAAGCCTCTGAATGCAGCACTGAGCTTCATTTACCTCTTCTGTAGCCCTTTGTAAACACTTTCTAAGCAATAAAATACTTTAAAATGACGCCGGAGCCTTCCTACACCTCCTCAGGTTTAACAAGATAACGCTGTTAATTGTGAAGTGCCGGTTAGGCAGGAGCTTATCTATTGTCAGACAAGGATCTGAGTTCAAAGCTATTTACCAGGAAACTCCATTAGGGGAAGAAAGGAGCCACAGGGCTCTGAATTGCCAGGACACAAAAGGAAATTTGTGAGCGCAGCTGGAGGAGCCATCAGATAAAATAACCAACAGAAAGAGTGAGATGTTGCACTGGGAAAAAGGAAACCAGTGCTCCCACTCCTTTGCAAACACGTGCACAGGAGGCACGTTCCTTTCCATTTGCAATTTGTTATTTTATTTTTATTATTATTTATTCTAACATATTTTATGTTTTTAAATATTCATTTTTATATTTTAATTTTATATTATTATATTATTATATTATTATTTATTATATATCTATTGTACTTTGTTATTATTTATTATATTTCCATTTATTTAAATATTTCTTTTAATATTTTTTATATTTTAAAATATTTTTATATTTTAATTCTACATTATTTTTATTTATATTTCAGCTTCTTCTTTATATTTCTTTTAATATATTTTATATTTTTAAAAATTTATATTTATCTTTTAATTTTATATATTTTATATTATATTGTCATTTATATTTCCATTTATTATTTCTCTTTATTTGATTAAACTGCCTCTATCCACAAGTGTTCTCACTTTTAGCCTTCCAATTCTCCCCTGCATTCCAGGGCTGAGTTCCCAGCTGGTTTAAACCACAATCAGCACCTGAATTATCAGCACCAAGGTGCAAAACTCTGTGTAGCTGTTAAAGAACACTCTAAACATCCCCCAAAGGGTTTCCATGCACTTCCTACCTAGAAAAATCTCCTTTTTCCACTGATTTAACCTTTCCTTTGGTACTTGGTTTTAGGCTTCTCCAGCACCTATTATTTTTTCTCAGTCTCAAGGATTTCATATGGGAATTTTCCTAATAAAAACCTGATTTATTGTGTTTTATAAGGAAAAATAAATAAATCAAGTGTCAGAATATGAAAAGAAAATGCTGTATTTTCCAGCCTGTCTTTCCTAATAAGATTCCTTATGAAATCTGCAAAGCAAGGATATTTTTAATATATGGCAGCTGCATTACAGGTACACCTGTAAGTGTGATACAGATATATGATCATTCTGACAGTCGTGCTGTACTTTGCATTCGTTTTAGGGAATTTATTAAAGCACTTGGAGCTGCTCTGAAATCTGGAGTTAACAGGAGAAAAGAATGACCTGGAAAGGAAAAAAAAAGGGGGGGGGGGGAAGTGAGAGGAAGGAAAAAAGAAAGAAGGGAAAAGAAAAAAATAAAAAGGAGGGAAAAAAAGAGAAAAAGGGGGGGGGGGGGAGGGGGGAAAGAGGGAAAAAAGGGGGGAAAAGGGGAGGAGAAATGGAAAAATAAAGGGGGAAAAGGGGAGGAAAAAGGGGCAGAAAAAAAGGGAGGGGGAAGGAAAAAAAAAGGAGAAAAAAAAAGAGAAAATGGGAAAAAAGGAGGAAAATGGGGGGAAAAAAGAGGGGAAAAAGGGGAAAGAAAGGGGAAAAAAGGGAGGTAAAAGGCCTGAAGAGGAACCATCAGCCTATGAAGGGACCCAGGGCAGGGGTGGGATCCTGATTCCTGAAGGGATTTAAAGATGGGTGGATGTGGCATTTGGGGCCATGAGTTTGTGACTGGACACTTTGAAGTTTTCCCACCTCAATGATTCCATGCAAAACAATTCTTTGCCTTCTGCCACTCTGCTCTTGTCACCAGAACTGCTGAGATTGCAGGGCAGGATGGAAATCTCCTTGATGCCTTCACTGATGAAGAGAAAATCCCTTTCCAGGGCTGAACTCCCTTGAGGGACCCAGGGGAGGGCAGGGAGGAAAGGAGCCCAAAAGCTGCTGAGGAAAATGGAAATACTTCCAGCACAAAGTTCATCGCCCACCAGCACTTTCTGGTCACTATTTGTGTGCCAAAGGAGAAGCCTGGAGCAATTGTCCTTCAGCTGCTCCGTGGTCACAGAGCTGGGAAGGGGAAGATTTTCCCAGCCCTTTTCCAGGGATTTTGGGCAGTGAGAGTGGCAAAGTGCAGCCCAGGAATGGGGGAGCAGAGCCCCAAACCCCGCCTGAGCTGGGTCTGCCCAGCTCAGAGTGATAAGCACAGGAAAATTCATCTAATAAATCATTAATTCCAGCTACCTTTGGTGTGCAGGATCCAACATCTCATTTATTTTCCTGTGCTGTGAATATCCTGCTTACAGTGTTCTGCACCTGCCTGGCACTGCCCAAGCACGCTGAGCCCCAGAAATGTTCTGTGCAAGGGGCAAAGGAGCCAAACCTGAGAGCTGCCCCAGAAATGTTCTGTGCAAGGAGCAAAGGAGCCAAACCTGAGAGCTGCCCCAGAAATGTTCTGTGCAAGGGGCAAAGGAGCCAAACCTGAGCGCTGCCCCAGAAATGTTCTGTGCAAGGGGCAAAGGAGCCAAACCTGAGACCTGCCCCCCAAAATGTTCTGTGCAAGGGGAAAGGAGCCAAACCTGAGAGCTGCCCCCCAAAAAGTTCTGTGCAAAGGGCAAAGAAACCAAACCTGAGAGCTGCCCCCCAAAATGTTCTGTACAAAGGGCAAAGGAGCCAAAGACGGAGCTGAACACTGGTGGAGCAGCAGGGCAGGATCAGAGGGGCTGGAAATGCCACATGAAAGGTTGGCCCCAAAGCCTCCGTTTATTCTCATTATGTCAGGTTTTTGTTCTACCGTTCCAACCTATTTTTCAGCAGTAATCCTGTGATTCATTCATTGAGCAGGATGCTCAGGGACTAAGGCAGCTATTCAGGAGTTATTTTAATCCTCATTAAGCGGTGAATGGCCCTGTTCTCCAGGATCCCACGCCATCCAAAGCCGGCGCTGATTACAGAGCTGTTATTTTCCACATCGGCTTTTCCTCCCCACCCATCGCAGCCTCCCGTGGCAGGCAGGCTGTACCTGAGCCCAGGTGTGCTCACACCTGCCAGCCTTTATTCCTTTGCAGGAACAGCCCTGGAAAACTCGGGGCAGATTTTTCTTGTATCACACACGGGGGATTTTTAATGGGATTTTGTGAGCACAAATCAGCTGCTAATTAATCATGGCCCTTCTGTGGGGGAGGAAAGGCAGCTGGAACAGCTCCTGGTGTACCTGGGGGGAGGATGATGAAGGCAGGTGGGATCACAGTGCCAGGAGAAGGGCTGGAAATGCTCCCCCAGCCCAGCTCAGCCCCAGGTTTATCTCTCACCTGCCCAGCCAAGGTGGTCAGGGCACAACCTTGGATATTTTGGGCACAACTCACTGGATAATTTGCAGGTGAAATCCCTGCTCCTTCAGGGATTTCACCTGCAAAATATCCAGTGAGAACCTGAAGGCTGTTGGCACTGATGTATTTTATGAAAATCCTGTCAATAGGATTTTTCTCCTGAGAAGCTGAGAAGCCTCAGGAAAAAAATGTAAACAATAATGATCTGATTGCTTGGAATGTGGTTTGGAGGTTGCTTACCAACAGGTGCATCTTTGATTGGTTTCATGTGAATTGTTTATAATTAATGGCCAAGCTAGACTCTGAGTCTGTCACAAGATTTTATTATCATTTTTTTTCTAGCCTTCTGATGTCTCCTTTCTCTTTCTTTAGTGTAGGAATAGAATAGAATAGAATAGAATAGAATAGAATAGAATAGAATAGAATAGAATAGAATAGAATAGAATAGAATAGAATAGAATTAATATATATCAGCCTTCTGAAACCTGGAGTCAAGATTCCCATCTCCTCCCTCTTCCTGAGGACCCTCAAACACCACCACAGGCTATGGGAGTGAACATTGCACTGCACACTTCAGCTCAGTCTTCTACTGCTTTTTCACCCCTTGTTTTTCCAGCTTGGGGTGTGTTTATTCCTTATTTTAAGGCTATGTGAGATGAAGGCTTAAATGAAATCTAAGCAATCAAGCAGGAGGTGAATCATGGAATCACAGAATGTCCTGAGCTGGGAGGGACCCATGGAGATCATCAAATCCAGCCCCTCACCCTGCACAGACCCCTCAGAAATCTCACCCTGGGCATCCCCAAAGGCTCCTGGAGCTCTGGCAGCCTCAGGACCATGCTCAGCACCCTCTGGGGGAAGAACCTTTCCCTAAATCCATCTCAACCCTGCCCTGACACAGCACCACAATGTGCAGCTGCAGGTGGAAAAACACTTGGCTGCAATGAGCACTGAAGTTCTGGGGGATATGGCCGAGAAAAATAAATTTAAAAAATTTTAAAATCAGCAAGGCTCACTGAGCTGTGATGTGGAAAAGAATCCTCCTCACTACAATATCTGAGTGAAACAGGAGCGTGAGTGAGCAGGATGTTCTCGTACAACAGGGCCCGGGTTCACTCACCAAAATCTGTCTCCTGTGCTGGGAGGCTGCACAAATCACACACTCATTCACAGGATTCCCCTCCTCCCACACAGCCCTGGGAGCCCGGGTGGAGCATGGGAACCAGGCCCACTCATCCCTACACACCAGCATCGCCTCCCTCCCTGCCTGCCTGCAGCTCCTCCCCAAAGTGCCAAAGCCAACTGCAGGCAGAGCCTGGCACCAGGGAAATGCAGCTCTTGCTCCCAGGCAGCTGCAGCTAAACGGGGCACTTGCACAGCAACAAAGGCATGAGAAAAATGTTTCCCCATCTTTGTGGGAACCCAGAACATCCCTCTGGCTGTCCAGGATGGCCAGGACCCTGCCAGGGGCTCAGAGACCCTGGCACACACTCCATAACCCCTGCGGGTTTGATTATGACCCATGGAGAAATTACCAACCTTGGATGAAGACCAGCAAGCCATGACAGTTTAGGTAGAATAACAGTGAAGTTATCATGAGGTGGGAAAATACATTTTGGGGTTTTAAAATGGAGGTTCAGGGGGCAAGATGGAGGAATCTGGGCATGTCCTGCCTTTCTCCTTCTTCTTCTTGGCCTCCATCTTCTGCTGTGATGGTGGCACTTTGGGACTGGTTTAGAGTAGAAGCTCACTGTCTAACATAGGTGATAGGTATGGGAAAGTAATTGTAAACATTGTACACGTAGTTTTTAGTATAAAGACATAACACTGCTCTGTGGGCAGGCAGAGTGCCTGTACTGTCCTGCTGGATGGACCTGGGCAGGGCAGGAGAAAGAATTTTAGAGATGAGAAACAATAAACAACCTTGAGACCAGGAAATGAAGAGCCCTGACTTCTTCCTCAAGTGCTGGGCTGGGAAAAGAGACTTTCCAACTTTTCTTGGGGTCACTCTGACAAGTTCGAGATCCTGACACATGTTGGCTTTGAAAGTAATGTTTTTAAAAACAGCAGCACTGTGGGGAGATAAAGGTTATGGGGAGCTCCAAATCCTCTCTCTCCAAGGAAGCTGATGCCTTCTGGAATACCTTTGGACAGGCTGTTGGCTTGAAAAATAAATGTTTTTTCCTCCTCATGGGCAGTGAGGAGTGTGCAAAGGCAGCTTTTCCTGCTGGAGGCTCTGGAAAAGGGACATTTCCTTCATGGGGGTCCACCCAGGAATGGCTCAACTCCCCAGAGCAGCAGCCACGGTGCCCTCAGCCAGGTGAGAACATCTGAGCTCACCTGGAGCAGTTCAGCATCCCTCTGTGGCATTCCCTGCTTTATTTGCCCTGATTTTCATTGCTTTCACCCATTGCTGCCCTTCCTCACACATTCCAGTATAAATCAGGAGGAAAAAAAAGTGGAAAAGGGACTTGAAGGAATCCAAAAGAAGAGAAAAGAACTTTCTGTCAGGGAGAGGAAGTTCTGCAGGGCCCAGGGCACAAACCTGGAGTGCCTGGGATCCTCCTCCATGCCTGAGAACTTCCCACTGCCTTGGAAACACAAATTGGATAAATATGGCCTGGTTTCCTCAAAAACCCAGCAGCTGAGCAGAAAGCATGACTAACAGCAGCCAGCAGAGCACAACAGCAGCTGGGGGAGCAGCAACCTTTGGAAACACGTCCAGAATGGGAAAAACCAGGGGAAACATATGGTCAGGAGAAAGCAACCGTGTCCTTTAAAGGGCATTGCTGGAGATGGAGCTGATCTGAGAAGGTATAAATAGGCTGGGTGTCTAAAGCAGGATTAGTTCAGTGCAATCTTTGGTGGAACACAGCCAGCTCTTGCACATTCTGAGTGCTGAGATAATTATGCAAATACCTTTGGAAGTAACACACGGTCCCTCTTAACCCCATGGTGCTGGCAGAGGGGAGAAGGGAGGGAACACAAAGTCCTGCTCTGGTTTTCCCTCTCCCACCAAGTGTAAGGAGAAAAAGTTGAGGATGAAATCCTGGGAGAACGATTTTTGCTCTGGTTTTCCCTCTTTCACCAAGTGTAAAGAGAAAAAGGTGAAGGTGAAATCCCTGGGAGAAGGATTTTTGCTCTGGTCTCAGAAAAGATATGTAAACAATAATTATCTGATTGCTTGGAATGTGGTTTGGAGGTTGCTTACCAACCTGTATCTTTGATTGGTTCCATGTGAATTGTTTCTAATTAGTGACCAATCCTAGTCCAGCTGTGTCAGACTCTCTGGCCAGTCAGAGGTTTTTATTATTCATTCTTTTCCACCCTTCTGATGTCTCCTTTCTCTTTCTTTAGTGTAGTTTTAGTATTTAATTTTAATACAATTATAATATATAACATAATATAATGTAATACAATGTCATATAATGTCATATAATGTAATGTCATGTGATGTGATGTGATAATATAATATAATATAATATAATATAATATAATATAATATAATATAATATAATATAATATAATATAATATAATATAATAATATAATAGCCTTCTGAGAACTTGGAGTCAATTCTCATCTCCCACCTCATCCTGGGGACCCTCACAACCCCACCACACCCAGAGCCCAGCAGGGCTCTCCCAGCCCCAGCACTGATCACTCTGAGTTGTTATAAGCAGCACCACGATGCAGATAAATGGACTGAGGTCCTTAACTGGTTTTAAATCACTCTAAAGCCAAAGAAATTCACTTGCTCCTCATCTGTCACCAAGGCATGGCCAGCCTGGAGGTGTCTGGGCAGAGAAGCAAAGGCTTTCTCTTTATGTGACACAGCAAGGAGTGCCTGTGAGGGGCCAGGAGGGAGGATGTGAGGGTTTGAAATGAATTCCACCCTTCTGCTGATTTGTTTTCCCTGGATGGAGGCTCCTTTGCATGCCTGTCAACTGCTAAACGTGGCTCTGGGCCAGTGCTTTCAGGACAATTAAGATGCAGATGCGATCTAACACCGATCAGAGCCTTATCTTCAGGCAGATAAAGAAGTCACCAGCACTAATCAAGCCCTTAAAATGAGCCATGGTTGTAAGTAAGGGCTTTATTGAGGCACAAAGAAAGTGGCTCCGTGTTAGGGAAGAAGGGAGAGCTCTATTTAAATCCTAATCCTATCAGCAATTAAGCAGATGGTTAACTTTAAGCATCTGCTTAAGTCCAACTGAGGTCACGTTAAAGAGTGGCATTCAAAATAGTGATTCTATAAAAGATATGAGTGTGACAGTGTCAAAATCTTGATTTTAATAAGAATTCCCTGCTGTCTTCTGGCAGAGCTTCAATTCCAGCAAAGGGAGAAGGTGGCACAGAGAGATCACAGAATCCTGGGATGGGTTTGGGTTGGGAGGGACCCTAAAACCCACCCAGTGCCACCCCTGCCATGGCAGGGACACCTTCCACTGTCCCAGGGTGTCCCGGTGTCCAGCCTGGCCTTGGGCACTGCCAGGGATCCAGGGGCAGCTCTGGGCACCTGTGCCAGGGCCTGCCCACCCTCACAGGGAACAATTCCCAATTCCCAAAATCCCATCCAGCCCTGCCCTCTTTGAGTTTGAAGGCATTCTCTGTGTCCTGTCCCTCCATCCCTTGTCCAGAGCCTCTCCCCATCTTTTTGGAGCCCTTTTCAGGCACTGGGAGGCCACAACAAAACCCAAACCCTCCTCTCCAGGCTGCACAATCCCCCTTTTCTCAGCCTTCCCAAGATGTCCTAACTCTGAGCACCAGCACGTTCCCAGTGTCAGGATGTCTGATAGCAACGTGTACGAAACACAGATTCTTGGAGATTTTCTACATTCATACTATTTATAAATAAATATGTAATTAAAAAAAAAAAACCCACAACATTTTCCATACGTTGTGATTAGAATTTGTCTGTTTGGCCAACTGAAATTACAAACAACTGTTTTTTAAAAATAATTTTATTTTTTTATGTTTGTAGGTGTCAGAGCAACTTAGATATTAGGAATATTGCATTAGTGCTAAAGGGAAAAAAAACACTTTAAAGTCCAGGTGTTCCAGGAAAGCTGCCTTGATTCCAGTGTCCCAAATTGCTTGGCACAGTCTCTGAATAATGATGGGAGGCACTGCTGGCTTCTTCCCTCTCTCCAGACCTGTCACTGTAGGACAACACAAGTTCACACACCTCTGTTCTCAAGGTGGAAAGAGGGAACTTTATTTTCTGACTCCAACATTTATAGATTTCCAAGAGTGACAGTGGATTGGAGGGTGACAGTGCCACCTCTCCAATGACACTGGTCAAACCAACTGTCCATCAAATTTCTCCTCCTCCATAAAAGAATGCAAAACAATGAGTTATTAACAGAAAGTGTGTGAGAAAGTTCATAATGAGAATGTCAACATCAGAAGGCTTAGAAAACGTAATTAAATCAGGGTGACACAGAGCCATCTCCTGCTCCTCCACAACTGAATGAAAGGGGGAATGAGCAGCCAAAGCTCCCCCACATTTTGGGGGCCCCAGAGCGGTGCCAAGGGGCAGGAAGGCACTGCTGAGGCTGCACGTGCTGCTGCAGCTCTGAAACCCCCAGGCGCAGGAAAATGAGGCTGCACAGATGGCTGCGAGCTGAATCAGCTCTCCGAGAGCTCAACAGATACACCTGGTGTCATTTGCTGTCATAAAAACCATATTTCAGCTGGGCTGGGCTCTGCACAGAGCAGGTGGGTGGTTTGTGGTGCAAAACATCCCAGTCCAGCTGCAGAGCACTGACCCTGCCAGACTCCACAGGTGTGGCATCGACAGAAAAACCCTTCCAAGGATCACACAGCACTGAGCATTGGGATGGAAGTGCAAAATCAGCAGAAAATCAGCAGAAAATCAGGGGCTGCCCCAGATCTGGGGCAGCATCTGTGGCAGGGAGAGGATCTGGGCTCCAAGTGGAGCTGGAGGCATCCAAGGAAGAAGTGAGAAGAAATGACCCCAAGGAAGAACGCTGGGTATGGATGAGTTGGCAAAAGAAGCCACCAAAGGCAGCGTGGGGTGTGTTTAACATTTCCCCAAATCCACAGAATTCACCTGCAAACCTGCAGGGCTGGGAGAGCTCCCTGTGCAGGGCTGGGAGAGCTCCCTGTGCTGCTCTCTCAGGTGATTCTTCCACTCTCCAGTTTCTCACCTGGATGAACCCCAGCTGTGCTGGCCCTCTGGAGCCCGTGCCCAGCTCAGCTCTGGGGTTGTGTGAGGATTTCTGCCATTTCTGCCTGCTCTCCTCGCTGTTTTTCCCTCTCCTCTCAGCCAGCAGGAGTGCCCCTATCACAGGAGCCCGTGGCTCTGCTTTGGCAAGGCACCAGGAATTTGTGATTCCAGAGGCTCTCTCTGTTTCCAGCAGGAGCCTCAGCACTTTCCCTAGGCACTGTTAGATGCTTTTCATGGTAAATTTCCTTTTGCTGGGAATTCAGCTCCAAGGAAAACAGTCCTAAAGAATACTTTTACCAGCTTAGTGCACGTCCAAAGCACAGGGGCTGGAATGGAACACCTGCTCCAGGTGTGGGGAGTAGGAGCCCTTGGAGCTGCTGATCTTCCTTTTCAACACAGCTGCTGTGGAATGCAACAGGTGCATCTGTGATTGGTGTCATGTGGCTGTTTTTAATTAATGGCAAATCACAGTCCAGCTGTTTCAGACTTGCTGGTCAGTCACAGGATTTTGGTATCATTTCTTTTTCTATCCTTGGCTAGCCTTCTGATGAAATCCTTGCTTCTATTCTTTTAGTATAGTTTTAATATAATATATATCATAAAATACTAAATCAGCCTTCTGAAACATGGAGTCAGATCCTCATCTCTTCCCTCATCCTCAGACCCCTGTGAACACCGTCACCTGCCCTCCCAAGCCTGGTGATCCAGTCCAGGTTGGTTACAAAGCCCTGGTGCAGGAACCAGCCCCAGGTCCTTGGCCAGCACCTCCAGCATGATCCTGCCCATTAACTCTGCATAAACAAACAATCACTTATAAAGTCAGGGAAAATAACCTCACCCATAATCACTGATTAGAAATGTTTGCTCATGGCTGGGTATTTATAGCCTGCAAGAGGTAAATGTCACCCTCACTGCCTGCCTTCATGGCAGATATTGTTTAATTAGCAGCCTCTGGGCTGCTGCTCCTTGGAATGGGAGATGAGTTCTGCTTTGTCTGCCCTTCCCTCTGCTCTCCCTTTGCTGTGTGGGGCTGGGGGCTGGATCCTACCCACAGTCATGGACAGACATGCAGGGAATCAGGCTGGAGAGGGGCTGTGAGGAACAAACCCTGTGAGGAACCCCTGAGGGAGCTGGGGGTGCTCAGCCTGGAGAAAAGGAGACTCAGGGGTGCCCCCATCACTCTCACAGCTCCTGAAAGGTGCCTGTGCTCAGCTGGGGCTGGGCTCTTTCTGCAGGAACTGACACAACCAGAGCACACAGCCTCGAGCTGCACCAAGGGAAATACAGGTTGGATATCAGGAAAAAGTGTTTCAGAGAAAGGGTGATAAATTTCTGGAATGGCTGCCCGGGGAGGTGGTGCAGTCCCCATCCCTGGGTGTGTTTAACAAAGCCTGGATGTGGCACTGGGTGCCAGGGTTTGGGTGAGGGGTTGGGGCTGGGTTGGACTGGATGATCCTGAAGGTCTCTTCCAACCCAGGGATTCTGTGAATTCTGTGAATTCAGCTTCTGTGATTCTGGGAATTCTGGGAATTCTGTGATTCTGGGAATTCTGTGAATTCCATGATTCCGGGAATTCTGGGAATTCCGTGATTCTGGTAATTCTGTGAATTCCATGATTCTGGGAATTCTGTGACTCTGTGCCCTGCCCCAGGATGTCTCTCACGGCCCAGCCACAGCCATCCCTCACTCCCTGCTGAGATTTTTTGCTGCATCTCCTGAGCTCCTCAAGCTGCTCAGTGCTGTCCTTGCAAAGGCAGGCAGGAGGGTGGAGCAGGTAAAAAAACATTAAATTCGCACTGATAGAAACGTCTCCAGCTTCCCAAATCTGTGCTGGACTCACAGGGAGGTGTCTCCTTGAGAAAGTCCAGCCTAAAACATCTGAGATTGGTGGTTAGAGCAGACACCAGAGGAGAATGAGCTGGAGCAACCCCTGCTGACAGGAGACCAGTTATGAGCTGCACCCACTGGAGGGATTTAGGGGCTGAGGGAGCCAGAGACAAAAATCACAGGTACCTGAGCTCCTCACACCCCCAGAGTGTGACAGGGCCTTCAGGGCTGGGCTGCAGCACCACAGAAATCCCAGGGCAATCTCAGTTTGATCAGGGCTGCCCTCTGCTCTCCACCCTGAGTGGGATCAGCACTGAACAGGACATGCTGAGGAGCCTTTTTTTCCAGCATCCCAGCCTTGCTGCCCTTGATGTTTGTTGAACACACTCAGAGGCACTCCAGTCCCCCAGCAGGCTGTGATTATCTCATCTCTGCAGACAGGGAGTTTGTACATGCTCTGACAAACCAAACAGGCAGCAGCAATCTGTCAGCAGCAGCCTCACTCTGCTTCACTGCCTGCCAGGGCTCTCCTGGTGCTGCTGGGTGTGCTCTGCAAAAGCATCCCCTGGAGCTGGGACTGGACACTGAACCCAGCATGGAAATGGACCAGAACTCATCAAAGGGTGAAAACTCCTGACTCTGAGTCCATCCTGGGTCCATCTTGGGTGCAGCCCTGGCTGGGCTCTTGCACTGCCCAAGGTGGATCCTTTGAGGCCTTTTAATAAATCCCCACTTTATTCCTTTAACTCTGCCCAGCCTCTGTTCCAGGAGCCTTTTCAGGCATCAGGAACCACAGGGAGCCCTCGAGTGCTCTGGCCCTGAGCACAGGGTGCCACTTCTCTCTCTCTCTGAGTAGAAAACAGTTGCCTTGTGTGTTTTCAACATCCTCTATTAAGTGCCATCACATTTTATCACTCCTCTGGCAATATCCAGCAACACCTCTATAATTTATTGTCATTAGTTTATTCTCAGCCCTCACAGAGGTCACAGCATGGGGGGGAGAGGAGAACTTCATCCATTTCACACTGAAGGTGCTGCAATAATGGCTTTTCAAACAGCTGATGGTGGAGGGATATGAAAAGATAATGAATAATGAGGAATAAAGGAGCTGACCCTTTTCTAACAAGAGGCTCTTTCAGCATGGTGACACTTGGAATTTGGGTGAAATGAACCCTGGTGCTTTTTGACACCTCTGGAGCAGACACTGCCTCGGGGCTGGGCTGTTCCCAGTGCCTTTGCAGGCTGGGGAGCTCTTGTGGCAGAGAATTGAACCCTGAAAATGCCTCTTTCATTCTGGGGGCACTGAGGAGAGCCTCAGGGGTTGTCCTGGCTGGAGGTACCTGCATGTGCCACTGCCCTCAGCACCTGAGAGATGCAGGTTCTGCCCCTGGGGAGGAGCAGCCCCAGCCTTGGGAATGGCTATTTATTGTTGGCATTTATTGGCTGGGTCTCCTCAAACAGCTTTCCAGCCATAAATTGGGTTCTATTTCAGCAGGAGCAGGGACAGGGAGTCCCCTCAGCCAAAGAGTTAAAAACACCTGTGCCTTTGATTTTAGCCCATGGAAACAATTCCCAACTTTGTGTGAGGATTTACAAGCCTCAAGAGTTTGAGTAGAATGATAGTGAATTTGTCACAGGGTGAAAAAGTAGAATTTTGGGGATTTAGAATGGGGGTTCAAGAGGCAAGATGGAGGAATCTGGGCATGTCCTGTCCTTCTTCTCCTTCTTCTTGTCCTCCATCTTCTGCTGTGATGGTGGCACTTCTGGATTGGTTTAGAGTAGAGACAGACTGTCTAACATGATAGGTATTGGAAAATTATTGTAAATAAAGTACATGTAGTTCTTAGTATAAAAAGCCAACACCACCCCAAGGGTGGTCAGTGTGCCATGAACCAACGTGCTGGACAGATCTCAGCAGGTAACAGAAAGAATGGAATAGATAAGAGAAAATAAACAGCTTTGAAAAGCAGAACTGAGGAATCTCGACTTCTCAGAGAGTGCAGGGCTGGGAAAAAGGAGACTTTTTAATACCTCAGGAGCCTTTCCAACAACAAACCCAACACCCAGCCTGCCAGGAAATGCCCCTGGGAGGGTTCCTTGCCCTCCAGGATGTCCCCTGTGACTCTCAGAAGGGAGCACAGCCCCTGAGCCCTTCCCTTGCTGTCACAGCCCCTCTGCCCCATCCCTGCCCTGCTGTGGAAGGGGAACAGTGGAGCTGGAGCTGAACGAGCAGCTCAGCTTGCTGCAAGCCCTGAAATGGCTTTTGAAGGCAGAAGTAATTAAAGCTCTAAGTGGGAAATGGGCTGGGATGAAGCAGGGCTTTATCCAAGGGAGATTGTGGCAGGCTAATCTGATATCTCTCCCTGATAAGGTAATGGGGTTTTTAGACAAAGGGAACATGCTCGATAGCATCTCTGGGGGCTGGGAGGGAGCATTCGACACGCTGCCACATCGGGAACTCATTAGTGCTGCCGAGGAAAACGAGGATTACAGGACAATTAAAAGGGGAGGGAGGAGCTGAATAAAGACAAGGCAGAGAAGATCTCGTGGTAAAGGGAAGAGTCAGGCTGGGAGGAGTTGCCAGAGCTCCTAAAGGGAGCCCCTAAGGCCAACATTGTTCAGTATTTCTATGAAAAAATCTTAATAAAAGTACATAATGTGCTAATAACTCATGGCTGGGGAGTGCTGTGAGGAAATCCAGCCCAAACCTGGCTCTTGGGGCAAACAGCACACAACACTGAGGACTAGAGAAATTCAAACTGGAAGAAACATTTTTCCAAAGCAAATCAGAGCAGAACCTGGGTGCAGAGGTGACCCAGGAGTGTCTCTGTGTCAGCTCCTTCCTTGGCAGGAACTGCTCGTGGCTGCTTTGGAGTTTTCCTGAGTGATTTTTAGTTTGGCTCATTGTTTCTCACCTCGGGGTTAAGCTTTGTGAACTCCACCATTCATGAGATTTTTTTTTTCCCCCCTTAATGAGCTCCCTGTAGATATTTTCAAATTTATCAGCAAGTTAATTAGTTCTGTAAATCAGGATAGCCTACAGTTTTCATTTCCATGCAGTGAGCACTAAAACTCCTGGACTTTCATTGAGGATTGACAAGCACGAGAGCATTGACTCCAGTTTTAGCACAAACAGCTCCAGATCCAGAGTGTGGAGGGGGGAATTTTGTGGCTGGAATTGTGTTTGGCCGTGGCCCCTGGGCTGAGTTGCTCTGACACAACCCTTTGCCTGAAGCACCATCAGCTTTTGGAAGGTGGAAGTTTCATGGAGCTGCACAAATCTCAGGAACATCAATTGCATGATCAGGAGTGTCAGAAGGATTTTATACAATGTCACCCTGATTTTTTTAAGTTCTTCTAAGCCTTCTGATGTTTACATTCTTGTAATGAAGTTTCTCATGCACTTTTATGGAAATAATTATTGGTTTACATTCTTTTCTGGAGGAGGAGAAATTTGATTGACTGTTGGTTTGCCCAGTGTCATTGGAGAGGTGGCACTGTCGCCCTCCGATCCCCTGTCACTTTTGAAAGTTTATAAATGTTGGAGTCAGAAAATAAACTTCCCTTCTTTTTACCTTGGAAGTTCCAGTGTGCATGTTGTTTTATTTCATGTCCTATAGCAACAATTCACTTTTCCTTATGTTCTGGAGAAAAATTTCTCCATGTTGGTCTAAATTCCTGCAGTTCTGGGGATGGGTCAAACCAAACCACTTGGTGTTTGTTCAGTCTGCCCTCCCCATTTCTGCCTCTCCATTTCAGGGACAGACAGACATTTCCAGGAAGGAAAAACTGCAGAAGATGTACCACAACAATCAGATTTTTCATTTATAAACTGCCGAGCTTCTTGCCAGACTCTGCTTTTGCCCTGGTGCATGGGAGTGCTGGATTTGGGGTGGCAGGCACCACAGAAATCACCTGGGGTGCTTCTTTTCCCTGGGAATGCAGAAGTGTGATTGCTCCCTACAGCAACAGCTTGTTTTCCTCCTTCCTCCCTCCCTCCTTCCTGTTGTTCACATGGAAACAAACACAGACGTGTTTCAAGCATTTAATCTTAAGAATCTCTTGAAATCTGTATGATTGGGTGCCCTGAACCTTCCTCTCTTTATACAGAACAAAAAGAAAAAATCCTTCTCTGGAATTCTGCATGTGGTGAATTTTCATTTTTCCATCGTGGGGCTGCTTTGGAATTTTCAGTGTGGGAATCATTTCAGCTCTGGGTCCTGGGCAGATGGACCCTGACTGCCCCAAAGGGGACATTGAGAATCCTGGAGCCCCAGGTGCTGCTGCTGGGGTTGTGCATCAGCTCCTGGACTATTCCCTGAGCATTCTGTGTCCTTCTGATCCCCTACTTATCACCCACATCATTACAAATGGGAGCCAAGTCCTGCTTTTATTGTGGAGGATGTAATTTCACATCCCCCTCATTCTCCTTTCTCCTCCTCATCTCATTTCCATAACCAAGGAGCTTTTTCTCTTTGCTTTAACCTGTAACTCACTGTGACACTTGACAGCTCTCCCTTCATCACTGCACTCCTTGACCTCTAAGTTGTTCTCCTTTGCTGATCAATCTCCTTCAGCTTGGTTTCCCCAGGGGAAAAAACAAACCAACCACTTTTCATTCATTCTTCTCCTGCAATAGCTTTAAAACCCAATGGCCAATTCCAGCCCCACCTGAAAGGATGGCAGAAGCACCTGTGATAATTAAGATTCTGCAATGTTTATTTTTTCAAAAACTGGCAGCTGAGTAGATGAGAGAGATTCAAATGAGTGCCTGCACTGAGGGAACAGGAAGGATCTCCACAGCATTATAGATTCTTTATCAGTCAGCACCAGGTTGCAGCCAGCCCTGCCAGGGCTCCAGGCTCCCCTGGGACAGGGGGACAGGCTGGGTGAGGCTGAAGGGGCTGAAATTTGGGTTCCTGTCACTGTTTTGGGGGGTTTGGGGGTGAGTGGAGTGCAGGAAACCCAGCCCATCCCTGAGCACCCCTCATTCCTGGTTGCACAAACCCCAGCTGGGGTCCCACTGCTTTGCCAGGGCTGTTCTCTGCAGTGATGGAAAAAGGCAAGGCACAGATGGGGAGACAGAAATTGCACCAGCAAGGCAGTAAATCAAGGAAAGAGTTGATTTCCATGGCAGGAAGGGCACTGGATCTCTCCACAGTGAGTTATTCTCAGGCAGTTGTGCTGTCTGAGCTCCTGCCACAAAATTCTCCCTTCCTCCCTTTCCTTTGAAGCCCAGAGCTGCAGATCTCTCTGTGCTGGCCACGAAGGATTCCTGGAACCACTGGGCTCCTGCCAAAGCTCGTTCTGCTCCAAGGTGTGAAGTGCTGGTGGATCAGTTAATTATCTGATTTCTTCTGCAAGGCTTTATTTTCCCAGGACATTTCCAACAGGGACTGAGTTCCCACCTCCAATTCAAATTAGCTCTCTGGGCTGCCCCCTGTGTTCCCTGAAACCCTTTGATGACTCACAGGAAACACTTGTTATCATTACCTTTTTATTTCATTTTTTAATGCTTGAGAGTAGAGATCAGACTGAGCACCACGAGCTTGTCATGGACATATTTTATGAAAAATCCTTTTGCTAGGATTTGTTCTCCTGAGAAGCTGAGAGGCCTCAGGAACAAAATGTAAACAATGGTTATCTGCTGCTGTGGAATGCAACAGGTGCATCTGTGATTGGTCTCATGTGGTTGTTTTTAATTAATGGCCAATCACAGCACAGTTGTCAGTCATAAAATTTTATTATCATTCTATTCTTTCCTTGCTAGCTTTCTGATGAAATCCTTTCTTCTATTCTTTTAGTATAGTTTTAATATATCATTTCCTTTTAATATAATCTATATCATAAAATAATAAATCAGTATACTGAAACATGAGTCAAGATTCTCATCTCTTCCCTTGTTGGGGATTGCCTGCAAATTCAACATTTGGAGACCCCGAGGGAGGAACATTCCCACACGAGCTCACCAATATTCTGCTTTTCCGGCAGTCCCACCTGTGCTTAATGCCCCCTGTGTCCCTCTCTGAGCTCTGCTCACTCCGCACCAGGCTGGGAGGGGTTAAACCCAGCTCAGCCCAGCTCCAATCTCCTGCTAACGGGGTACAGGGATGTGCCTCCTGTTGATGGAGTGACCGAACCATCCTTTGGCCCATTAAAAAGGAAATAAACCCAGAAGCTTGTCTCCTCACTTTGGTAAAAAGACACCTCATAAAACCTGGGGCACTTCACCTCAAACTTAAGGATGGCCAGCTGGACAGGATCCACAAAGTCCCACCTGAGCAATTCACTAGAAAAGAAGAGAACAAAGGAAATAATCCCTTTTGTGAGGTGTTTTACCATGGGCAAGAACCTCTTGCACCTGACTCGGCTTTCCCTGTAAAGAATTTTGTTATTTTGCCTTTTATTAAAACATTTTTGTTTCCAACACTGCCACAGAAGCCATCCTGCTGATTTTCTGCCTTCTGAGGTAGCTGAGCTATCTTGGGTGTGAAATCTCCAAGAGCTGATGAGACCTGGCTTGAGGAGACCCCTATTTCAAGGGGGAGTCAACAACCACAGAATCATCAAGGTCAGAAAATGCAGGAGCTAAAGAGCTCACAAACTAAATTCTAACTTAATCTATGAAAAATCTGCCAATCTTTCCTGAGAGCAGTGAAAACCAGCTTGTTTCCCTGAGCAGAAATCATTCTAATTGGGTGGCACAGGCAGCACCAGGAGCACAGAGAGCTTTTAGGGACATTTCCTGCATTTCCAGGGTGCTTCCACAGCCAGTGGAAAAGGCAGCACCCACTTCCCTCTGAAGTTTGATTCTGCTCCACTTGAGCCACCTCAATTTGCCCTGCACATTTCCATATTTTTACACCCACTTTCCAGTGGTTCTTTCCACACAAATAATCACAGAGCTATTTATTCCCTCATGGCAGCTTTTTTTTGGTGAAATTGTCTCCTTGTGACATTGTCATTCTCCCCAGTCTAAAATTCTGTATATTTCCCAGCAGTTCTATTTATTCCAAGATAGTTTTCTGTCAATCTCTATTTACAGTGTGTTAGTGTTTTTCCAAACATCTGATTAAGTTTGCAATAAGTTTGGGCTGCAAAGGAGAATCAAAAGAGGCCAATATAATTTTCAGCAGCACATGCAGAGCCCTCAGCTGGTTTTGCTGCTCTTCTCAGGGCTGTGTTTTCCACAAGAAGCCACCAAAATACTGAATTTATTTGGGCATGAGCTTACAGTAGAAAGAGTAAATTAAACAGGAATAAATTTGAGAGGTTTGGTGATGGGAGCTGGAGGGACTGAGGAGCAGCAGCCCCAGATAAAACCCAGATAAAATCAGCCTGGAGAGGGTTTCAGCAGCCCTTCAGAAAAGGGGCAAGGACCTGAGCCTGATGCAAAGGTCACCTAGATCACTGCAAATTGATATTAAAATATTCCAATTAAGAAAATCAGAAAACAGCAGGAATAGTTAGGCTTAAATCTGGGTCCATCTAGGCTTGTGTAAACACAGAAATGAACTAGTGCCTGGTGTGGCAGTGACCATGCTGCTCCAAAAGCTGGACACTGCTTTGTCCAGCTCCCCAGAATCCTGATTTTACAAAGATTTGGGCACTGGAGGTAGAACAAGAGGTCTCTGCTGGAATTTGCCCTCCTGGAGGGCCACAGTCCTGCAGCACCCACCTCCAGCCCCAGCCATGCCAGCAGCCCCCTCCTCATCTCAGCTGAGCTCAAAAAACAAGGAAAACACATTTTAGCTCCTCAATATTAATAATATTAAAAAGAAATTAATCCACTTTGATTAACAATAAAGGGTCTTTCCTTAATTCTTAGTAACTGCTAAATAATTTCCAACCACTTTTTTTCCTCAATTTCAATTCCTGGTGTGTGGGGGGGAAAAAATCAATTCCAGCTTAAGGCTTATTAAAGTATTATTCTATCTGCAGATGTGATTAGAATGAAATGAAAAGTCTGGGTTTAATGGTCTTGCTCTCATAACATCACTGGTTATTTGGGATCCCTTGGGACCATGGCTGAGCTGTCCTTCACTGCCACCACAGACACCTCCCCAGTGTTTCACTCCTCAAACTGCCACCTGACTCTTCTCCTTCGTGGATATTGCCCCCAGAATATTGATTTCTTTCCAAAGATGCATCTCAGGTATAACAAAGAAACAGCTGCCACTGAGAGATGAGTTTACAGAGTGCTGCTCCTTGTTCTTCATGGGGCACAAAACACCAGAAAGGATGAGGAGGTGACAACAAGGAAAATGCACTCCTGGGATCCCTGAGCTGTTTGTCATCCCTGGGGTGACCAGGAGGCAGAGCCTGAGCAGCCCCTGCCTGTGCTGGTGTTCACAGGGGTCCCAGGATGAGGGAAGAGACGAGGATCTGACTCCATGTTTCAGAAGGCTGATTTATTATTTTATGATATATGTTATATTAAAAGAAAATTATATGTTATAATTATACTAAAAGAATAAAAGAAAGATGTAGCCATGATATTTTCTGAAAAAACCCTTTGCCAGGATTTTTCTCCTGAGAAAGTGGGAGACCTCAGAGGAAAAGAAAAACAATAATTATCTGCTGCTGTGGAATGCAACAGGTGCATCTTTGATTGGTCTCATGTGGTTGTTTTTAATTAATGACAAATCACAGTCAGCTGGCTCGGACTCTCTCAGAGTCAGGAGCTTTTGTTATCATTCCATTCCTTTCCTTTCAAGTCTTCTGATGAAATCCTTTCTTCTATTCTTTTAGTATAGTTATAATATATAATTTTCTTTTAATATAATATATATCATAAAATAATAAATCAGCCTTTTGAAACATGGAGTCAGATCCTCATCTCTTCCCTCGTTCTGGGACCTCTGTGAACACCAGCACACTTGGGTAACTCAGAGTTACTGTATTTCAGACAGTTTAGGTGGAATCAAGTTCCTTGGCTGGTAGGAGAAGCAGGCACGGACCTCAGGATGGCCAGAGAGCCCAGCAGAGCTCCTGCAGCAGAAGGTTCAGAACCTCGGACAGAGGCAGAGAGGAACCAGCAGGGACAGAACGTTCAGAACCTCGGACAGAGGCAGAGAGGAACCAGCAGGGACAGAACGTTCAGAACCTCGGACAGAGCCAGAGAGAGAGGGACCAGCAGGGACAGAAGATTCAGAATCTCGGACAGAATGCTCAGAACCTCCGACAGAGCCAGAGAGGCACCAGCACGGGGCAGGGACCTCCCCGGGGCACCCGGGAGGAAATGATGCAGAGATGTCTTCAACCATCCCTGTCCCCGGCAGGCAAAGGCTAAGGACTCTCATTTCTAGAGAAAACAGCACTGTGTGAGCTGAAAATGAGGTTGAAATGAGGTTGTTTGTGGGGTTAAATCGCTGTCTGAGTTCAGACACCGCTCTCCAAATATCAGCTTTTAAATAAAGGTCTGTGCCCTCTGCTGCTGCTGGAATCACAGCTCGCTGTCAAAGGCACAAGGTGAGAAACACTTCTATCATTTAGGACCTAAATAAGGTTTTACTCACATCGTCCTCCTGCTGCCAACCACAGGAGCCAAGCTCACCTCAACTTTTCATATAAGAAACATTAAGCTGGTTTAACTTTGATAAAATCTCCATCTAAATAAGAGTCCCCTCTGAAGGAAGAAGACTGGTGGTGATGTGTGGAGTAGAAGCAAGATTGACATTTGGAGGACGTGAAATCTTTTGGGAAGCCCTAAAATATCCCCCAAGTAGGTCAGCTCGGTGACCTGGATCTGTACTTTTAATACAAGAGTAGCCTACATTTGCTCTGTTTGCTGAGGAATGAAGATTCTTTGGGTTTTGTGTTTTATTTTTAGTAGTTAAATGTGACCTTTGGAGGAGATCCTATAATAAGAACAACGACAGAGCTGGCCAGGGGTGAGTCACAGCACATGCTTTGATTCAGAGATGATGAACACACATCATTTATCCTCTGGTCATTTCTGGGAGAAACTCTCACACAGGCAATTTGCACTGGAGGAATCAAGTCAATACTCTCAAAGAGGAGGGATTTCTTGATGACAGAAATATTCCTTGTGTTACAAGGTGATTAATCATCATCTCCACCAATGGAGATTCTTCAGGATCTGAAAGGAAGGAAGGAACCCTGGCAAGGCCAGAGGTTCCCCACTGCCTTGCCAAGCCTAGCTCAGATTCCAGCAGCCACCATCCAGGAGATTTTCCAATCAATCCCATCATAAACTCTCAGATTTTTCAATTTTTCCCATCCTGCACACTCCTCCAGCCCTCCCTGGGTGTGTTCAGAGCTGGGGACATGAGGCACCAGCCTTGCAGCCACAGCCCTTGGGGCACCTGCAGTGCCTGAGCTCATCTGAACTCCCTCACACCCCAGGTGGACACTCTGGGCTCTGGATTAGAGAATTCCAGGACTTTTTTTACTGGTGGTGGCTTTACAGAAGGATTTTATGAACGAATCAACCCTTCAAAACCAATGAAGAATGTCCAGGAGAAGCCCTTGCTGTGACCATTGGAAGGAAATGATCCAAAAATGCTGCACTCAAACCTTTCTGAAGGTGCCTGTGTCTGCTCTGGGAAGGAAGAGAAGGGCAAGAATTGACCGCATTTCTCTGTTTCTTGCCCAAGTTCTCTTGGGAGAAGCTCCAGGCAAGGAGGGAGCAGAGGGCTGGTGATCTGCCTGCCATCAGAGACCTCCACACGTCCTTGAGAATACAAAGGAGCACTCCTGATTATTCTGGATAAATCTAAATAAATCAATAGCCAGCAGCACAGGATGCCCCCAGGCTGTGTCAGGAGGAGGATTAGCAGCAGTCAGTGGGAGCAGACTCATCTTTGCTCTTTTCTCTTGACAAATCTCTGGCAGAGGCACCAGGTCCTGCCCATGCCTCAAGGGGAGGGGACTGAGGGGAGGATCTGCCTGTTGCTAAACCTTCTGCTGAGGCAAGGGAAGGAAATATCAGCTCATTTTCCTCAGCCTGGCCCCTGTCTGGGAGATGAACATTTGTTTTGCTTGAAGGCAGCACCATGAGATGGCTCCCAAGCCTCTGTGTAATGCTGGGCTTTATTGGCTGTACCCTCACTGACACTGGGACATCCTTCCCTCCATTTATCCCAAATGGTGAAAGATCCAAGCTCAGAGGTTTTTTTGGGCTCCTCTCTGAGACTGCAGGGTGCTGTGTCCCCCAGGAGCCTGGGGACAGCCTATGTGGCACTGCCAGCACAGCTCCTGTCACTGCAGAACTGCCCTTTCCCTTCTTCTGAGCATATTTTTGGTTCCAGACCCTCCCATCCTGCCCAGCCAGGCTGTTCTGGGTAACAAACCCCATCCTGCCCAGCCAGGCTGTTCTGGGTAACAAATCCCATCCTGCCCAGCCAGGCTGTTCTGGGTAACAAACCCCTCCTTTCTCTTTGCCTGCTCTCTCTTTTCCCAGCTTGGAACTCAGCCCCATACAGCCAACAGGATGCAGGAGGGAACTGGAAGGCTAAAAGTGAAAAAACTAATGGATAGAGCCAGTCAATGAAAGAAATAAGACAATAAATTGTAATGAAAAGGAAAATAATGAAGAGAGGGAAATAAAACCCCAGTGGAAACTCATCACCAACCAAGAGGTGCTCAACCAGCCTTGAGCAGAGCCTCCCCTCCAGCTGCTCCTTAGTTTTTTTCCTAAACACGACCTCACACTCCAAGCATTGGAAGGGGCTGCCCAGGGCAGTGGTGAGCCCCCATCCCTGGATGTGTTCCAAAAATGTGTGGATGTGTGGAATTCTTCTTCACTGAGAGTCACCAAATGTTTGCAGGGTTCCCAGGATGAGGGAAGAGATGAGAATCTTGACTCCGTCTTTCAGAAGTCTGATTTACTATTTTATGATATATATTGTATTAAAAGAAAATGATATATTAAAACTATAATAAAGAATAGAAAAAAGGATTTCATCAGAAGGCTTGAAAGGAATGATAATAAAATCTTGTGACTCTCAGAGAGTCTGAGCCGGCTGGACTGGGATTGGCCATTAATTTGAAACAATCAACATGGACCAATCACAGATGCACCTGTTGCATTCTACAGCAATTAGATAATTATTGTTTTTCTTTTCCTCTGAGGCCTCTCATCCAGGAGAGGTGGAGGGACAGATTTTCCTTTTGAACCAGTCCAATCTCATGAAAATTCCATGGAAAAAGAATGAAATTACCATAGAATGATACCCAATTTCTAGGAACCAACCCTTGCCCAAGAGGACAGAACCAGTGCACAGTGTGTGACTGACTGCATGTCATAAACTCCCAGCACTACATAAAAATAATAATAAAAATAATAATAAAAACAACACCAACACCCACTGCCTGCATTATTCTGTCTCAGCTATTATACACACTAATGAGGACTTCCACTTGTACAAATGCAACGTGTTCTCTACTAAGGATATTATTTGTAGGTTCTCTAATAAATCAATGTTTTATGCAAGCAAAACCCTCAAAGTTAATGTGAGCAAAAAGTGCTCTCTCATCCCCAGCAGCTCCCAAACCCCTGCAATGCAGCCTTTTATTATTTCTGTAAAAGAGAAAAAGGAAATCAATAGAGATTCCTCGTGCGTAATCCTCAGCAAGATTAGCACTTTGTCAGCCTCTGCTATAATCTCCTGGAAAGCAAAGAGGAGAAGGCTGAGAAGGAGGAGGAAAAAAGGAAAAAAAGTCACAGGGTAGCCTGGAACTGGGGGTTTGTTGGGGGTGTTCACTGTGCTTCTCAAAAAGAATATTTCAAAATATTTCTTTGAAATATTTCAAAGAATATTTCAAATTCTTCAATTTCAAAGAATATTTCAAAATATTTCAAATATATTTCAAAATATTTCAAAAAGAGTATTTCTTTCCAGAAGAATATTTCAAAGGTGGCTCTGGCCTGCTCCCCTTGGTGTCCTGGAGATGCCTCACTCAGCTGTTGGAATATTCAGATTGTAACTGGAGGAGAAACCTCCCAACTTAGCAGTGACGCAGCAAATTTCCCTGTTTTAAAAGGGGATTTAGGACCCAAATGCCAAATTCCAGGCTGGGCAGTGCCAGGCATTGTTGCCTCATGCCATGGTAGAGGGTGAGAGCCTGGAGATCTCCATGGGACCTGCCAGGGATGGCATTGCAGGTGACTCCTCAGCAGTGTGTGAGCTGTGAGTGATGGACCAGGGGGAGGACAGAGGGACAGAAAAGCACCAAATTCTGGTTGAGGGGCACATCCTGAGCTGTCACCTCCAGTCTGGTGCTCCCACCCCTCTGCAGCCATCCCAGGGTTAAATTCACACAGGAGCTGCACGAGAGGCAACCCAGACATGGGAAGGAGGGAGAAAGAACACAAAAGGATCAAAGATCTGGGCAGAAAATGAGCAGAGAAGGTTGGGATCCCAACAACGAATTGGGAATAATCACCTATCCAGAATTAAGGAATACTGTAAAATGGGGGCAGGACAGGAGAGTGGAGACAATGCAGCATGGAAAGAGCTGGAATCACTGAAATAACACAACACTGAGAAATAACACAAAAGACCTGGGCAGAAAATTAGTGGAGAAGGTTGGGATCCCAATAAACAATGAATTGGGAATAATCACCTATTTTGAGTCAGGCCAGAATTGAGGAATGCTGTAAAATGGGGGCAGGACAGGAGGGTGGGGACAATGCAGCATGGAAAGAGCTGGAATCACTGACAGCTCCCCATGGGCAGCTGCCTGTTGCAAACAGGTAAAACCTTATTAAAGAAAGGCCTTGTAACATCAGGCCTTGTTATTTCAGCTGAATTAACAGCTAGCCTGCCAAGTTCCCATGAGAATCATAAATAAGAATTCTAAGATTACGAATCAGTTGGCATGACAATCTATTCTGTAAGAAGGCAGTTTGCACCTGTGAAAAAGAAGAAGCCACAAAGAAATCCACATCCAGGTGAGAATCCACAAAGACAAAATGCAAACACCTGTGTGAAGAGAGAGTCTTGGCATGTTCATGCACAAGCACCTTCTAACCACTGAACTGAGCAAGGAGGTCACTAACCAACCAGAATTAAACTTGATAGCTTGGGAAACTGGAGAAAAATAGGCTGTAAGTTAAAGAGGAGTTTTGCTGCTGGAATTTTGAGTGTTTTGCCTGTCTTTACTCCCTGCTGTTGTCAGAGGTGCCCAGAGCAGGAGGAGGGAGGTTTTCTCTCCCACAGTGCAGTTCCTGGAAAGCTCAGGCAGGGCAGGGGTAGAGCTCATGCTGCACTTTGAGCAAACAGCCCAGCAGCTGCTGCTGCTCACAGCTGGCATCCTCAGGAGGCCCTTTTAGCCCTGGCTTCTGCTGAGCCATCCCTGGCTCAGCTCAGCTCCACCTGACAGCACAGAGCCAGGAGTTTCAGCACAATTCCCGTTTTTCATGCATAATTTATTGGGAAAAATGGAAATGAACCTTCAGCTTTTCCTTGCACATGATCCTCCTTTTGCTTGCTGCTGTGGAAATGGCCTCCCAAGAAACCCAAGTGAGCACTTCTGTGAATAAATAGATATTGCCAGTAACTCCTGCACCTCTGGAGCTGCTTTTCATGCAGTTCCCATTTCACCTGACAAATGTAAGGCTTGATGTAAAACAGGCAGAGAAAACTGAGGGTGCTTAATGAAGAATTTGCATTCTGGAGACCTTCCCAAGTTCCCCCTGAGGAGTTGCAGTGAGCAGATAACCAATTCTGCCAGGTAATCATCCATCCAAGCCTAAAGCTTCATTCCAAAAGTTACTACAGCTGATTAATAATGTTTAATAAGCATGACTTTTCTTCTTTCATGGAGCTCATTAGTTACAGGTGACAGTGGAAAAATGGGTGTGTGGGTTTTGCTCCCAAGGCCTCTGTTCTGGAGCTGGAGCTGAAAGTTTAACTCACCCCAAGAAGTGCTGATGGCACAGAAATGAGGCTCCATCTGAGACCTCAATTGCCAAAGAGAGGAGCTCCTTTCTCTTCAGTGACGGTGCAGAAGAATAAGCTCCTGACTATTAGACAGCCTAGTGCATGAGTAAAATGCTCTTGTAATTTTTGCTCCAGATCTGTGGAATTCCCCAGACCAACAAACTTTATTTATTAAGCTCCTGACACTGGGATTCTGACTCCTTACATAAAACTAGCAATAAAGTCTTCAGAAATCTCATTAAAAGATTAGCCTGCTATCACCAGCAGCTGGGACATTGCGGAGGAGTGTGCTGAGCTCCCAGTACGAGGAGGAAGAGGAAAACCTGGGCAGAATTCTGCTCTCAGCACATTCCCTCAATGAACTCTGCACAGCTGGGACGAGGCTCCCAAGGGGAACACATCACCAAATATTGTCCAGCTAAAATCCAGGAGCTGATGTTCTCCTGGTGTCACATTCATATTTTATGAGAAACCTGTTTGCCAGGGTTTCTGCTCCTGGGAAGATGAGAAACCTCAGATAAAAATGAAAACAATAATTATCTGATTCACATCTCCTGTGTTTTGCTTAAGAATGTGTTTGGACATTGTTTACCAACCATTGTTTTATTGGTTTCATGTGAATTGTTTTGACTTAATGACCAATCATGGTCAGGCTGTGCCAGGACTCTGGGAGTAATGAGTTTTTCATTATTATCTTTTTAGCCTTCTGTCTGTACCCTTTCTCTATTCTTTAGTATAGTTTAGTTTACTATTCTTTTATATAATATAGTGACATAAAATAATAAATTAGGCTTCTGAGAACATGGAGTCAGATCCATCATTTCCTCCCTTTGGGGGACCCCAAAAATGCCACACTTCTTACAGCCCCTCCAGCTGCCACTTCTGATTAATGTCCCAGTTTGTCTCCTCCCTGAAGGAGACACCTTGGCTCCTGATTCAGGCTGGGCTGGGATTTGGGCACATTGGGCAAACTCCTGAAGTTCATTGGGCATCAGCCAGGTCCTGATCCCTGATCCCTGTCCAGCTCTGGCTACAGCAGCTGAGCTTTGTGTTGGTTCTGGCCTTGTCTTGAAAGCCTCCAGGGATGGAGGAACTTATTGGTCATGGTAGGTTTATTTATTTATTGTATTTGTTTAGTCAATTATTTAATTATTATTTATTTTCATTATTTATTTATTATTATTATTTGTACCCAAAGGGGCTGGAGGGGGATTTTCACAAGGGCCTGCAGAGACAGGACAAGGGGGAATTGCCTTAACCTGGAGGAGGGCAGGGCTGGATGGGACATTGGGAATGAGGAATTGTTCCCTGGGAGGGTGGGAAGGCCCTGGCACAGGGTGCCCATCCCTGCATCCCTGGCAGTGCCCAGGGCCAGGCTGGAGCAGCCTGGGACATGGGAAGGTGTCCCTGGGATAGGGGAAGGTGTCTCTGCCTTGGAGGGGTGGAAATGAATGAACTTTAAGATCCCTCCCATTCTGGGATTCTGTGTTGCATTCCTAAGTTGAACAGATTTTTCTCTGTCTGTCTGGACTCAGCTGTTAAAGGAACTCTTTATTGGATCTGTCATTTCATCTCAGCTCACCTGATATGTGTGTGCTCTCTTTATATTCACTCTATCCTGTGCTGTCTGAATCCCTGATTTCTTTGTGGAATAAAAGCAAATTTTCTCAAATCAAGAAATTATTCAGCTCCTATATTCAGAATTTTCTCTTCCTTCATGGCTGGTTGGTTGAAATTCGGGGCAGAGCTGTGCTCTCATTGGGGTTGTTTGCACACATCTCCTGATGCACCACTTCAAAACTGCAAATGAAACAACTTTTTGTCAGCACTGGGGTACCTCGAGCTCAGCAATGAATTTTGATATCTGTTCAAACACCATTCCTTGTTTAGCTTCCTCTCCAATACTCAAAAACAAATTCTTAACACTACTTTTCTGTAACTCCAGCTGATGAAAGGCAGGTCAGAAGAACACCTGGAAAACTAAGGGGAAGTGTTGTCATGGGCACAGCTGAGGAATTTTAATCCAGCAGTTCAAATAAATACCTGCAGGCACTTTGCTGTTGTCTGTCATTGCTCCCTGAGCTCAGAGCCAGCCTGTCTTTCATCCCCCTGCTCTGCAAAGCGCTGGATTTCCTCCTGGGAGCTGTGGTCACACTTTCCGAACGTGCAAACTTTTCCATGAAGTTAAAGTCAGCTTGGACAACTTTCAAAGCTTATGTAAGGGAAAAACTTTGGTGTGTTTTCCTTGGTTTTAGCTCCTGCAGGACAGAAACCTTGTCAACAACAGGATTCCAGCAGCCATTCCATGCTATTGTCTTGTTGGCAGGATAAAGCACCGCTTTGGAAAGAAATCTAAAACTCTTCAGATAATCCCCAGAGCTTCACACAGAAATGAGCACTGGGCACTGCAGATGCCCTGGGATTTTATGGGATCACAACAAAGTCACCGTGAGTCCCCTCTGTGGCCACAGGGCACAGTGAGGCTGCAGCAGGTGGGGAATTATCAGAGGATTTCATTAAAAAAGACATGAAAAGGGAATTTTGTGTGCCAGGTGGCTTTTCCAGTGGAGAGGTTTTACGAGATAACCTTGTCCTGAGATGGCCTGGAAGGGATCTCCTCAAACCCCTCCTCCTTGGTGGTCAGTGAGAGATCCCCTATTTAACCCCTTTATAGCTGCCCCTGGGTCATTTTCTGCCCTGCCAAATAAACCCAGCAGAAGGAAAGCACAAAGTGAATGTCAATCTCAGCAAGTTTAGCTCAAATCTTCCTTAATTCTCATGTCTGGCCTGAAGCCCCAATGGAGAAAACTCCAAGGGTTCTGCAAACACTTGGTGGGAAGGAGGTTAAGGTTTTAAGGTGTTTATAAATGTGGGCTCACTTCTGGCAAAATTGCCTCAGTTATCCAGTTGATACTGGCACTTCAAACCAAGAAATTGATGGATTACAGTCAGAAAATGTTATTTTTTTTTTATCCTGAGCATCGTAACTTCCTGTGACTCCAACATTTCATTCACTAAACCTCTCTGCCCTCAGACAAAACCAAACCCAGCTCACCACAGAGCCACGTCCATGGTGATGTCTTGGGAAGGCTGAGCTGGAACAGAGGCTGGGCAGAGTTAAAGAATAAAGCAGGGATTTATTAAAAGGATCTCCTCCATGGATCCACCTTGGGCAGCACAAGAGCCCAGCCAGGGCTGCACCCAAGATGAACCAAAAAGGTCCCAGAATGCACACAGGGTCTCTCACTGTGATCAGTTCTGCTCCATTTGCATCTTGCAGTTCATTGTCCCATTCCAGCTTTAGCCCATCCAGTCCGATCCTTGTTTTTCTCTCTCCAGCCCACGGTGTTTGTGCTCTTGGGCTGAGATTTGGATCATTTGTCCTTGGTGCCCAGCTGGAGCAGGAATTGTTTTGTCTCCCTGCTCTGTGCACAGAGCTCACATCCCCTGATGTGAACCCAGACCCACACACTAAAGCAGCAAAGAACCTGAAAAAGAGAAAAGCCAAAACCTGAGGCATCATTTCCTCCCCACAGACACTTGAGCCATTCTGGCCCACATCTTAATTAAATCTGCATTCAGGCCAGGGCTGGACGTTGCTGCTTGCTGTGGCTGCACATCTGGCTGGGGTCCCTCACATTTGAGGAACATCCCCAGAGCTGTGCTGGCACCAATCTCTGTGGCATCCCACGACACCAAAGGCACCAATTTCCTCTGCTGGAGGTGGCTGTGGCTCCAGGACAGTGAGTCATGTCTGCAAATTCCATATAACAGCCCCCAGGTCACCCTGTCCCTGTGCCAGCTGCTGTCCCTCCCAGTGATGTCACCTGCAGGCTGAGGGTGACATCCAAACCCATCTCCACACCCCCCCCAAGGACAGGGCTGCTCCTCTGCCCTGCCACACCTCTGTCCCTTCAAGGGAAGGAGTTACAGCCAGGAAAACTCTCTGTGCTCATTCCTGTGTGCTCAGCAAGGCTCATCCCGAGCCAGCATCCCCACGGTTCTGCAGCCTGGCTGATGGAAAATAGCTTGGGAGATAAAGGAGCTGCCAGTCTCTGGGAAATGACAGACCCTGGCCTGTTCTCTGGGTTAGAGGAGGGAAGATGAGAGAGCAGAAATGCAGCTCTGTATTAAACTAGGCAGGGCAACAGAGAATTTTAATGATTTTCTTGTCTTTGTTGCTGCTTTGCAGCCCCAATAACATCACCCTCCATTTTAACCCCTCTTCATAAGCCTTCCCACTCCCCATCTCTCACGTTCCTTTGTGTCCTTAAACCACAGAACTACAGGATCACACAAGGTTTGGGTTGGGAGGGACCTCAAAGCCCTTCCAGTGCCACCCCTGCCATGGCAGGGCCACCTTCCACCGTGCCAGGCTGCTCCCAGCCCCAGGGTCCAACCTGACCCTCTAAAGTGGTTGAACATTTCAATATGAGCTATTTTCCACTGCAAAAATTGCTTTCATTGAAATCTTCATTAAAAAATAATAAAGATAAAAGAGTGGCTAAGACTATGTGTTCTAAGCATGGATTAAAGGGATATTTTGGTGTGCCACATTTGTGAGAAAAGGAAAAAAGTACCTTTGGGCAGCTCAAAGAGCCAAATTAAACAACCTGGAGTTAAGGAAGGGGGAACTTATTGCTGATGAGAAAGGGGAAATGAGCCCCTAAACATGGAGAGGAAAAGCTGAGCCTGGCATTATCTCAAGTGAGAACCAGCCAGGAAAGAGAAAGACAAAACTTTGGGAAATAACAGACCACTGCACTTAACTTTGGGGCTTGCTAATTGGTGAGAAATAGAAGATCAAGTCTATCATTAATATCTGGAGAAAATAACTTGATGGACAGTGCTGTGGGTGGCAATCCTGTCAAAGTTTTGATCAATGTCGATCAAAACCAATTTCTTGAGGAGAAGCAGCCAGTTGTGCTGCCTGTGTGGGTTTAGGAGGAGGAACACACAATCCATCAGTTGAAACTATGCCAAAAAAATGAAAAAACCATCTTTTCTGTATGCTAAGGGCCAGTCAGCACCGAGAGCCCTGTCCCCATGGCTCTGAGGAGTGCCTTGTGCCTCACACTGAGGTGGGATAAAGGTTCCTGCTGTGGAAACAGGAGCTGGAGTCCCAGGGAAATCAGGAATCAGCCCAGCCTCACCTCCTTTTACATCCAAATTGAGAGCAGCCCTTGCCAGCTCGTTCAGAGCTCAAGATTGAATCCACTGGGGAAAATTGTGAATTTACATTTCCCTCCACGTGCAATGCCAGCTTCCTTTCATTCCGCTTTAGTATTCCAGATTTATGCAACCAGATTTCTTTGATCTTTAACCAGCTCACAAAAGCTTTCAAGATGTCTTTGCCTCTGGAGCCTTCGAGTGGGAGTGGCAGCAGACGAGTCTGGGGGATGGATGTGCATCCTTGAGCAGCTGGGACTGCAGGTCTCTCAATGCGGGGCCTGCTGGGCCTCTCTGCTGCTCTGATGGAGATCTCTGCCCCTGAGCTCTGCTCCCTGGGCCATTGCAGGGGCTGCTGGGCTGCTCTGCTGTCCTGATGGAGATCTGTGTCCCTGGGCCACCACAACCTGCTCTGATGGAGACCTCTGTCACTGGATTCTGCTCCCTGGGCCACTGCAAAGGCTGCTGGGCCACTCTGTCCCTGGGCTCTGCTCCCTGGGCCCCTCTGCTTCTCTGATAGAGATCTGTGCTACTGGACTCTGCTGCCTGGGCCACTCTGTCACTGGACTCTGCTCCCTGGACCAATCTGTCCCTGGACCACCACAAACTGCCCTGATGGAGATCTGTGCCACTGGATTCTGCTCCCTGGGCCACCACAACCTGCTCTGATGGAGATCTGTGTCCCTGGGCCACTCTGCTGCCCTGGTGGAGATCTGTCTCACTGGACTCTGCTCCCTCAGCCACTCTGTCCCTGGGCTCTGCTCTCTGGGCCACTCTGCTGCCCTGATGGAGACGTGTGCCACTGGATTCTGCTCCCTGGACCTCTGGACTCTGCTCTCTGGGCCACTCTGCTGCAGATCTCTGTCCATGGGCTCTGCTCCCTGGACCACTGCAGTGGCTGCTGGGCCACTGTGTCCCTGCATTCTGCTCCCTGGGCCACTGGGCTCTGCTCCCCAGGCCACTCTCTCACTGGACTCTGTTCCAGGGGCCATTCTGCTGCCCTGATGGAGATATCTCTCACTGGGCTCTGCTCCCTGAGCCACTCTGTCCCTGGGTTCTGCTCCCTGGGCCATCACAACTTGCTCTGATGGAGATCTGTGCCACTGGGCTCTGCTCCCTGGGCCACTCTGTCACTGGGCTTTGCTCTCTGGGCCATTCTGCTCCTTTGATGGAGATCTGTGCCACTGAAGATCCACCGCAAACTGGTCTGATGGAGATCTCTCTCACTGGGCTCTGCTCCCTGGGCCACTCTGCTGCCCTGATGGAGATCTCTGTCCCTGGGCTCTGCTCCCTGGCCCACCACAGCCTGCTCAAACAAATCTGCCACAGCTGAGGATGGCTCACCACAGGAAGAGCAGTTTTTCTCCAGGAGGAGCTGTGTGTGTTTAATGAAAACCCCTGAAGAGATCTGGGGTCATTCCACCAGAATGAGCAAGTTCAAACCCGGGAATAAAAGGATTAATTCAGCGAGGAGGAAGTCAGAACCTTTCACAGCCAGAGAGGGACCCTGCATCACCCCTGGAATGCTAATTGTGCTTCTGTAGCTAGCTTGTCAAAACACTGGGGCTGGACAGATTCTCAAAGCCAAGAGTTGGCCAAGGTCAAACATCTCGAGCCAGGTTCTTTGCCCAGAATTTACAGAGAAAACGCAGCTCTGTAAAAGGAGTCAGAGAGATGTGTTTGCACAGAAATCACAGCAATGGGGTGTCTCTGTATTGATGGGGCCTCAGGTGCCCTGTGGAATTAACTCTGACTGTCCTGATGGGTGTAAATGGGAATTCAGCACCAGGGCCTTGCACTGAGCTGAGATCTGGCCTGGTGGTGTGCAAGAAAAAGGAAAATATGCAAAATCTGACTGATTAATTATTTTACTCTGATTAATCCTTTTATCCTGAGTCACACTCGGCTGTCACCCATCCAGTGGGGTCAGCCAGCACCGGGCTGGGATCACACACCGACAGACCAAGGCTAAACTGGTGTAGGGAAGAACCCCAGACCCCACATCTCCATCCTGCAAGGAGGGTCCAGCCCAGGATCAGCTTTAATGCCCAGCCTGGGTCTCAGCTGTGCTGCTGGACACAGCCCAGTGCTCTGGTCAATGTTTCACCCTCCCAGATTTACAGCAGTGCCCTTTGAACCATCTAAAGGGTTTTGCTTAAACCCTCTCAGTCCAAGGACGTTTCCCTACAGGTCCTTGCAGGGAATTTAAAGGCACAGGTCATGGTAGCTGCAGGGCAAATGTGAGCATCCAAAAAAGCTACAGCAACATCAAGGAAACTCTGAATATTTCATGGCCGTCTATGAGCTGAACAGCAAACTGGACCTCACACCTACACACCAGTGCAGTCAGGGCAGGCACAACCTGCTGTGACACAGAATTCCTATTTTCTAAATATTTATTAATATGGGCTGAAGGAGAAACTGGAACAGAGGAGTTGTGAAGCTGTCCTCACTCCGGGACCTGTCCCAGACATTACATAATTGGATTTCATAACAGACTCAGTAACAGGTGTGGGGAAGAATAATCACAATTCATGTGGGAAAGGCGCAAAAATGTAAAAAAAATAAATAAAATATCCATGTTGAGAGTAATAGCTATGCCAATGTACATGAGAAAACACAAAGATGAGGGTACCTGTGAGTCCCAGGTGCGCTGAAATTTCATATTTTGGTGTGTAGAAAATGAGGGATGAGGTACTGGGATGTGGTCTGAGCCAAGTGTCCTCTGAGAGGAGGAAAAATCTGAGACAGGACTGCCTGGAAAGGGTCATGGTGGCAAGCAGGAACATCTTTTTCTCCAGGAAAGGAAATCATGTAGCACCTCCATGATCTGAAATCTCTGGAGTTGCCTCCAGCAGGACTCCCCACAGCTTGGCTTCCTGTCCAAAGCAGGGCCAGAAACAGCTGAGGAGCCCCGTGGTGAATAATTATCAAATGAAGCGCCGCAGGAAAATGTTCTCTTGGAGCTGCATCAATTATTGGGAGTTGGCTTGAGCTCTGAGAGATAACAGAGCATGACCCAGAAACGCCTCCCGTGTGTGGCAGGTGGAGCTTACATAACCTCCCCAAGGTAGTTCATAAATTAAAAAATTAATAATGGACACACAACGAGCATGGGAAGCTCAGGTACCCTGTGGGATGGGAACTGCTGGACAGTGGGACTCACTGGGGGTCCCTAAATGCCAGTTTGACCCCAATGCAGGAACTGGGAGGTGAATTCACCCCGTTGGGGGATCCCAGTGCAGGAGTTTGGAAGTGAATTGATCCCAGTGGGTGATCTCAGTGCAGGAACTGGGAGGTGAATGGTGTTCCCTTTCTCACTCCTGATCCTTCCTGCTCCCCACTACCCCACACAAGGTGGTTTGGGGAATTGTCCATGGAATAATTTCCTGGGAAGCTTTCCTCTTGTCCCTGCTGATAAAATTGCACCATGTGTGAGCCCTGTGATGAGCAGTGAGGGAGGAGGTGCTAGGATGGGCATTAATCAGATTCTATTTATTATATTGCTATATACCTTTAAAAATATTATATAATATTAATTACATTATGATAGTGACCCCTCTGGCTCTCCCATTTCTGAGCAGTTCTTTTCTTATTCCCCCTCATTCTCTGCCTGTCCTGACCCCAGAGGACACAGAAAAGAACTTGAACTAAACTTCAAAATAAAATTTTTCATTCACCCTTCAGGAAAGAAAGAAAAAATAAAAAAAGAAGTGAAGCATTTAATTTTTTTCTTTTTGGATTTACTCAAAATTCCCATTTTCTTAAGAAAATGAAGCAATTATCTGGCTCTGATTGGCCAAGATATCCAAGGCAGGTGTTTTAAATGGAGAGCAGGTTGGAAGTGGCTGATTTTTCCTTGTAGAAGATGAGGAAAATCAGAGAAGGGGGAAAAAATATTAAAAAAATAGGAGTCCAAAGAATTTTCAGTAATACTTTTTTTTTTTTTTAATTGCTGAATTTTTTGATGGTTGAAAATCCAATTTCCTCTCCTCATAAAGCTGCTTGGGTAAATGTCTGAGCGTCTGTGACACCTTTACCTGTCCCCATCTCTCATTTCCACCCCAGCTTTGCAATAATCTGGAGATTCCATCAGAGCCTCTGATGTTCCATCCCCTCACCCAGCCAAGGGTGCCTTGGGGGATCCACACCCAAAGCCAGAACAGCCACGAGCTTATCAGATGGTTTTGAGTCTTGTAGGGCACCAGAAATGCAATTATTGGTAAAAAACAAGTTGTATTAGACTGAAAAAAAGGGAAAAAAAAGAAGTTCCAGTCATTGGAAAATAAGCAGTATGAACAGTTAAAAAGTATTAATGTCGGAATTGTCAAGAAGCCCCATTTTGGCATCTAAGTTTTTGGTTTGGTATGTTTTTTGAGGGCTTTTTCATTTTTTTTTGGTATTTTTTTTTTGGTCTAAATTTTTTATCTATTTTTTCCATTATTTTCTCATTTTTTCTAGTGTTTTGAGAAGTCAAGAGAACTTTAGATCTCCTAGTTAAACTTGTGTATTTGAGTAAAAAAAATAAAATAATAATATTAAAAAAAAATTAAAAAAAAAAATAAAAAAGAAGTCATCAAATCCCAAAATGGTTTCATCTGGAAGGGACCTTAAACTCCTTTTATTGCCCCCATGGATATCTTGCAGCATCCCAGCCCAGAGAAGAACACAACTGTTGTCTGCAGGCCCTGGGAGGAAATCTCTCGTGTCCAGGGCAGTTTTCCTGTGCTATCACCACTAATCCTGTTAATAGAAATGGCATCAACAAACCCAGCTGCTTTTGATGTCCTCCTCCCTAATCTTCATGCTGGATTACTGCAGCAGGTCACCTTGCATCCTCCCTGCTCCCCTCCAGAGCATCCTCCTTTGAAATCCCTAATTATCTCTCCAAGATAATTGCCAAAATAATTTGCAGTCCTGGAGAGATCTTCAAAACCTACTTGTTTATGAAAGCAAATAATTCAGGTTAATCAAATATTGTGAGATTTCCACTCTGCCTGCCTGGGTATTTGCACATTTCAATCTGAACCACAGCCTGCCTGGAAATGCAACCACAGACAGCAGGGAAAAGGGAAAAAAGGGAAAAGTTTCCAGGTAAAATCCCTCATGGATACATCCCAGAAATGCAGGGGAGGTGCTGGTGATGCCATTGTGGTTTTTGCTTTTTTTATCTTTTATATATTCCCTGTATTCTTTACATGTGACTGTCATATTTTCTGAAAAATCCTCTTTGCCCAGGATTTTCTCCTGGGAAGCTGAGAAAATGAAAACAATAATTATCTGATTTGCTTCTCCTGTGTTTTGCTGTTCTGGAATGTGGTCTGGAGATTGTTAATCCAACAGGTAAATTGTTTTAACTTAATGGCAAATCACCATCAGCTGTGTGGGACTCTGAGGAGCAACAAGTTTTTATTATCCATTCTTGTTCAGCCTTCTGATGTATCCTTTCTCTTTCTTTAGTTTAGTATAGTATTCTTTAATATAATATAATGTCATAAAATAATAAATCAACCTTCTGAGAACTTAGAGTCAAATTCTCACCTCGTCCTGGGGACCCCTCACAAACTCAACATTTACACATCCATTTGTAGCTTTGTAACTCTTTGGTTTTAAATCAATATTTTCCTGGACAGAAAGACAAACCAAATTCCAGGATCCCTCTGTAGTGGTTCTCCTTAGGAACCAAAGCTGGAACCAGCTTTGTGAGACAGATTTTTATAAAATTTGGGGCCTGGATCTCATCTGAAGGGGGGAGAATCTGGAAAGCGCCAAAACTGGGGGGATCACTTCACCACGGGTGTTCATAATTGGGGACTCCTTGTCAGATATGTTTTTATATATATATATATAATTTATATATAATGTATATTTATATTTATATTTATATTTATATTTATATTTATATTTATATTTATATTTATATTTATATTTATTTATATATAAATAGATATATATTTATATATAAAATTCTATATACAAATATAAAACAAATGTAAATATATAATTTCTGTCTGTAAAATGTATTTGTATTTATATTTTGTATTTTATAAATGATAGTAGATTATTTATATTTACTACATTGTTTATATTTACCTCTTAAATATAAAAAATTGAATACAAAATTTTAAAATATAAATTAATTTTTATAATTTATTTCCAATATAAATATAAATATAAGTGCATAAATATAAATATAATATAAATATAAATATAAATATAAATATAAATATAAATATAAATATAAATATAAATATAAATATAAATATAAATATGTCTCAGCTCCTCCAAGGCTTGGTCAGGAAAGGAATAGAAATACAACATTTTTTATGAAGTGGTAATTAATTTGCAAATAATTTCCAGAGTTTCACAAGGGTTTATAAATTCCAGAGTTCAAATTCCAGATAAAGAATTCTATTTGCCCCAGTTATAACTTATTCATTTTTAACACTTTAGGGAAATTGGTCAGTGTTTTCAAATTCCTCTCTCACCATTTGCTGAAGGTGAAAAATAGGAGTGTTCTGAATAATAAATAATTATATTTATGGCAAGAACCATGGACAGTGGGAGGTTGTGCCCATAGCAGGATGAAGGATTGAGCTTTGAGGTCCCTTCCCCCCAAACCATTCCACGATGATTCCATGACAAATTGGACAAATCCAGATCTCACATTTCAAGGTAAATAATCATAAATTCTTCAAATGTCTCTTCAGGTTTTGAAAAAGATCTGTGATCAGGGTGGGGTTTTTTGGTGTTTGTTCAGGGTTTGGTTTTCTTTTTTAAATTCAAAATGACATTTGTTTCAAAATTTTATTTACAGCCTACAAGAGAAATCTTCGAAGATTGAAAGCAAATTGGAAACAGTGCCAGATCTGTCCCAAATTTCTGTTATCAGAGTGTGTATTTTTAAATACCTTTTTTTCTTCTGTTTTCAGACAGGAAAAACAAGGCACCAAAATATCAGCATTTCTCATCTAAACTTCACTCCCAGCTTCAGTTTCCTGTCTCATCCTCTCTGAGAGCAGCCAAAATTGCCAGAAATGAGCTCAGAGTGGGGCTTTGTGGCTGGAAGAGCAGCAATTCCAGCCTGGCTGGCCCATGGACAGGAATTTATATAAATCCTCAGCAGCACTGGAAGCTCTTCTCTAATTAAGATGCCATAATATAAACTCTGTTTTTATAAGGCCTATAAAATCCATCCTAGGAGTGGACTTGGCATCCCCAGGAGACCAATCTGCCACTGTTTGTTTATTTTTTTATTGATTTATCAAAAAAAGTAATAGACATCGTGTTCTTCCCCTGCCATGCTGCTGCTTTATAATTGAAGGAGGCCCTTCTCCTCCAAGCCCCCATTTGCAAGCAATTAGGTGTTGCTTTAAGAAAATACGTCTGCTGAAATTGATTTTCCGCGTCTCTCGTGAGCAATGAAACACAAGTTTCAATAAAAGGCCGGTTCTGAGCCTTCCCAGCTCCAATGTTTTCCCTGCCTTTAAGGAGCAGCACTTTGGGGCTGTCAGGCACAGGGAGGGGGATGCTGCCCATTGCAAACAGCTCAGGAGTTCAACAAATAACAGTGATGCTGTTGAGCCCATTGATTCTTCCCAGGGAAATGCAGAATTATTTCCTGCTGCTTTCCAGCACTCCATTTTCCAGGCTCCCCGAGCCACTCAGCTTTATTAACAAATAAAAGTTTTCAGTCCTGGTGGCTGGAGAGAGGAGGCAATATGCACAAATTCAGCAAATTTAAACAGCAAACCCCAAGTATTTTAAGATTTCACGGGTTTTGGAGAGCAGCTTTTTGATGTTCTAATGCTGGGCTAAGCGATAGAGGAAAGATGCAATAATTTCATGTTGTTCCTTCATTTCTCCTGCTTAATCCACAGTAGAAAGCCCAGAATGGAGTTTGCCATTGAATTTCTAAAGGACTTGAATTTTCCAAGGAAATTCAAGAGTGGTTTAAGTTGTCTGTGCCATTTATGGGGAACTAAACCTGTGCCCACTGTGATGCCTTGAGAGGGTGAGCTGGAGCAGAGGCTGGGCAGAGTTACAGAATAAAGCAGGGATTTATTCAAAGGATATCCTCAATGGATCCACCTTGGGCAGCACAGCCAGGGCTGCACCCAAGATAAACTAAAATGGTCCCAAAATGGAGCTGTTTGCTGCCTTGCAAAGGGATATTCCTCCAGTGATATATATATATATTGATATATATATACATATGGCTTTTTCTGAAAAATCCTTTCCTTAGGATTTTTCTTCCTGAGAAGCTCAGAGGCTTCAGGAACAAAATGTAAACCGTGATTATCTGCTGCTGTGCGATGCAACAGGTGCATCTGTGATTGGTCTCATGTGGTTGTTTCTAATTAATGGCCAATCACAGTCAGCTGGCTCAGACTCTCTGTCTGAGACACAAACCTTTGTTATTTTTTCCTTCTTTTCTATTCTTAGCCAGACTGCTGATGAAACCCTTTCTTCTATTCTTTTAGTATAGTTTTAATATAATATATATAAAAAAATAATAAATCAGCCTTCTGAAACATGGAGCCAGATCCTCATCTCTTCCCTCGTCCTTGGACTCCTGTGAACACGGTCACATTCCTCCAGTGGTTTAACACGGTAAAACACTGTGTTTCCATGCACAGACCCTGTCCCCTCTGTCACCACTCCCCAGCTGGCCCCTCTCTGTAGCTGGGCATTTTTGTGCCATTTTTGTCAAACTGTTTTTTTGGACTCCCAACCAATGCCTTCCCCCAGAGGCCGAGGCAAACCCCCTCCTCATCCCTCAGAGGGGAGTTTCCTCCAGATTTCAGCTCATTTTCTGCACTTCCACTGAAACCTCCACAGCTTCACCTGACACTGGAGCCTCCCTTCCTTCAGGTTGAGTCTCAGGTTTATTTTCAGTGCCAATTAAGAGTTTTTCTCTTCCCCTCCCTGGGATGCCCTTTGCCTTGTAGCTTTCCTGCCCTGTCCCAGTGCTCCCAGCAGCACAGATGTTTCCTGCTGCCAGGGGAGAGCAAATTGGAGCTTGCCCTGTCTCATCTGTCAGTGAGAGGTGTCAGGGGAGCCCTCATTCCCCGCACACATAGGGCCATATGTTTGTCTCCCAAACCAGAGCAGCAGCAGCAAAATGCTGCTGAGGGAAGCAAGGCTGGGTTGTGTTTAATTCCTTGGCACCCCTGGATAATCCTTTGTGCTCACTCCTGTCCTAAAAACTCACAGGAGGACAGGGCCAGAGGGAAGGGAAACTCAAAATCAGCACCAAAGCTGGTGTGGGTTAAACCCAGCCTAGGGCTGGACTCAGGGCTGGGCTGAGCAAGGTGGAGAGGCTCTTCAGGGGATCGGGAATGGAACCACAGAATCATATCAATTTAATATGTGATAATATAAAATTATATAAATATGAGTTATTTCTATAAATATAAATGATATTTCTAGATATAAATATATATTGTTATTTATATAAATAAATATAAATAATATCAATTTAATACATAAAATATAAAATAATATGATATGTAATCATAAAAATATTTATATAAATATGAATTATTTATATAAATAGAAATTGTATTTGAGATATAGATATATGCTTACTCATATAAATAAATAGAAATTATATAAATTTAATATGTAATCATATAAAATCATATAACCTATAATCTTATCAAATATCTATATAAATATGAATTATTTTTATAATAAAAATTATATTTGAGATATAGATATATACTTATTTATATAAATACATAGAAATTATATAAATTTAATATGTAATCATATAAAAGCATATAATATGTAATTATATCAAATATCTATATAAATATGAATTTTTATATAAATATAAATTAGATTTATAGACATAGATATATACTTATTTATAAAAATAAATATAAAATATGTCTATATTTATATTATATATATTTGTATAGTATATAGTTATAGTTATAGTTATAGTTATAGTTATAGTTATATAGTTATCATTATAGTTATCGTTATAGTTATAGTTACAGTTGTATTGTATATAGATTTATATAGCATATATTTGAAATATAAAAAGATTTATTTTTATATATATATATTTAGATATACATGATTTTGGTGTAATAGGGCTTTCTTTAGGTTAAAAGCTGAAGGATTGTCACATTTGAAGCAGTTAAATTGCAGTCAGTGCCAGGATTTGTGCTGGGTTGGGCTTCTGGTCAGGCACAGCCTGTGACAAGATGGGAAGAGAGAGGGAAATGTGGCTGGGAAATTGGGATAAAAAAGAGGAGGCTGAGTCCTCCAAAACTGGGGAGACCCCAGGGAATACCCCATGGCCTCTGCCTTTATTGGAATAAAGTAAAATTACTCCTCTGTCTCCTTTTTGGACATAAACCTCTGATGTTTGTGGATTGATTTTCCTAATATACCCCTCCAAAACCCACTCCAGAGATGATTGCCTTGCCCGTGCTAAATGCTGATTCTCAGGCCAGTTCCTGGCTGGGACTGTGGCTCTGTACAATCACACTTGATTGTTTCCTAATGAAATGCATGATGGAGTTCAATGAACATGAATGGGAGCAAGAGTGCTGCAGACAAGAAAGCAGGAGGGATCTATAATTAATGTGATCATTGGGAAAAAGCTGTGTGATACCATTCCATCAATTATCAGCCTCTAATAATTCTGTCACCGAGTAAATGAAAGCGTTTTATCAATTAGTGCCAATCGTTTGCCCATCAGGAGAATTGAAAACCAAATCATAACTGCAGCAGTGGCCAAAGGGGAGGGAACAAACACAGGGTGAGGGTGGGGACAGCAGTGACCCTGCCTGGCAGAGCAGCCACTGAACAGCTCCAGCACAGGGGGCATCAGGAAGGGCATTGCCAGCATGTCTGAGGTGATCTTGCCCATCTGAACAACTTTTGGGGCACATCTGGAGTGATCCCATCCCTCTGCCCAGCCCTGAGTGCACATCTGGAATGATTTCCCACCTCTGCCCAGCCCTGGGGGCACATCTGGGGTGATCCTGCCCTTCTGAACAACATTTGGGGCAAATCTGGAATGATTTCCCACCTCTGCCCAGCCCTGGGGGCACATCTGGGGTGATCCTGCCCTTCTGAACAACATTTGGGGCAAATCTGGGGTGATCCTGCCCCTCTGCCCAGCCCTGGAGGCACATCTGGGGTGATCCCACCCCTCTGACCAACCTTTGGGGCACATCTGGGGTGATCCCACCCCTGTGCCCAGCCCTGGGGGCACATCTGCAATGATTTCCCCCTTCTGCCCAGCCCTGGGGGCACCTCTGGGTGCTGTGTCCAGCTCTGATCCCTGTAGTGAGCAGGGACAGGGTGCAGAGAATGGCTGGGGCTGTCTGGGAGGTTTGAGGATGGATTTAGGGGAAGGTTCTTCCCCAGAGGTGCTGGCACTGCCCCAGAGAATGGGCACAGTCCTGAGGCTGCCGGGGATGCCCAGGGTTGGCTCTTGGGGAGTTTGAGATGGATTTTGGGAAAGGTTTTTCCCCCAGAGGGTGCTGGCACTGCCCAGGCTCCCCAGGGAATGAGCACAGCCCCAGAGCTCCAGGAGCCTTTGGGGATGCCCAGGGTGGGATTTTGGGGGGTCTGGGCAGGGCCAGCAGCTGGATTTGATGATCCTGGGGTCCCTCTGAGCTCAGGGTATGCTGTGGCTCAGGGATCCTGTGCCTCCCAGAGCAGCTGCTCCTCTCCCAGCCAGGCTGGAGCCATCAGGGGCAGCTGAGCTGCTGCACAGCCCTCGCTGGAGGTGTTTGTGTGCACTCAGTAAGGAGCTGCCTCTTCAGAGGGATCTCCTCTGCTCCTCTCAGGATGGGAGGCTGCTATTTGACTGCTTTATCTCCTGACTTAAAGTTCAGGCCATCTGGCATCCCAGTGTGCAAACAATCATGGAAATTAGGGAGGAAAAATATGGGCCTGAGTCCCTTGTGGCTGCAGGCTGTTCAATGGCTGGGGGTGTGCAGGGCTGGTTCTCAGCATCCCAGCCCCAGCAGGCAAGGCAGCATTTTAGGAACAGAGAAATGGGAATGTGACTGACCTCCTTCCTTCCTTCCTGGCACCTTTTCCTGCCCTGATTTCCCATGGAATTCGGATCCTCCTCCACCTGCACACAGCCATGGGGCTCAGCCATGGTTTTGCAGACCTGGCCTTTAGGGTTTGATGCCCTTCCTTTGTTAGAATTCCCAGCAGGTTCCCTCTTTATCTCAGTCCAGGAGCTGATTTTGCTCTGTGCTGAACCCACAAAACTTTTCCCACTTTACTTTCTTTAACTAATCTTAAAAACTTTCCTCACAAATGCTTTTAAATCATCACCCTCTCTCTCCTTTCTTTTTTCAAAAGCCTCCCTGGTATATTTGGTGCATTTTTCACAAGGCTCCTATTTTATTTAAGGCCATTAGCAGTTTCAAAAGTTATATAAAGATGAAAGATCCTCCCCTGTTTTAATGAAGCTCAAAATGAGCTTTAGAACAATTTGATTAGAAAGCTCTCAAAACGTCAAGCACTCCCTCGGGACTGAGCCCAACCAAGGTAATAATTAGCAAGAACAAATTTTAAAATTACTTATTCCATAAATATATGCTTTACTCCTGCTGCTTGGAGCCAGAGCCAAGTAGGTAAAGGTCTGGAGAAGTGGAGCAAGGCTAAGAACACACAAAAACATGGAAGCACTGATGTGTTCCTCCACAGGAAAAATAAAATGAGGTGGGAAGAGAGACCTCTGTGCTCTGGTATGAAGCACCATGCACAGAAATGAATAATTCCCTTCTGCTGCACTCCAAGCTGGCAGGAATGGGCCTTAAAAAGACAGAAATTTCTCCCTCCTTGTGTGATGGTGTTCACAGGGGTCTGAGGATGAGGGAAGAGATGAGGATCTGACTCCATGTTTCAGAAGGCTGATTTATTATTTTATGATATATATTACATTATAACTATACTAAAAGGATAGAAGAAAGGATTTCATCAGAAGGCTGGCTAAGAATAGAATAGCAAAGAATGATAACAAAGGTTTGTGGCTTGGCTCTCTGACTGTGATTGGTCATTAATTAGAAACAACCACATGAGACCAATCCCAGATGCACCTGTTGCATTCCACAGCAGCAGATAACCATTGTTTACATTTTGTTCCTGAGGCCTTTCAGCTTCTCAGGAGGAAAAATCCTAAGGAAAGGATTTTCCATAAAAGATGTCTGTGACAGTGTCCCTGTCCCACTCCAGCATAGGGAGAAGCACTGCTGCTGCTGCTGCTACCTGGGGAATTTCATCAGGTGCCTCTGCCTTGAACTCTGAGTGCCTGTCCCCGTGGAGCCCCTGGCACCTGCACACACAGCAAATCTGGGAGGGAATGGCAAAGGGAACAGCTCAGCTCCACACTCCCTCACAGGGACAGCTTCGTGGCGACCAGAAACAGGCATTGCTTCAAAAATAGGATGATCCATTTTTGACATGAAAAAGGCTCCCTGCTCCATCTTGGGTTGTGCATAAAATTATCTTGGTTTTTTTTTGTTGTTTTTTTTTTTTTTTTTCCTCTGTCTCCTCCTCATCAGAAAAAAATCTCACCCCAGGCTATTTTGAAGCTCCAGCATGTTCCTTTTCATTCATATTTTTCAGTGTACTACAGGAACATTTGCACTTCTGAAATCTCCTTGCTGAAATGTGTGAACTGCTCTGCACTGAAAGGGAAGCCTGAATTTCCCTGCATCATTTCCATTTGTCCTGTTTTGAGGGGAGGTAGTAAAAGAGAATGCCCGAGGCACTCCCAGAAGAGAGGAAATGTCTCAGAACCCAGCAGTGGGTGTGGAAATCATCATTAAGGCTGGAAAAGGCCTCCAGGAGCATCAGGTCCAGGTTGGCACCTCTAAAGTGGGGATTTGCAGGTGAGAAGAAAGATGGAGAAGCTCTTGAAGCACCATGAGGAACAGGGGGAGCACTGAGGGATGAGTGGAGACAAAAATGAGGGAGGAGATCTGGGGGAGCTTTGGTGAGGAGTCAGAAATGAGAGGGAGGAAGGAGCTGTGAGATGCCAAGAGCAAAGTTCCCAGTGACCAAAGTTCTGTGGCTGCCTCTGGAGGGCTTGGCCAGCTCCCACCAGCTCTGCTTTCTCCACCTTGTGCATTAAAACCCTTTTTTTAGTGAAATAAAGTGAAAAACCCCTTCTTTAGTGATATAAAATACAGGACTATTTCTGTCCCAGTAACCACAGCCTAGGATGAGTAGTGCTGCAAAGAGATTGCACAGATTTTTAATCCATGTAATCATCCTTAACCTTTCCTGCCTGGGAAATTGGTTCATTTCCTTTCATTCATGTATCTCAATTGATCTGATGTAAATATATACTTTTCTAGGCTTCTCTGCATGCTTAGTATTTTTTTGTTTAGGAACAAAAGCAGCAATTAAAGAATGATAAAGCCATTACTAAGTAGATCACGTGGTGGTTTTCCTTCAGAAAGGGAAGTGTCACCACTTTGTGATTCAGGAGACTTCAGCCACAATAAGTCTGGGAGGGAATTTAATGTTTTGTAAGCTGCTGGTATTAAATTTCCTGGATCTGCTGCTAAATGCCAGGCATAGCAGCTTCAGGGAAGGGAGGAGAGAAGGGAAATCAAGCTCAGGGTGTGCTGGGAGCAGGGACAGCCCCTGGGGGTAACAAAGCACCAGGAGGAGCATGATTTCCAGTAAGAAAAACAGAATTTGGGGACCTTCCTGATTTCCTGTAGCATCCCCAGGGGATGGAGTGATTGAAAAGCTGCTTTGGATTGGGCAGGGAAAGGCCAGGGAAGGAAAGCACACAAGGAAGGAAAGCACAGGGAAAGCAGTCCCTGGGTTTGGAGACTGGGAGGGGGAGGCTGCTGACAAACCCATGGCCAGATATGGCATTCATATTTTCTGAAAAATCCCTTCAACCAGGATTGTTCTCCTGGGAAGCTGAGAGGCCTCAGCAAAAAAGGAAAACAATTCTTATCTCATTTGCTTCTGCTGTGTTTTGCTCATGTGGCAAAAGAAGTGCAGGGAATGGAAAAGCAGAGCAGGAGGCAATGGCACGAGAGCCCAGGTGCAGGAACCTCTCAGAGCCTCATGAGAGGGGAAGGAAGGAGGAGATGGGAAAGGGAATTCTGTGCTCTCATGAGCCTTTCCCCCTGTCCCAGAGGAGCTGTGGGGTGGGATGGGACTGGATGGGTCCATGGGAGTTCCCTGACCAAGGCAAAGCAGGGCCAGGAGGAAATGGGGCATCCTGAGAGTCCCCAAAAAGGGAAATGCTGTCTGCAATGCCTCAGGAAAACCAGGTCTCTGGGTGGGTGGTTTGTGCTGACAGCAACAGATCTAAATTTGATGATAATCCCTATAAAGAAATCACAGACCTAAAATTACCTTCTGTTCACATTCTGGCACATTTCTGATCCACACTGCAGTTGGGAGAGTCACCTACAGGGAGCTTGTGGAAATAAGAACGTGATGATTGTGCCTTGACACCCATTTGTGGGTTGAGTTGAGATTTCAGAGCTGAAAGTCACTGCTGAGAGACAGCAGAGTCCCCTCCCCACCCTCATCTACCCCTGCTGCCAGCAGGGATGTCAGTGGCACAGGCAGGGACAAAGTGACATTTGGACAATGGACATTTGGACAAGTTTTGGGTTGGTCACTGAATCATCTCATCCAGGCATTGCTGGAGCAATAAAATCCTTCTGAGCTCTCTGGCCTCCTAACCAGACTGGAATTTGGAAGGACAAAATCCCCTCAGTGACAGTGTGGGAAAGGCAGATGTTATTGCAGAAATGAGATTGTGGGAAGGTGGTGAGGGCAGTGGATGATCCCTGGGGACCCAGAACTTCCTCCAGCTGGGGCTTACACTGGTGTCCCACATCCCTGCCCTTTGGCAAACAGCCCTCCAACCCCACAAGATCCTTGTGACCTGTCCAGCCCCAAAAAACTCCCCAAATCCCCTTCAGCCCCAGAAACTCCTCATATCCCCTCCAGCCTGTGAAGTCCTCACATCACCTCCAGCCCCACAAACTCCGTGTCCCAGAGGTTCAAACTCTCCACATCACTTCCAGCCCCACAAACTCTCTGTGTCCCTGTGTCCCCTCCAGTCTGAGCCCCCCACATCCCCTCCAGCCCCACAAACTCCCCCCATCCCCTGCACTTGTCTCCCACATGCAGGAAAAATGGAATTCAGAGGGATAACTCCACTCTCCCCAGCGAGCTGCTGATCAGATATTTGATCCATGATCAGATCTTTGCCACAAACAACTTCTGCCCTTCAATAGCCAAGCCAGATCAATACCTTACAGAGTTCAAAGAGCTCCTCAGGCCCGGGTTGCTGCTGTTGTTGCTGTCCAGGCCATGTGGCTGTGTCACTTTGGTGACAACAATCAGGGGATGAGTGTGGATTCCATGAGACACCCGACTAATGAACACCTGCAGGCTGCAGAGGAAGTCACCAGCACAGAGACAGATAAGAGGATCTTTAAATGAGTCCCCAAAGTCATTAACAGGCTCTGAGCACCAAAAGAGCCCTTGGATGGATGGGGAAGAGGAGCAGCAGCAGGTAATTAGGGCTTGGCATGCTGGGCTGGGGAGCACCAGCAGGATCCATCCCTGGCCTGGCCCTCTGTCACAGACACATTTTATGAAAAATCCTTTCCTTAGGATTTTTTCCTCCTGAGAAGCTGAGAGGCCTCAGGAACATAATGTAAACAATGATTATCTGCTGCTGTGGAATGCAACAGGTGCATCTGGGATTGGTCTCATGTGGTTGTTTCTAATTAATGGCCAATCACAGTCAGCTGGCTCAGACAGAGAGTCCAAGTTACAGAGCCTTTGTTATCATTCTTTGCTATTCTATTCTTAGCTAGCCTGCTGATGAAACCCTTTCTTCTATTCTTTTAGTATAGTTTTAATGTAATATATATGATAAAATAATAAATCAGCCTTCTGAAACATGGGGTCAGGTCCTCGTCTCTTCCCTCATCCTCAGACCCCTGTGAACACTGTCACAGCCCTCATTGAAGGTAGATTTTAGCTGATTTTGCAGAGATTCCTGGATTGGGAGGCAGGGCTGGCAGTGCCCACCCAGAGGGCCAGGGTAGAGCCCAGTTACACTTTGGGGCTGCACATCTGACCAAGCCCAGCTGGTGCCACAGCTGGCACTGGGCAGGAGCTGCCTTCTGTTCCATTGCCCAGCTGGGAATGGGTGAAAGCCAAACTGAATAACAGAACTGAAATCTGTTCCCATCCCACCCAAGGAAACTGGGAGAGCCCTGCCCTGGCTGAAAAATGAAAGGGAGAAAAACCTGTGGCTGTAAAGACTCAGCAGGGAATGGAAGTGAGGGAAGGAGATGGACCCAGGTTCCTCTCAGTGCTCAGTGAAAGGACACCAAAAAGTGCATCCAAAACTGAAATGCCATTTAAATTCCATTTAGGCACAGAAAAGCTTTTTTCCTGTCATATCCTAACTGACCTGGACAGGCAGGGTAAGGTCAGCCTGCCCTGAGCTGGGTGGGACTGGAGGGTCTCCAGAGAGGTCTCTGTTCCCTGAGATGCTGAGTCTATAGAGGAGAATCCCAGAATAATTCAGGTTGGAAAAGACCCCCCCAGGATCATCAAGTGCAACCTGTGAGCAAACCCCACCTTGTCAGCCAAAGCTGAGCACATCCCATGGGTAAAGCTCAAGTTCTGCCAGGAAAGCCAGGTTCTGCTGTCCCCTTAGAGGAGCAGGGGAAAATAGAAGGGTTACTGGCCTGGGCTGGGATCTAGCCCTCCCTTCCCTTCTTCTCCCAGTTCCTGGAGATCAGGATCTCACAGCAGAGCTGTGGAATTTTCCAAGCAGCCCAAGCCCTACTTGGCAGCCCCTGGGGAGGGAACCCAGACAAACTGGATCACTCTGGGTTACTCTGTGCCCGGGTTCTGCACTGGCTGCATGGGAAAAAAATGGAAAAAAAAAAGGAAGAAAGGGGGGAGAAGCCCCAGAGGAGGTGGAGGTGGGGCTGTGGAAAGCTTCCCCTGCTCACTGAGCTCAGCCCTTGCAGAGACTCTAACCTAAATTAATAGATCCTCTGGGGTGTGCAAAACTGGGCTAATATTTTGCAAGAATAGCTCTCCCCTGCCTCTTGCCCTCCAGTATGATGAAGACAAAATGCCTTCATTATTGCAGCATTTAACAGTGTGCAGTGTTTATGAAGAGGCTGGAGGATGTGAAGGAATCCAAACCAATTACATTAATCTCCCAGTAAATAAAGCTGCAAATATTTACCTTCACTACACTGCTTTATCTTATTGGACAAGCTCTGGAATTAATCTAAATCCAGTCCTTTAACCTTGCTGGATGGATTGTTGTCCCTGACATCAGGAGCTCACCCAGACTGTCCAGCTGGGCTCCACAGGCAGACCCCAGCTCATCCATATATTGCATTTTGGGAGCCCTGTTTCAATCTCCTAAGCTCCAAGAGAAGCTTTCCCTGCCTCCAAGAGCTGCTGGTGGTTCAGGGAGATGCTGCAGTGCAAGGGAAGTGCAGAACAACCCATTCATGGTCAACAAACAGCAGCAGGGCCAGATGTTATGCAGGATTGTTCCTGATGTGATGGCAATCCATCACCATGGAACCTTTCTCCACAGGTACCCACTGATCCAGCTGAACTCTCCCTGTGCCTCAGGCAAGTCCCATTTCTGCTACAGCGTTATGGCAGCTCATCACCATGAAACCTTTCTCCACAGGAACCCACTGATCCAGCCCAAGCTCTCTCTGTGCCTCAGATAAGTCCCATTTCTGCTCCAAATTCCCCACAATTTTAACATTTTGGAAAACTAGACTTGTGAATTCATGCACTGAATTCAGAATTCACTCAGAATTCAGTGCATGGATTCCAAAGAATAGTTTTCCAAATTGTCAGAATGTGTGTCTAAAACACAAAATGTCAGAATGTGTATATAAAACACAGCAAGGCCCTTTTGCCCATCACAGTCTGGGTGTGAGGCTGCCCTGGCTGTGGTTTCAGACTCCCCAGATGTGTGCAGCTGTTCCTGGGATGGGCTTTCAGAGAACCACCAAGTGATGCTGGTTTGGCTTGGGAGGGACATTAAAACCACCAAATTCCAGCCTTTCCATGGGCAGGGACACCTCCCACTGTCCCAGCTGCTCCAAGCTCCATCCAGCCTGGCCCTTGGTGCCATTTAAACACTCTTCTCTAAAGCCCATCAGCACAAGTTGTCCCAAAAAATGTTACCTGACTGTTCTGGAATATCAGATCTCCCTCCAGCTCAGCTCTGCCAGGCTCTGCAAGGCAGCCCCTGGAGAGCTTTTGAGTTATTTTGTGTAAACACTTTCAATCTCCAGATCTTGGCAATTGGTGTTTTATTTATTTAATGTCTCCTCCTTACACCTTGGAACAGCATTTTGCTTACACAAGTCCCAAAGCAGAAGAGGGAAAAATCATTCCAGAGGTGCTGTGTAACAGCTCCTTCCTGTCCATTTAAGCAATTTATAGTGAAACCAGAGAGCTTTGAGTAGACAAATCCATTCCCTCCATAGTTTATATCCCATAATAGTTTCTTCCTTTCATAAATTTAACTTACATATGAGAAATCACACCAATTCTCCAAACACCCTGTGAATTTCACTGGTGGGAGAAGAGAAGAGAAGAGAAGAGAAAGAAGAGAAGAGAAGAGAAGAGAAGAGAAGAGAAGAGAAGAGAAGAGAAGAGAAGAGAAGAGAAGAGAAGAGAAGAGAAGAGAAGAGAAGAGAAGAGAAGAGAAGAGAAGAGAAGAGAAGAGAAGAGAAGAGAAGAGAAGAGAAGAGAAGAGAAGAGAAGAGAAGAGAAGAGAAGAGGAGCAGCAATATCCTGCTCCATCCCAGTTCCTCAGAGGGTTCTGGGCAGCACAGCCCAACACATTCTGTGGGTGTGGAGGGGCACAGCCTGCTCTGAGAGCACCCCATGGCCAGGAGGCCACAATTCTGGTGAGAAATGGGAGCTAAATCTCTGAATTTATCAGAGCAGAAGGTTTTCTGTGAGATAAATACAATCCACAGAGAGGAGAGCTTGGGAATTGGGATGGGGCTTTGTCAGGCAGGGAAAGGCTGCCCAGGAAGAGGAGCTGGACCTGGAGCAGAGCTGTTCACACAAGGGGGCTGCAGATACACCCAAGTGAAGGAGGCTCCCAGCTGGAATAATAATATAAATTCATAATAAAATAATCTGGGCATGGAGTCAAGTGTCCATCAGATGAAAACTTTAAATCACATGCAGATTGCAGAATCCGAGAATGAGTTGGAAGGAAGGCTAAAGATTATCCAGGGCCACCCCTGCCACGGCAGGGACAATTTCCATGCCCCAGGGATACCCAGGCTGCTCCCAGCTCCAGTGTCCAGCCTGGCCTTGAGCACTGCCAGGGATCCAGGGGCAGCCACAGCTGCTCTGGGAATTTCATTCCATTCCATTCCATTCCATTCCATTCCATTCCATTCCATTCCATTCCATTCCATTCCATTCCATTCCATTCCAGACCCTCCACACCCTCCCAGGGAGGAATTTATCCCCAATCTCCCATCTCAATCTGCCTTCCTTCAGCCTAAAGATGCTTCCCTTGCTCCTGTCCCTCCATCCCTTGTGCTAAGTCCCTCTGCAGCCTGTTCTGAAGGAACATTTGTGAGATATCCGTGCAGAGCAGCCCTGCAGAGTCACAGGAAAAGTTTGGGTGCAAGATTCCGGGCTGAAGAGGAGCTGCTGTGGTCCCTGTGGCTCCTGAAATGCTGATCCAGCACAGCTCCAGCTGCAGGGCTGGGAAGAGGCAGCTCCCAGCACAGCCCTGGTGGCCCCGGGATGCTGCTGAGCTTCCTGGAGGAGCACGGGGAGCTTTGAAGTGCTGCAATGAATATTTCATGTGCTGCCCCGAGGTGCTGGGTGTGGGCTTTGAACTAAAGAGCAATCATTGCTGCTTGGTGTGCTCTCCTCCTGGCAGCTCCTGGGGACTCTGAGCTAAAGCAGAAGGTAATTCTCCTTCCCAAGGTCACTGCAGGGCACGGCACCCTCTGCCTTCCCTGGTGACTTTTTCTCTGCTCCTAGAAACACCAGGCTAAAAAGGCAAAATAAAAAGGCTAAAAAGGTAAAATAAAAAGGCTAAAAGGTAAAATAAAAAAGGCTAAAAAGGTAAAATAAAAAGATTAAAAGGGGTACATTGCTATGAGGATCCTCAGTTGCACAATTTTTTCAGGTGTGTAACACCAAAGATGTACAATTTTTCAGATTCTGTAAATTAGCATATCTGACAAGAATTCTCCAGTTAGGAACCCTCTTAGTGTATTAATCCCCCCCAGTTCTGGAGCTTTACAGATTCTCCCCCCTTCAGAAGAGGTCCAGGCCCTGCTTATAAAAATCTGTCTCGCCAAGGTGGTTTAGGAGCCAAACACAGTCAAGGTGATAAAAAAGGGGCACTTGATTTATACTGGTGTGATGAGGATCCCCTTCCCTCTGCCAGAGAAATAAATGTTCAGCCACAGCCTCACATCTGCCCCAGCTCAGAATTCCCTGCTGATTTATGTGTGGGTGCAGCTCAAAACTTGTCCTGCATGGCAAAGCCACTTCTCCTCCCATGGCACACAGGGAAACCTCATCCCTGAGACTCCTCCAAGTCACCAGGAGGGAGCTCTGAGAGATGGACAAACTCTGATTTCTGATTTGAGGAGCAGGAAGGAGGAAATGCATCTGGAATTGAAAAATCCCCAGGAACTCTCTTTGTTAATGCACTGGAGCTGGGGTATTTGCAGCGTTTTGCAAGTGCCAGAATTTTTTATTAAAAAAAAATGCAGAATCAAAACCATTTTATTAACTCATCTTCATTTTGCTGATCTGTTTAAGGCAAGGAAAAGCAAATAAGCGATTCCCTGCACTCCAGATGAAATGTTTCATATCAAGGTCCTTCAGGGGAAGTCATTTGTATTTTCATTCAGAGCTGGCTCATTATGAAACATCTTTCAATTGTCATTTAAAGACAAACACGGAATTTGCAATGAAACACATTGTTAAACACAGAGCAAAAGTCTCCCAGCTGGAAGGGAGGAACTGATTCCAGGCTGGAAGCTCCTGCTGGAGGCCTGAACTAAAATCCTGGGAATTCCAGCCCAGGGGCAGCTCCTGGGTGCTGCAGGGAGCACAGGCCATGCACAGAGGATGCAAGGAGGGATTAAATCCACAGAGAATTGCACAGAGAATAAGCCAGGCCTGGCTGATAATTCCTGTGTTGGGGAAGATGAAACAGGAAAGCCTTATAAATATGATTGCCTGGCAAAAGATTTTGAAAATATGGAAACTATAAGTGAGATTGAAATGAAAGCAAACTTTGAGATTCCTCAGTTACTGAACAACTGGAAAACAATGGTGTGGCCACTGAAGGTAATCCCCTTTTGATGGAACAACACCCTCTGCTTGCAGACAGGCCCAAGGGTCAGAGCAGACCCTACAGCTTGGCAGAAGGGGCCCAAAGAGGAGTTTTTAGGGTTTAAAATGTAACACAGTATGGCAATGTAATGATTCTTATAGGCTGTATGTAAATGCTGTAGGATTTGTATCTTGTACTCGATTGGTTAGTGAGAATCAGAATATTCAACACAGAAGGTGATTTATTGTATTGTAATGGGATGTTTTGCACTGTTACCTCTTGTCTCTTAGCTCTTGCCTTTTACCCTCTTATGCTTTTACTCTCTCACCCTCTCATCCTCTCTCCCCCTCTCTTCTCTCCGGCCTGCTCTGAGCTGTGGCTGCAGCTCCCAGCAGGGCCCTGCACTTGACCCTCTGCAATAACCCCCAAGCTCCTAGAGCAGAAAATTCATTGTATTGTAATAGGAACCTCGCCCTCTGATCCTCTCTTTTACTCTCTCATTCTCTCTTTACCACGCTCTTGCTTTCCTTCTCTTTACCTCTCTCTCCCTCTTTGGGGCCTGCTCTGAGCTGTGCCTGGCAGCTCCCAGCAGGGCCCTGCACCCAGGCCCTTTGCAATAAACCCCAAACTCCAGACCTGGCTGCAGAGATCTCTCATCTCCGTCCATCCCGACCATCCTACCCCCCGTCAATCCTACATTCCTCCTTGTCTGATTTCATCCAAAGGCTCTGCTGGGACATTCTGCTGCTTTTTCTGCTGCTGGACCCAATTTTCCTTGAGGTTCCCACTGCTGTTCACCCCAAAAAGGCTTTTTGGTGCCATAACCCCAGTGAGCCTCGTATTCCCCAAGGAGTGACAGGGCTCAGGGAATGCGCCTCACTGCCAGAGGCAGGGTCAGGTGGGATACTGGGGAGAAATTCTGCCCTGGGAGGGAGGCAGGGCTGGAATGGAATTCCCAGAGCAGCTGTGGGTATCCCTGTACCCCTGGGAGTGTCCAAGGCCAGCTTGGATAAGGCTTGGAGCACCTGGGACAGTGGGACGTGTCCCTGCCATGGCAGGGGTGGCACTGGAGGGATTTGGGGTCCCTCGAACCCAGAGCAGCCTGGGACCCTGGGGTTCTGGTGTTCCTCTCTGCCCCTTTCCAAAGCTCAGCAGTGCTTGGCCGCATCCCCTTGTGGTTCCTTTGCTGTCCCAGGTGAGTCAGGTCAGGTAACCCCAGGGAGCACAGGCTCACCAGGGACCAGGAGGAGGAACTCAATCCCAATTCCATCCCAAATCCCAAATAATTCTGCCCCCAAGGCTCAGGCTGAGCCCATGAGGAGCTGATCATACCCAACCCCAGAGCCCCCTGTCCCCACTCAGAGCACAGTTTCTTTAATTGCAGCATAAAAATTACTGAAATTCCACATCCTTCCCTCCAGACCCTGCTGCCATTCCCCCCTGTGCCCTCTGCTGCACTGAGCTTCACCAGCTCCAGAAACTCCAAACCCACACACTTCAAAAAAATAAATCCAAACCCCTCCATTCCTTACAGAATGACCTTTACTTTGCAAATTGCCCAATATCTGCATTTTATGTGCAAAAATCCAATTCATTCAGCCACAATAAATATCCAGCCCTGTCCTGAGAGACCCCATACATTTGGATCCAGCCAGATGCAGGCAGTGAATTTCAGTTTAATATTGCAGGCCTATTTGTTTTGCTATTAATTCCAGCAAGGACAATTGATCAATTGTTTTAATTTTAAATCTGAGAGCTAATATCTGCCTTTGGCTTCCCTTGTGGTCGTTCAGCTGCTGCCTCTGAGCTGCAAAGATCACTTTTGATTATCCTGCTTTGTAGGGAATTCAGCCACCCCGTGTGAGGAGCATCAGCTGCCCTGTCCCCGTTGGGATGGAGATGATGCAGCATTTCTCACCAGCCTGGAGGATTATGTGGGCTCCCAGTTTGGGGAATTTAACAAGGCAGAAATCCAGTTTGGATTTAGGTGAAATGTATCACTTTGAATTATTAAGTCTGTAGCTTAGAGGTTTTGGAAGCTGTGAGACCTTCCCACCAGCCCTGTCTGTCTGTCCTGCCCTCTCAGTGTGTCTGCAGCCCTTTGCAGTGAAGATTTCCTGACCCACTGGCTCTGGATTGGGGATCATCTCCTGCTTTCCCTCTCCCCTCATCGTGTTACATCCTCCCTCAAAATTCTCCTGCCGTCTGCCCTGCAGCTTGGCCCTTCCTCTCTCAGGGCTGCTGGAGGGCTGCAGCTCCCTCCATCTCCTTCTCTTCCTCCTCCTGCTCTTTTCTCCCACCTCAATCTCTCAGAAACCAGACCCCACATTCAGCCCCCCATGTCAAAGAATCCCAGAATGGTTTGGGTTTGGAAGGGAATCTAAGACTCCTCTCATTCCATCCCATTTCTCATCCCACTCGTCCCACTGTCCCAGGCTGCTCCAAGCAGCGTCGCCCTGACTTTTTAAGATTTTCTAAGCCTTCTGATGTTGACATTCTTGTACCTAACTTTCTTATGCACTTTCTGTAAATAACTCATTGTTTTGCATTCTTTTATAGAAGAGGAGAAAGTTCATGGACTGTTTGTTGGTTTGTCCAGTGTCATTGGAGAGGTGGCACTGTCACCCTCCAATCCACTGTCACTTTTGGAAATCTATAAATGTTGGAGTCAGAAAATAAACTTCCCTTTTCTTCTTCACCTTGAGAGCAGCAGTGTGTGCTCGTGTTCTTTTGTGTCCTACAGTGACACAAACCCAGCCTGGCCTTGGGCACCGCCAGGGATCCAGGGGCAGCCCCAGCTGCTCTGGGCACCCCATGCCACTCCCTGCCCACCCTCCCAAGGAAGAACCTCATGGACTTTTTGCCATCTCCCCCACAAAGCCAAGGTCTTAGCTGAGCTCACACCATCACACTCTCCCCTCCCCTTGTTTGTGAAATGGAGTTTCCAAATGGTGGTTTTGGAAGCAAGAATGTTCTGCAGAAAGAAGTTTGCTGGGCTTTGTTTGCTGTGTTCCTCCTTTGGAATCAATTATTCCTGCCATTCTCATTTGGTAGCAGATTCATTGCTCTTGTTCCTTCCTGCATACTGATATCCCCAGTCCTGCTTCTCCAGCTTCCTACAGAGATATGTGTTCATTGCAAATCCAGGAGACACAGGGAGCAGGAGAGAGCCCCAGGCAGGAGCTGGAGCATTTGCTATTTGTGTTGTATTGGATTTGTGGGGTTCCCCGTGGCAAGAAGGGATGGTGAATCTGACTCCAAGTTCTCAGAAGGCTAATTTATTATTTTATAATACTATATTATATTAAAGAATGCTATACTAAACTGTGTTAAAGAATACAGAAAGGATACTTACAGAAGGGTAAAAAATAATAATGAAAACTCCTGACTCTTTCCAGCTTGGCCCTGATTGGCCAAAGAGTGAAAACAGCTCACAGCAGAATCCAACGAAACAATCACCTGTGGCTAAACAATCTCTAAACACATCCCACATGAGCACAACACAGGAGAAGCAAATGAGATAAGAATTGTTTTCCTTTGCTCTGAGGCTTCTCGGCTTCCCAGGAGAAAATCCTGGGTGAAGGGATTTTTCAGAGAATGTGACTGTGACAGTTCGCTTTGCTCTCACTGCCCTGTCCTGCAGGGTGGCACGGATGAGATATGGAGGAGATGGATTGTCTCTGAGCTCACTCTCCCCCTGCCATTAATCAGCCTCTCTCCTCAGACCATTTGTATAAAAGTGTAACTTAAAGCAAAACAAAGCCCCTGGAATGATTTCTGCCCTCATGAATTCTTAATCCAAGCAGGACAGCAGATAATGTCTCTCACAATGTTGCTGCTGCCTTTTCAGCAGCAGCCAATTAATTCCTGCAGGATGGGCTCTGGGGCCACCTCATATCCTCAATAAATCAGGGACAGAGGAGCTCCAATTCCTCATTCTTACTGGGAGGGACATGGGGAATGGGGTGTCCAGCAGGATGTCCTGCTGCCAGCAGGGCCCAGCCAGGAGAACAATTCCTGTTGCCTAAACTGGAGTGATGTAGCCACATTTCTCTTCACAGAGAAAAGCAAGGCACAATTCTCCCCAAGAATATTTCTGGGTTTTACATTCTCTGAACCTCAGAAATATTCTTGGGAAGAATCGTGCCTTGCTTTTCTCTGTGAAGAGATGTGGCTACAGGAGCTGTGTGTGGCACTGCTGGTCCTGCCCAGCACTGAAACAGAGTGGACATTTAACAGGGTAGAAATCCAGTTTGGATTTAGGTGAAACATGCCACTTTGAATTATTGTCTGTAGCTTGCTAGCATAGATGAAATGTGCTGTTTTAACCTGTTTAGTCTGTTAACTCTACTGTGCGCGCAAAACTACCTAAGCCAAAAAAAAGAATACAAACCTGTGGTATTTTCAGTGTCCCCCGTGGCAGGAAGGAAATGATGAATCTGACTCCATGTTCTTAGAAGGCTGAATTATATTATATTATATTATATTATATTATATTATATTATATTATATTATATTATATTATGCTATACTAAAACTATACTAAAGAATACAGAAAGGATACAGACAGAAGGCTTAACAAGATACCAATTAAAAACTCGTGACTCTCAGAGTCCTGACACAGCTGGCTGTGATTGGTCATTAAGTAATAATAATAATTCAATGTTGGATAAACAATCTCCAACCACATTCCAAAGCAGCACAACACAGGAGAAGTAAATAAGATAATTATTGTTTTCATTTTTCTCTGAGGCTTCTCAGCTTCCCAGGAGAAGAAATCCTGGTGAAGGGATTTTTCAGGAATGTGAGAGTGACACAAACCTCCAAGCTAAAAAGATGAGGGGCTCCTTAAACTTTGAAAAAGAAAGCAAGAGACAGACAAGATGACCAGAGAGAATTCTCTCTGTACCAAGACTAATTACAAGCTGAACAAAACCAGTAAAATAAATCTGCATAACCTATTGTGAAACTCTATGCATATGTACAAGTAAGGGGAGATAAATTCAAAAATTCTCAAAGGTGCATATGTCCTTTAGGGGGAACAATCCCTACATGTGTCCAGTGCTGTAATAACCATTCCAGCTTTACAACTTTTACAAGTTATAGAGCTACTTGTTTTTTTGTTTGTTTTTTTTTTTTTTTTTCCCACAAATCAGCATCCTGTGCTCAGAGAGAAGTAGAAGGGAATAATGAATGGGAAGAAACAATATAATGATAACAAATCTTGTTTTGAATGTGGTCCTTGGCACCCTGGAACATTCCCTGTCCTCAGGAGGACATTCCCTGCCCCTGGGCTGGAGGAAAGCAGGGGCTAAACTCTCTCTAGGGATAGGCTCCCAGTGCACCAAACAAAGCACTTTTGCTGTTAGGCCTTAAAATTTACTTCCAACCAAGGCCTCAAAATATTGAGCCCATTCCTCAGTGTCCTACAAAGGCCTGGCCACAGCTATTGATGTGGAACACTTAACTCAATCACCAGCACCCTTGGGTCAATAAACTTTCGACATTATCTCAACAGAAATTTAAATCTCGCCTTGGTTTCCCATCTGTTTATTTAATACCAATGCATTAAGAATGTTCTGCCCTTGGCAATCAATGAGCCCAAGTCTGCTGTGGGCTTTGGGCTGAGCTCTGCCCTTTGAAGTAAAGTCAGGTATAGAAATCTGTCTGCAGTTCCCTCTGTCACAGTTTGTTCTAGGGGGGGAAAAAAAGTTTGAATGTTATGCTCTGATTCTGGTACAGAATTCTTTCTAAACCTATTGTAGTCCCAAAAAAACCCTTACAGCTGAAAGCAGGGCTCAGCCTGGGGATTTGGGAGGTTTTTGTTGCTGATACAAATGGGGATTAATGAACAAGCTCTCGCTGCCCTCAGAGCCTCCTGGGTGCCAGCCCGAGGTGGTGCCTTTGAAAATGTTCCAGAGCACTGCAGCCAGTGGGAGCTGGGGGCTTGGGGCTGCCAGGGATGCCTCAGGTTTTGGTTTTTATATTTTCAGATTCTGTGCTGCTTTAGTGTGTGGGTCTGGGTTCACATCAGGGGATGTGTGCTCTGTGCACAGAGCAGGGAGACAAAACAATTCCTGCTCCAGCTGGGCACCAAGGACAAATAATCCAAATCTCAGCCCAAGAGCACAAACACCGTGGGCTGGAGAGAGAAAAACAAGGATGGGACTGGCTGGGCTAAAGCTGGAATGGGACAATGAACTGCAAGATGCAAATGGAGCAGAACTGATCAAAGGGAGAGACCCCGTGCCTGGTTGTGCATTTTGGGACCATTTTGGTTCATCTTGGATTCATTTTGGGACCATTTTGGTTCATCTTGGGTGCAGCCCTGGCTGGGCTCTGGTGCTGCCCAAGGTGGATCCATGGAGGAGATCCTTTGAATAAATCCCTGCTTTATTCTGAAACTTTGCCCAGCCTCTGCTCCATCTCAGCCTCCCAAGGCAGCACCAGAAGGAAGATGCCCATGGTACCAATGTCTACCAGCTGCAGAATGCCCAGCCCTTTGCCTGCTTGGCTCCATCTCTTTGGGTGGAATACACAAACTTGGTGCAGGTCTGGAGTGCTCAGAGCTCTGCAGCCACTGTGCAAGGCAGACATTGCAAAGAACGCAGGCCAGGCTCATCAGCCTCCTCCAGATCTCTGGGAGCCACAGGGAAAGTGCCTGGGGGTCCTGACTCACTTCCAGCTGAGGAGAAGGGAATAATGAATGGGGAGAAACAAGATAATGATAATAAATCTTGTTTTGAAGTCCTTAATGCTGAGGCTTTATTGTAAATCCATCACAAAGAAACATTAATATGGAGCCACCAAATAGGTCAGGTTAATTACATCATCTGGAAATGATGTGGTACCTCCAGCCTGCATTAAAAAAAAGGGAATCAAATCCCCTGAGAGTGGGAGAGATGGGTGTTTTTAATTAGTTGAGTATGAAAATCTCTGTGCTAACATCTCCCAGTGTTCCTCTGGCTTGAGTGAGAAGCTACCTTTTGACAAAACCTGATGTTTAGGGGTAAGCAGGAATTAGGGCTGATTATCCATGTGCCAGCTCACATCCTGCACTGCTGGCCCCTCCTGGACTCATGGAAGAGGCTCCCAGGCTGTCCAGGCTTTGTGCCAGGAGACATTCCAGGGTTTGGAGAGAGAACCTGCCCTGCCTTTGCTCTGTGCCCCCACACCCAGCATCTCCAGCCTGTCCTGTGTGGATTCACTGGGATGTGCTCTCAGTTCTTCTTGCAGTCCCTGGCTCACTGGGAAGGCTCTGAACTCTCCTTCCTGCCACTCCCAAGCTTTCCAAGGCCATTTGGCTCCCAGAACTTCCCCAAAATCTCCCCAGTCCTGCATTTTTGGAAAAAAACCCCAAAAGTTGCAGGACCCTTGAGGTCCAGCAGAACGTGGTCCCTGTCTCAGCAGTGCCCAGCTGGGAGCACAACAGCCAGGGATGCTCCAGAGGCGGAGTTTTAGCATAAAAATGGGAATATTGCCACAGGCAGCTGGGAACAGGAACACCCCAGGCTGTGCCATGCTTGGGGCCAGCCCAGCTCTCCTTCCTGAATGCCCTTTGCTTTTCCTTTCAGCCACAAGCAGCTGGACTGGGCTGCCCAAAACCAGCATTGGAAGGGAAATAATCTTTTCAAAGGGAGCAAACATTCCCCTTGAACGAGTAAATTCCTTTTGAAACATCCTCCTGTTGGGTTCCGTGTTTTGAAAACTTGAAACGTTTTTCAATTCTCAAAACACTTTTTTTTTTCCTTCTCACTTTTCATCCAAAAATACACTTTCCCCAGGAACTGTTATTATATTATCACAATATATTATCCCTCCTCGTCTGTAAAATATCAGTGATGTATTACTGGCTTATATCAAAATCTCTATTTATACTTTTGTCACTTCAAGCCACGGCATTTTTCCCCAACAGCACTCACTGGCAAGATGTCACTGAGGTTCCTGCACCCAAAAAAAAATGGTTTGTTTAAGGCTTCAGGAATTGTTTTGAGCAAATAATTGCCAGGTGGGAGAGCTGTGAGTCACCAAAGCTCTGGAATCCCGTGACCTGCAGATGTACCTGGGGGAGGCAAAGGTTATTTGGGAAAGCAACATTTTCCCTCACTGGGTAAATGCAATTTCTTTGTGTTGCTGTGCCAGTCACCGTGGAGCTGACGGAGGAGTGCAGAGTGTGACATGGAAAAGTGGTAGGTGTTGTTACTAAGCACATTACACTGACAAGAAAAACACACGGGGCTCAGAGACAGCTGAAAGGCTCTGCTGGGGCTCACCAAGAAAAACAAGCTGCTGACAACTCCTGCTGGAGCTGCACAGCTCTGAAATGTGGGCACACAGCAAGGCTGGACTGCTGCCCTAAAGCCAGACTTTGCTCTGAAAAGGAAGAGCTTAAAGGGTTCTGTAAGAAGAAGAGAAAGAAAAAAAAAGGCAAAGATTGCTTTCTATAAATAAATGTGGGCTGGGAAAGTGCTGGGGAGGGAGAAGATCTAACAGACAAACTTGGCACAAGAACAAAAAGTAGGCATAGCCATGAATAAATTGCGAGTGGAAAACTGAAGGAAGTTTCCATCCAGCAAAGGAACAAAAGCCTGGAACAGGCTGGCCTGGGAGAGGAGGAGGAGGGACTGGAGTGAAGCTGAAGGGCAGGGAAAGGTGTGGGGACAGGAGGGACCTGCCCAGAGTCCTACAGAGCCCCCAAGCTCGGGGAATGCTGCAGCCGCAGCCCGGCCCAGGGGAGCTGGATTTGGGATGATGGAGAAACAGGAACCCATCCATCCCTTGGGAGTGAGGGACATCCAGAGGACATTTCCATCTTCCCCTGGAGCTCCTGGCCCAGGGAAGCTGGATTTGGGATGCTGGAGATCCAGGAATCATCCATGCCTCGGGAGTCACCTCCCTGCAGCACCCAGGGGACATTCCCTCCTTCCCTGCAGTTCCTGGCCCAGGGATGTCACCATGATATTTTCTGAAAAATCCCTTCACCAGGATTTCTTCTCCTGGCAAGATGAGAAGCCTCAGCTTCTCCACGTTTTTCTCTTCTGGAATGTGGTCTGGAGATTGTTTATCCAAACATGTGAATTGTTTTTAATTAATGACCAATCACAGCCAGCTGTGTCAGACTCTGAGGAGTCAGTCACGAGCTTTCATTGTCATTTTTGTTCAGCCTTCTGATGTATCCATTCTCTTTCTTTAGTATAGTTTTAGTATAGCATTTCATAATGTAATGTAATGTAATGTAATGTAATAATCTAACATAACATAACATAACAATAACTCAGCCTTCTGAGAACATGGAGTCAAATTCTCATCTCTCACCTCGTCCTGGGGACCTCACAGCACCACACAGGGACACCAAGGGGACATTCCCTCTGTCCCTCTCCGCCAGGGTCAGGCCATCCTGGGGCTGCCTTTGTCAGCTCATTTTAATGCCCCTGGTGGGAAAGGGGATGGCTCTGAGAGCTGAACTCCAGCCTTAGATATCCAGAGGTTTGATCAAAAAGGGGTTTCTCTGAAAAATCTCTCTCTGAGAAATCTTTCTCTGAAAAATCTCTCTGAGAAATCCCCATCCCTGGTTTCCAACAGGAGCCTTACCCAAAGCCTCTTTCTTTTCTCATTTATCCCATGGCCTGGGGCTCCTCTCCTCATGAGATAATGGGGCAAGGGAAGAAGGATTTTTGAACTGTGAATCTTTTTATCATTGGAAAAAGCGCAGGACAAAACTAACTATAATAAAGTTATTTTTCAAGGATCTGAAAGTTGTTATATAAAATCAAAATAAAACTGTCTGGGATCAACTGAAACATTGATGGATTTTTCTACTTTAAAAATTGAAATTAATTATCTGCCTTGCCCTGCCCTCAGCATTTAGATCATTAAGGAATGGTGATTACTGCTATAGCTGCTTTTAATTTTTTTTTGTTTTTTTAATGCAGCTGATTTATCTGATGCTTGTAGCAACAACAAAAATGGAAACCTGGGAGACAAAAGAAGTGAAGGAGGGAGCAGAAGGAGTATTTGCAAGCTTTATTTCTCTTTCCTGTGACTGTTTAGGGTTCATCTGAAGAACACAGATAAAGCCAAAATCAGCATTCAGAGTTCAGATGGACACGGAGCAGCACAGGTTCAGTCCTCTGCACTAAAATTCCATTTTCCATGCATTTGCAGCTGGGGATGCTGTGGAATGGCCCCTTAGATATAAAAACACCAGAACAAAACCAAGCCTGAACCTGAAAACGTTCCCAGATCAGAAGGGAAAATAAATTCCCCACCAAAAGAGTCTGGAGGGGCCTGATCTGTTCAGCTTGAGCTGATAAGGATTTCACATCTGGCACCTGAAGGCTCTTTGTTGTATCAAGGTTTGGCTTTGAGACTGGAAACAAAATTGAAAGTAAAAGATTTGGACAAGAAGTGCAGAGAGCACTTCAGAAAATGACCAAGGGAAATGTTTGTGGAACCCTCAGCAAGAAACCCCCTGAGCCTTTCCTCAGCCCCTCTGCTCAGCCCCCCAAAAACCACCCCTACTTCACTGTGGGCCTGGAAAACGTTCTGGTTAAATGAGAAAAGCCTTGAAATGCACAGGGAGTCTTCAGCTCAATTTCCTGATATAAATAGGGCAGCTCAGAGTCACAGTGAATACAGAAAATGTTTTCTTATATGTAAATGAGGGTTCACATTATTTCATAGAAGGAACTATAATAGTTGGAAATTAGCAAATGTTTCCAGATCCTTGTTAAAGGCAAGGGGGAAAAAAAAACCCAGAAAAAAAAAAGCAGCTCATCTAATGTTCCTGGATAAAAATGACATTAATTGAAATTTTGATTCTATTCCCTAATGAATTTTCCTGTTGCATTGTAATTAATAACTACTTATATCCAAAAGAACTCGATATCCCTTCAAATTAGGGCATTACTTATAAATATGGTAATGTTTTAAGAGCAGTTCTGAGAGTGCCAGGCACTGCTCTTGGAATGGCTGTGAGGAACAGGAACAAACCCTTAACAAACCCTTAACAAGCCCTTCATGGGCTGCAGGACTGTTGGGAGCCATTGCAGGGCCTGATTACATCCTCTCCCATGACCCCAAATCCATCTTCTCCCATGAACCTGGATCCATCCTTTCCCAGAAACCTAAATCCCTCCTCTCCCAGGAGTTCTCCACCCCAGGACTTTGCAGTGCCTCAAGCACACCTGGCCCCACAGCAAACCCCACAGGAGCATTTCCAACCCGGGATTTGGGATTTGTCCCAGCCCTGCCGTGTTTCATCATTCCAAGGGCAGGCAGAATGGAGGCAGGCAGCTGCTCCTGTCCCTGTGGGATTTCCCTCTGGGTCACCTCTGAGATATTCCAGACATAAGAGAATCACAGAGCCATAAAATCATCCTGGACCTGGGCTGGAAGGGACCTGAAACCCCATTTCATTCCATCATTCCACTCCTGGCAGGGACACCTCCCACTGTCCCAGGGACACCTCCCACTGTCCCAGCTGCTCCCAATGTCCAGCCTGGCCTTGGGCACTGCCAGGGATCCAGGGGCAGCCACCCTGTGCCAGGGCCTGCCCACCCTGCCAGGGAACAATTCCTGATTCCCAATCTCCCAGCCAGCCCTGCCCTGGGTCAGTCTGAGGCCATTCCCTGGGTCCTGTCCCCATCCCTTGTCAATTCTCTCTCTCTATCTTTGCTGCAGCTCCTTCAGGCCCTGCAAGGCCACACTGAGCTCACCCTAAAGCTCCTCCTGCCCAGGTGAGCAATGCCAGCTGTGCCAGCCTCTCCTCCCAGCAGAGCTGCTCCATCCCTGGCATCATCCTGGAGCCTCCATGGGCTCTGTCCAGCTCCTGCCCGTGCTGGGCCCATGGAAATGCTTTGGCCATGCTTGACCCATAAACTCGTCCTGATGCTGTTAAAGAATCCCGTGGATGCTGGAGACACTCTAGAAGGGGCCTCAAGGATATTTTTTCCTTGTTCCTGGTGAAGAAGGGAAGGAGGGGAATGCAGACAGTGAGGAGTGAGCTGACACGTGCAGGCACCGTGTCTGTGCCAGTGTTCCTGCTGGTGCCACACACACCCACGGCCAGCCTGGTCCTGCAGCTTCAGCCCCAGGTGCTGCAGGATCCAGGCCATGCCATCCCAGGCAAGCTGCTGATTTGCATTAACCCTCTTTCCTTCCAGCTCCCACATTCTTTACTCCCTTTACTTTCTCTTTATTCCCTTTACTTTCCCTTTACTCCCTTTATTTTCCCTTTACTTCCGTTATTTCAGTAACTCCTCTGAATATGAATCAATAGTGTTGAGCACGCCCCAACCAAAACCTCCACCATAAAACACCATAGGTTGGACACCTTGGTTTGAAATCATTCCTGTGAGGGCTGCAAAGAGAATTCCCACTTGTCCTGCCTGGCTGGGGAACCTGGAACCACTCACATCCTGGGATTGTCACCTAACAGGGGTGATATTGTCCCTTGTCACACCCAGCACAAGCAGTGGGGCTTTGTGGGGGTTGAAGTCAACCCTTGGTGAAATTAGTTTTAGATTAATGAGTGCTTAATGTTTCTTTCTTTCTTTTTATGGTAATTTATTTTGGAATTATCTTCTAGCTGAAAAAAAGCATTATGGTCACGTTTTCCTTACTGTCAGGTACAAAACAGTCACAGAATTGTGATTTTTTTTAAACTGACTGCTCTCTTGAATCAGGGAATCAATGTCTTTGTCCAAACACCTCCTTTTGTGAGCCTGGGTTTACATCTAAATCTCACCCTGCATATCAGTACTTCTGGATTAGCCTTTCTCTCCAGAAACCTCCACAAATTTCCCTGCTCAGAAATGACGTCAACTTTGCTCTCTGTGGCAGCTCAGAAAGCCAGGGAAGAGCTGTTCCCTGAGCAGCTGGGGCTGCAATCCCTCATCCCTCCCCAGCACAGGCACAGTCCCACTGCTGCATTCCCAATCTGGGATTTCCTGTGTGGCCAGCAGCCTGCAGGGTCCCGGGATGGTACCCCCGAGCCCATCCTGCTCTCCCAAGCTGCCGAGCCTGGCACTGGGATATAAAAAGCTGGGCATGGATGTGTGCCAAGAGGTAGTAAACAAACTGGGAACTCTGTTTTTCCTCTGGCTTTCCCTCCCCAGCCCTGTCTGTCTGTGCAGCAGAGTGCCCAGCTGCCGGCTGGATTTTTCAGATCCTAAGCCTGGCTCTCATTTGGGGGGCAGACAAGGAGGGGCTGTGGTGAATCCCACTCTCCAGAGGGCCAGCAGGAGCCTGCCTGGGCTCTGCTTTCAGGCCACAGACAGTGAATGACAGAGAACAGAGCCCAGAGCTGCCCTTGGATGTCAGTGCCACCCGAGGGTGTGACAGCAGCTGCACAGGATGGATGCAAAGCCAAACACATCGATCAGAGCGTGCAGCTGTGCTGGGAGCAGAGAGAGGGCTGTGCTGCAGGCAGGCACCGGGAAACGAGCGGGGAATGCAGGAGCTGGGACTGAATTTTATTGTTTTATTCCCGGCCACCTCCGTGTGCGTGTCCCTGCAGCAGTGGGCAGCCTGCTCCCGGTGCCCGTGCTGCCCACGGTGGAGCTGTGGGTCTGCAACCTGCTGCATCTCTGCCAGCCTGTGAAAAGGTCCCTGCTGCACCTCTGCAGGGCTGGGCACCATCCCTGCTGCACCTCTGCCAGCCTGTGGTACCGTCCCTGCTGCACCTCTGCAGGGCTGGGCAGTGCCCGCTGCATCTCTGCCAGCCTGTGAAAAGGTCCCTGCTGCACCTCTGCAAGGCTGGGCACCATCCCTGCTGCACCTCTGCAACCTGCTGCACCTCTGCCGTGGGTCTGCAACCTGCTGCACCTCTGCAGGGCTGGGCACTGTCCCTGCTGCATCTCTGCCAGCCAGTGGCACTGTCCCTGCCGCCGGGACAACGCAGCGATCCCAGCCCGGCGTTGTCTGGTTCTTACAGCCCGGGGTCCCAAAGCCCCGCGATCCTCGCAGCCCCTGCGTGTTGCAACACCTGCGGGCAAGGTAAGGAACCGCTCCCGGTAACTGGCTGGGAGGAGGAGGAGGAGGAGGAAGCAGAGGCCTCTGCAGGCGCAGGGAGCTGCAGGAGGGAGGGAGGGAGGGTGTGATGCTGCTGCTGCCGTGGGAGGGATGCAGGGATGCTGGAAGGGGAGGGGGGATGCAGGGATGCTGGGTGGGAGGGGTGCAGGGATGCTGAAAGGGGAGGGGGGGATGCCAGGACATCCATCCATCCTCCTCCTCCCGCGGCTCCTCGGGCTCTGCTCGCTGCCTGCTCCCTCCCAGCCCCCCAGCTCCCCTCCCTCCAGCCCTGGTGCCCTCGGGGATGCTTTCAAACCCTGCCCCATCTGTCTGTCTCCATCAGGAGCCCGTTTCCCTGGCAGGAGGAGATCGTGAGCCCCAAATCGGGCTCACCATCCCCACATCCCAGACGGGACAGCAGGACACGGCCACTCCATTGCCCACCAGGATGGGCACCCTTGGCCTCATGGGCACCGACAGCACCCAGCTTCCCTCTCCTGTGTGCTGCAGCCCCACAGAGAAAGAGAACACAGAGCCAGAGCTCCTGGAGTTCCTTTTCCCATGGGAGCCCTTCCCAAAGCCCTGCTCTGCTTGCTCATCTGGGAAATTGCACAGACTGAAGAGGACAAAGGCAGCTCTGGGCTCCTCTGACACCAGGGGTGCTCAGCCTTCCTTCAGAGGCACTAGAGGGAGATAAAAATAACCCAAGACAATGCAGAGGAGCTGTTTGTCTGTGCCCGAGGCTGGGCCAAGCCCCTGCCCCTGCCTGTCCTCAGAGCTGCTTTTTTAGGGCTTCACTTTCTCCTCCAGCTGCTGCCTTGCCCTTGCATCTTCACATACAGAACTGTCCTCCAGGGCTGGTCCTTGTCCCTTTGATCTCGTTCCCTCCCCACAGGGATGTTCTGGAGAGGTTTTTGGATGTTTTATCCACGTCCTGCTCAATCCAGAGCCTGCCTGGAGGAAGGATTAAAGCCCTCCCTGGCTCTGGGTCAGCCTCCTCCTGTCCTCACCTGCTTTCAGATGGTTTCTACTGGAGGAAATGTGTGTGCAGGCCCTGAGGCTGCTCTGCAGCTGCTGGAGAGGGCAGCTCTGACCTCCATGGGCGCACAGAGCCCCTCCAAACGGGGCCCCTCGTGTCCTGCTGGGCTCTCTGTGCCTGGGAAATGCCTTTTCCATCCATTCTGGGGGTTTGAGGGAGGATAAGAACAGAGGCAGGGGCTGCAGGGATGGGGTTGTGTTTGAGGAGTGTGGTGGTGTTCACAGGGGTCCGAGGATGAGGGAAGAGATGAGGATCTGACTCCATGTTTCGGAGGGCTTGATTTATTATTTTATAATATGTATTATATTGAAACTATACTAAAAGAATAGGAGAAAAAGTTCTATCAGAAGGCTAGCTAAGCTAAGAATAGAAAAGAATGAAAACAGGTTTGTGGCTCAGACAGAGAGTCCAAGCCAGCTGACTGTGATTGGCCATTAACTACAAACAACTCTATGAGACCAATCACAGATGCACCTGTTGCATTCCACAGCAGCAGATAATCATTGTTTACATTTTGTTCCTGAAGCCTTTCAGATTCTCAGGAGGAAAAATCCTGAGGAAAGGATTTTTCATAAAAATATGTCTGTGACAGGAGACTCCTCACAGGCCTCAGGGGCTGCAACAATTCTGGTGTGAGCTGCAAGGAAGGGATGTGAGCTTCCCCAAGGTGTGGGATGTGCTTCATCCCCCACTGTGCTCCTCATCCCTGGCATTGGGGCAGATCTGGAACGCTGGAGGAGGGAACAGAACCATAAACTTCATTCTCTTTCATGCCTGTCCCCAGCAGGAGAGGCTCAGTAAACAGGAACTGGGTCATTCCCTCTCTCCAGAGGAGCTGGTGTGAGAGAAACAGCCACAGAATAATTATGCCACATGAGCCACTAGAAAATGCCTTTTCTGAGCAGCTTCTGGGGACACATGGGAACCTCTCTGGCTTTTCAAACTCAAAGGGACTTTGCTTAAGTTCCCTTCCAAAGGAAACTGCTTCAGCTCATTATTTGCAGACAGCATCTGTCACTTTTCTATGCCAGTGGCTGCTGATCGTCCTCAAAGAACATTGTACAAATGTGCAGACTGCTGTGTGCTGAGAAAGGACTGCTATTATATCAATTTTCCACTTGAAAGCAGCAATAACAGCAAATAAAGCTGGAGCCACATGACTCTGCTGGATCTGGGGCACTCACGGAGCCACTCACCCTCCCTGAAGGGGGGGAGCCTCCCTGGGGCAGGCCCAGCACACACTGGTTCTGCTGGTGGGCAAGGCAGAGCCAGGGGCTCAGCCCTGTTCACCTGGGGAGATGCCCAAGGAGCCTCTGTTACCTGCAGGAGCAGAGCCCCAGGTGACCTCTGGTTTGTGTGGCCTGTCCTGGGGTCCAACCACCCCAAAGTGCAGCTGCTGTGGGATGCACACAGTCAGGCCTTGGCCAGCCACCATTAAAGGTGTCCTCTCCTGTGGGATCAGCAGGAACTGAACCCACAGCTCCTTTTCCAGGTTTGTGCGGCCTGTCCTGGAGCCCAACCCTAAAATACAGTTCTTATGGGATATGGGTGTGATGGACACAGCCAGGCCTTGGCCAGCCACCATTAAAGGTGTCCTCTCCTGTGGGATCAGGAGGAACTGAACCCACAGCTCCTTTACCAGGGCTGGGTGACACTTGGTTTGTGTGCCGTGTCCTGGAGCCCAACTCCAAAATGCAGCTCCTGTGGGATGTGGTTGTGATGGACACAGACAGGCCTCGGCCAACCATCATTTATGTGTTCTCTTCTGTGGGATCAGCAGGATCCAGAGCTCATATTCCAGGGCTGGGTGACCTCTGGTTTGTGTGCCCTGTTCTGGAGCCCAACCCACCCCAAAATGCAGCTCCTGTGGGATGGAGGTGTGATGGACACAGCCAGGCCTTGGCCAACAGAGAACTGAAGGTGTCCTCTCCTATAGGTTCAGCAGGAAATAAATCCAGAGCTCCTTTTCCAGTGCTGGGTGACCCCTGGTTTGTGTGCTCTGTCTTGAAGCCCAACCCACCCCAAAATGCAGCTCCTGTGGGATGGACACAGCCAGGCCTTGGCCAAGCATCATTGGAGGGTCCTCTCCTGTGGGATCAGCAGGATCCAGAGCTCATTTTCCAGGTCTGGGAGACCCCTGGTTTGTGTGCCCTGTCCTGGAGCCTAACCAACCCTAAAGTGCAGTTCTTATGGAATGGGGGTGTGATGGACACAGCCAGGCTTTGGCCAGCCACCATTGGAGTGTCCTCTCCTGTGGGATCAGCAGGAAATAAACCCACAGCTCAATTTCCAGGGCTACATGTAAAGGAAGGACAAAATTGGATAATCTGCTCCTCTGGAGAAGGCAGCAATGGGGAAAGCCAAGGAAATTCTGGGTGAATTCTGCCCCTGTCACCCTCAGCACTTCCTGGCAGGCCAGCAAGGTTTGCCAAGTTCTGGTTTTGTTTCAGACACAGCTGACTCTTTAAAAGTGTTTGTGGAATGCTTTGGAAAAGGTTGGTTTGCTTGGAGTTTTAAAAGTGCATTTCAGTGTTTCCATACCGAATGGATTTCACACAACATCTCCAGTTCATTTAAAAGGCCTTAAATATCTGGATGCTTTTCAAAAGTTGAAAATTCCTGTTTCAGTCCTGTCACAGCTCATCTTTTCCATTCATTATGTTTTACTTAACCTTTTGGGTAAGGATGCTGCCGTTCTCCCAGGGCTTGTGCAGCATTCTAACAGCAAGTGGCAGATTTAGAGACTCTCTGTGGATTTCAGGGAGCAATAATCCCATCTCCTGTGTCACACTGCAAACTCCACGTGCTGGACCTGCTCCAGAGGGATCCACACTGAGAATTGGATGGTCCCTGTTGAAAATTCAGCTTTATTCTGCTCTTCCTAAAACCAGGATCAGCTGTGCTGCTGGGATTGGTGGTCCCAGACCTTCCACTGGAGATTTGGGCTGGAATTTCCAAAGGGGAGTGGGCAGCAGGGCCAGGAGGGGATTCTGTCTGTGGGACCCCACTGGAACAGTGCCCAGCTCTGGTGTCCCCAACATCAGGAGGACAAGGACCTGCTGGAACAATTCCAGAGGAGACCTGGAAGTTGATAAAGGGACTGGAGCACCTTGTTGGGGTGTTGTGAGGGTCCCCAGGATGAGGTGAGAGATGAGAATTGACTCCAAGTTCTTAGAAGGCTGATATATTATATTATATTATATTATATTATATTATATTATATTATATTATATTATATTATATTATATTATATTATATTATATTATATTATATTATATTATATTATATTATCTATACTAAAGAAAGAGAGACATCAGAAAGCTAGTCTCAGCCCTTTTCCCATCTCCTTCAGCCCCTCCAGCCCATCCCCAGCTCTGTTCCCTTCCCTCCACACCCTCTAGCCCCTCAATGTCTCTTATCCTCAACATCTTTCTCCTTCAGTCATTTATTTATAGCCTGAGATAAAAAAAAAAAAATGCATTTCAGTGAGAGGACACCTGTCAGAGATAAACACAAGCAGGGTAAACACCTGCCTGGCTGGGTGGGTGCTTCAGGAGGAAAACAACACAGGGATGTTGGGAGCTCTCCCAAATCCTTGGGAAATCTGGCAAAAAGTGACCTTGGGTATCCTGAAGGGTGCTGGGAGATGAGGATGGTGCTGCTCTGTCTGCTCTAATTAGGTTTTTAAGTGCTCCGGGGTGAGGGCTGACTTTGCACAGGGGATGTGGCAGCGACCAGCGCCAGGGAGCTCTGAAGCAAGGCAGAGCATCTGGTTCCTTATCTGAATCGTGGGCACAACAGAAACAGCATAATGAGGGACAAAAACGCTGCTTTGGAACAGGAATAATGGCAGTAATGTGATAATGGCAGTAATTACAGCCCTGGTGTTAATTGGGTGATGGGAGGGTGCTCAGCAGGGCTGGGATCAGGAGGGAGCACAGCCCAACACAACGGGGCCATCACGCCCTCGGAGGGGGGACATGAGCAGGAGGGGTCCCCAGGTGTCCCCAGGTGTCCCCAGGTGTCCCAGGTGTCCCCAGGTGTCCCAGCAGCTGGATTGCTGAGGATGGGACAGGAACCTCAGTGGGGTCACAGCTGAGGTGTCACACACATCTTTTATGGAAAATCCTTTCCTTAGTATTTTTCCTCCTGAGAAGCTGAGACGCCGCAGGAACAAAATGTAAACAATGATTATCTGCTGCTGTGGAATGCAACAGGTGTATCTGTGATTGGTTTCGTGTGGTTGTTTCTAATTAATGGCCAATCACAGTCAGATGGCTCAGACTCTCTGTCCAAGCCACAAATCTTTGTTATTCACTCTTTCCTATTCTATTCTTAGCCAGCCTTCTGATGGAATCCTTTCTTCTATTCTTTTAGTATAATTTTAATATAATATATATCATAAAATAATAAATCAGCCTTCTGAAACATGGAGTCAGATCCTCATCTTTTCCCCGATCCTCAGACCCCTGTGAACATCCTTGGTCACTCTGAGGCTGTCCCTGGTCTCTGGGGACCTGCCCTGCCCACGTCACCTCTCTGAGCATGAACAGCCCCATCTGAAGTGATAATTCTAGGGTTTTTTTTTTGTAATGGAGGAAAATGGGCCAATTTCAACCCATCCCAGCCTCAGCAGAGCGTCTGAACTCAGGCTCTGGGGCCACTGCAGCTCTCAGGGGTTTAAATTGGGTGTAACAACATTTTTGTGTCAACACCACTGAAATTCTCAGCACCTTGGGGAGAAACTCCCTGTCCTGCAGCCACACAGTGCAGATCAAAGCTCTGAGGCCCTACTGAAATCTCATCAGTCAACAATAATAATAATAATAATTACACATTAATCAGAAAATCACAGAATGGTTTGGGTTGGAAGGGACCTTAAATTCCACCCTAGTGCCACCCCTGCCATGGCAGGGACACCTTCCACTGTCCCATGGACGCCTCCCACTGTCCCAGACTGCTCCCAGCCCTGTCCAACCTGGCCTGGGACACCTCCAGGGATGGAGAAACCTTCCTCAGACCAGTTCTGAGCAATCCCAGCCTCTGCTTTCTGCTGAATAACGCGGCTCACACCCTGTGCAGCCAATCTGAGAGCCCTCAGCTGAGTTCATATCCACTGATTGCATCAGGAGGAAGCTGCCACCCACTCTGGGTACAGCACTGACCCTGGCACAGGGACAGGACCACCCCAGATGTGCCCCCAGGGCTGGGAAGAGGGGCAGGGTCACCCCAGATGTGCCCCCAAGGATGGGCACGGGGGGAAATCATTCCAGATGTGCCCCAAATGTTGGCCAGAGGGGCAGGATCACCCCAGATGTGCCCCAGGGCTGAGAGGATGGGATCTACCATGGGGTCGGTGTAAGGGGTCCCTGAGCAGGGACTGGGCCATCAATGCAGGGGATTGCACTCCTTGCTGTCACCTCTGTCCCCCCAGAGCAGGCAGGGCTCATCTGGGTCTTCTGCTCTTTGGTCTGAGGCTAAAAGGTAGAAGAAAATATTTTGCTCCTTGGTCTAAGACTAAAAGGTTGAAGAAAATATGGACACCATGAGAACCCCACCAAACCCTGCTTGAAGGCAATTGAAAAAACAAAAATACACATTAAAATTAAAATTAAATTTAAAAATAAAATAAATAAACTTAAAAATAAAATTAAATTTATTAACCATTGAAAGGAATTCAATGGTTAATAAAATCCAGGCAAATCCTTTCCTTGCTATTTCTTACTGGGAAAAGGATGAAACTTTTTTTTTTTTCCCTGAGTATTAAAAAAGTGAAAAGAGGAAAATCCACCTTGAGAGATGCAATAAGCATGGAAGGGTTCAGTCTAATTAATTCTGTTCTTCAAGTCATTATCACCTAGCAGTAGGTGCAGAGGAGCTGCTAGACAGACTGATCCTGAGCTTTGGAGTTAAACTGACCCCGAGATTGCTGAGATCTCCTCTCCCAGAGCAGAGGAGGTGAAAAAGGGGTTCCTCTCCCCCAGCACGTGGAGAACCAGGGCACAAGAGGAAAGGATTTTGTGTCTGTGGTGAATTGTGCACAGCAGCATTGCTGAGTCCATGGCACTGCAGATCACCTGGAATTCCCATTTTCCAGAGCTAGGAACCCTACACTTGTTCCATGTTTGTTTGTTTGTTTTTTTTTCCCTTCCAATTCCTGAAGGAGCTACAGGAAAGATGGAGATGCTTGACAAGGGATGGAGGCACAGGACAAGGGGGAAGGGCTTAAATTGAAGGAACATAGATTGAGAGGGGATATTGGAGAGAAATTCACCTCTAGCAGGGTGGGCAGCGTGCCCAGAGCAGCTGGGGCTGCCCCTGGATCCCTGGCAGTGCCCAAGGCCAGGTTGGACATTGGGGCTGGGAGCACCTGGGACAGTGGGAGGTGTCCCTGGGACAGTGGGAGGTGTCCCTGCCATGGCAGGGGTGCAATGAGATGAATTTTAAGGTCCCTCCCAACCCAAACCATCCTGGGATTCTTTGGCTCCCCAGCTCCTCCTGCTCTGTGCATCCTCCGTGCCCCCTTCCCCTGCCATGGGGTCCAGCAACCCCCTTAGCCTACACAGCCCCAGAGCTGGCTCAGAATCACAGAACAATGAAGTTGGAAGAGAAATAACCACCAAAAAATAACCATCAAAAATAAGCACCAAAAAAACCCACCAAAAATAAAATAACCAGAAAAAAAAAAAACCACAAGAAATAACCACCAAAAATAACCACCAAAAATAACCACCAAAAAATAACCACAAAGAATAAGCACAAAAAATAACCACAAAAAGTAACCACAAAAAATAACCACAAAAAGTAACCACAAAAAATAACCACCAAAATATAAGCACCAAAAAAACCCAAAGAAAATAACCACCAAAAAATTACCACCAAAAATGACCACAAAAACCACAAAAAATCACCAAAAAAGCCCACCAAAAATAACTACAAAAAGTAACCACAAAAAGTAACCATCAAAAGTAACCACCAAAAATAACCACAAAAAATAACCACAAAAAGTAACTGCAAGAAATAACCATGTGGGCCTGGATTCAACACCCAGAAAAGTTAAGTTTAGGAAGGAGCCAAATACAAAGAGCACGGGGAGGGAGAAGGGAGAGGAGCCAGGAATTTGCATTCCCACGATTGAGGAGATTTATCTGCATTTCTAGTTAATAGAAGACATTAATTGATTCATGTTTTTTATGGCTGCACACTGAGCTATTTCTGTCTGGAAGGAGACACTCTTAAATGGAATGAGTCAGAGCAGACCTGTTATGTCACCCTGGGACCCTGCAAGACTGGTTAATAGCTCTGAAGAAATCAAGTTGCTTCACAGGGCTATTTTCTCTTCAGACATCAAAAGCAGAGCGAAAGGAGAGTAGTTCTGAAGGCTGAAAATGATTTTTTACACGGTCCTTTGCATTTGACAAATAGCAACAGGATAATCAAAGAGTTTTGCTCTTCACAAGACACCTCCACAGATGTCCCCGCAGGATTTATCCTTCCAGCTGAACAGGAGCTCCTGGAACGTGCCTGGGGGGAGTCCTGGCAGGTCCCAGCTCCTCAGTTCACTTCCTGCCGGATGAACTTTGCAAATCAAAAGAGAAGGAAAGCTTCTTTTTCATTTTTAAGATATTTAGGAAAATATAGGAAGGAATTCCTCACTGGGAGGGTAGGGAGGGACTGAGATGGATTTCCCAGAGCAGCTGTGGCTGCCCCTGGATCCCTGGCAGTGCCCAAGGCCAGGCTGGACATTGGGGCTGGGAGCACCTGGGACAGTGGGAGGTGTCCCTGCCATGAAAGGGGTGGCACTGGGTGATTTTTAGCTTCCCTTCCAATTCAGACCATCCTGGAATTCTGTGACATTCCTCCAAGAACTTTTTCCTTAAAAATGCACCCTAACCCTGACTGTAACCCTAACCCAAACCCAAACCGTAACCCAAACCTAAACCCTAACCCTGACACTGACACTGACCCAAACCCTAACCCTGACCCTGACCATAACCCTGACCCTAAATCTGACCCCACCCAAATCCAAACCAAAATCTTAACCCAAACCCAAATCCAAACCCTAATCCTGACCCCAACTCTAACCCTGACCCAAACCCTGACCCAAACCCTAACCCTGATCCTGACCCAAACCCAAACCCAACCACTGACCCTAAACCAAACCCCTCACCCTGACCCAAACCCAAACCCAACCACTGACCCTAAACCAAACCCCTCACCCTGACCCAAACCCAAACCCTGACCCAAACCCAACCCCAGCACCTTCCCAAACTCCCTCCCTGGGGCTGCAGCCAGGATCCCTTGGGGAAGAGGAGGCTGTGGGGCAGGGAGCAGTTCCAGCTGTGGGGCTGTGAGGCAGTTCCAGATGTGGGGCTGTGGGGCAGGGAGCAGTTCCAGCTGTGGGGCTGTGAGGCAGTTCCAGATGTGGGGCTGTGGGGCAGGGAGCAGTTCCAGCTGTGGGGCTGTGAGGCAGTTCCAGATGTGGGGCTGTGGGGCAGGGAGCAGTTCCAGCTGTGGGGCAGGGGGCAGTTCCAGCTGTGGGGCAGGGAGCAGTTCCAGCTGTGGGCTGCCCTCCTGCTCTCCCTGCCAGGACCTTCTCCCCTCTCTGGAGTTCTGATTCGAGGCACAGGACCTGTTTATCAGAGGGTTTAGAGCAGAGAACAGCAATGGCCTGATCTGTTTATCTCGGAGTCAATCAATTCCTGCAGGAGGAGGATGAGAACAGCCCCAGCTCAGGGAGGCTCTGAGCAGCTGGAAGCTGATGGACTCCGTGCCACTTCTTCAGGGATATTATTTGTGCTTTCAGAACAGAGCCACAAAGGCACAAATAAATCCAACTTCTCTGGGAAATTGTCCTTTATTCTGCTCTCTGGCAGGCACAGGGGGTGCCTTGAGCAGGTTTGTGACAGAAGCATTGTCCCTGCTGGGCACCAGAGCTGCTCAGGGAGTGCCAGGGGAGCAGGAGGAGGAGGAGGAGGAGGAGGAGGGGGGCTGCATCCTGCAGAGCTGTCCTGGGGGAATGGCCAGTCCTTGCTGCACAGCTCCTGCCCTGATGGGACCCTGCTGGAGACATTCCCAGCTCAGACCTTCCCAAAACCCATCCATGGCAAATCCTCACTCCTGGCTCTGTGCTGGGGCTGCCCTTCCCGCTGAGGAGCTCCCTGTGCTGGGCTGGCAGCTCACAGCAGCCAAAGCTCTGCCCTTGGGTGAGCACAGGATGAGCTGGACCTGCACCTCTGATGGCTGGAGAGGCTGGGCAGAGTTAAAGTGGGGATTTATTAAAAGGACTCAAATGATCCACCTTGGGCAGTGCAAGAGCCCAGCCAGGGCTGCACCCAAGATGGACCCAGGATGGACTCAGAGTCAGGAGTTTTCACCCTTTGATGAGTTCTGGTCCATTTCCATGCTGGGTTCAGTGTCCAGTCCCAGCTCCAGGGGATGCAGTCCCACCCTCCCACGTTGCTCTCCTCCATTCCCTGTTGTTTGCACTTTTTGGGGCTGGAGCTGCAGAGGTGTCCTTGGTTCTGGGGCTGGAAAAGGATTGTTCTGTGTGCCTGAGCTGTGAGGAGACCTTGCTGGCACTTTCTGTGGAGTTCAGAGTTATTTACCATTGCAGTGCAGAGCCTGGGAAATATGAACGATAAAACTGAAGGCATCACCTGAAGCTGCAGCCCCTGGAGCTGCAGAAAGGTCAGGAAGCCCTGAGAAGGAAAAGGTGAGAGGCCACTGAGCTCAGCATCAGAGCTGTGTCCCCTCAGCAGAGCCACACGGCTGTGGGGGTGTCACGTCTGTCCCCACATGGGCTCAGGGAGCTCTCAGGGTGACCCAACACTCCCTCACTCAGGGTGTCCCAGTTTCCCTCAGCTGCCAGCACAAACTGGGCCGAGCTCAGGGTGTTTCTGGCAGCCTGTGGGTGCACAAGCCCTGCCCTGGGGGCTGAGGGACAGCAGGAGCTCAGGGAGGCTCCTGCAGCCCCAAGAGCTCTCCATGCACCACCAGGACTCCCCTCTGTCCCTCTGGCTCTGCCTTCTGAAGCTGCCTGAAGCTCTCCATGCTCCTCCTGAGCACTGCCAGGACTCCCCTCTGTCCCTCTGGCTCTGCCTTCTCCTCCCCACACAAGCCCAGGGCTGTGTCCTGCACCCTGTGACCCACAGAAGGCTGTGGCAGTGACACCCAGGGTGACCCTGGGACAACAGCACTGCCTGCTCTCCCTTCTGAACCCAGCCCTTCCATCCATGCCTTCCACACAGGGAGGAGGAGCAGAACTCCCCAAGCTGCCTTCTCTGGGCCTAATCTGCATCACAAACTTTTATCCACAGCTCCCTCCATCACAGGCACTTCCAAACTCCTATTTCCCATTCCTAATCCAAACCTCAGGTTGTTCTCATCACCTATCTTTGAATTGGCTCTATTTTTAGTTTGCTGCTTTAAAATGAAGATGAGGAGATGCCTTTTATAGACTGAGCACTCCTGCTATCCGAGCAGATCTGAACTCAACTGTCGCGTTCAGATTTTCTGAAAAATCCTCTTTGCCCAGGATTTCTTCTCCTGGGAAGCTGAGAAGCCTCAGAGAAAAGGAAAACAATAATTATCTCATTTGCTTCTGCTGTGTTTTGCTGCTTTGGGATGTGGTTGGAGATTGTTTATCCAACAGGTGATTATTTGATTTGTTTCATGTGAATTATTTTAACTTAATGACCAATCAGGGCCAGGTTGTGTTGGACTCTGGAAAGAGTCATGATGATCATTCTTTGTAGCCTTCTGTATATATCTTTTCTCTATTCTTTAGTATAGTTTTAGTATAGCAATATAATATAATATAATATAATATAATATAATATAATATAATATAATATAATATAATGTAATGCCTTCTAAGAACATGGAGTCAGATTCATCATTCCTGCCACAGGGGACCCCAGAAAACACCACCCTGAACCTCAGTTAGTGGTACTGGAATAAACCCTGGTGTTTTATCTGGGCTGAAACAACAGGGGCCCTGGGCTGGCAGGACAAGCAGAGAGAGGAGTGGAGCTCCTAGAGAAAACATTGAAGGGCTGTGCTTCCAAAGAGCAATCCAGGAATTGTCAGCACAGAGCCCAGCCCTGCTCAGAAATGGGGCTTGAAGCACAGCTGGGCTCAGCAGACCTGCAGCTCTCTGCCTGCACAAATATTTTACATAAATATAAAATACAAATATGTTCCTTATCCTAGCTGGAAGGTGATCCTTGAGCTCAGCCTGGTCCTGTGCTGATCCCAGGGTTTGAACAAACTCCCAGCAGCAAATCCTGGAGTCAGGGAGCAGTTCCCTGGCTGGATTCCTTGTGGGGAGAGAAATTGGGCATGGGAGGAGGAGGGAAAGGAAGAGGGGAAGGAAAAGGAAAGAGAAGAGAAAAGAGGAGAGGAGAGGAGAGGAGAGGAGAGGAGAGGAGAGGAGAGGAGAGGAGAGGAGAGGAGAGGAGAGGAGAGGAGAGGAGAGGAGAGGAGAGGAGAGGAGAGGAGAGGAGAGGAGAGGAGAGGAGAGGAGAGGAGAGGAGAGGAGAGGAGAGGAGAGGAGAGGAGAGGAGAGGAGAGGAGAGGAGAGGAGAGGAGAGGAGAGGAGAGGAGAGGAGAGGAGAGGAGAGGAGAGGAGAGGAGAGGAGAGGAGAGGAGAGGAGAGGAGAGGAGAGGAGAGGAGAGGAGAGGAGAGGAGAGGAGAGGAGAGGAGAGGAGAGGAGAGGAGAGGAGAGGAGAGGAGAGGAGAGGAGAGGAGAGGAGAGGAGAGGAGAGAAGAGGAGAGAAGAGAAGAGAAGAGAAGAGAAGAGAAGAGAAGAGAAGAGAAGAGAAGAGAAGAGAAGAGAAGAGAAGAGAAGAGAAGAGAAGAGAAGAGAAGAGAAGAGAAGAGAAGAGAAGAGAAGAGAAGAGAAGAGAAGAGAAGAGAAGAGAAGAGAAGAGAAGGCTCTAACACATCCTGAGTCCATTCCAGGTTCAGAGGGGAGCTGCAGACCCCCTTTGCAGCAGGGGCAGATGTGCAGCAGCACCGTGGGCTGCTCTGCATTGCTCACACCAGTTGATTTTCTGCAGCAGGTCCAAGGCAGTGGCACTGAAATCCATCACAAGCTCCCAGTGTTGGCAGGAAATGGGCTTGGACTCAGCTCTGTGGCTCTGGGCTGAGCTCCAGGGTTCTGTGGCACCACAGGAGTCACTGGCAGCCCCAGCTCCCTGCTCATTCACTGGCTGGCAGGGCTCTCCAGCAGGCACAAGAGGTACCATGAGAAGAACTGTCCCTGGCCAAGGGCTGCCAGCTCCATGGATCCCTGTCCAGGGCTGGAATGCTGCTCCCTGCCCTGCAGCCACCCATGGAGGAAAGGAAAGAGCTGTTCCTGGTTTTCACCTGCCAGGCAGAAAATCCCAGGTTTAACCCACCCCCAGGTCAGGTTCTGGCAGCTCTGCTCCATGGAAACACCAAGGTGATGCCTTGGGAAGGCAAACCTGAGCCCTGTGGCTCCAAAACCTCTTCTCTCATGAATGTGGCATTCACATTCTCTGAAAAAAATCCCTTCACCCAGGGTTTTTCTCCTGGGAACCTGAAAGGCCTCAGAGAAAAAGGAGAACAATTCTTATCTCATTTGCTTCTCCTGTGATGTGCTCATGTGGAATGTGTTTGGAGATTGTTTACCCACAGGTGATTGTTTCATTGGATTCTGCTGTGAGTTGCTTTCACTCTTTGGCCAATCGGGGCCAAGCTGTGTCAGGACTCTGGAAAGAGTCACAAGTTTTCATTATGATCTTTTTAGCCTTCTGTAAGTATCTTTTCTGTATTCTTTAGTATAGTATAGTATTCCTTAATATAATATAGTATCATAAAATAATAAATTAGCCTTCAGAGAACATGGAGTCAGATTCACCATTCTCTCCCCTCATCACTGAATCTGCATTCACACAGATCATGAGTTCCTCCGAAGGAACTTTGGCAGATAAACTGTGCCCAACACACTGGCTTTGCTGGAGCAGTAGATTTTTGGGATTTTTGGGATTTCTGGGAGTGCTCAAGCTCTCCATCTGCCAGACTCTGACCATGTTGTTGTGGAGAGATCACAGATGGTTCAGAATTACAGATCCCTCTGCAAAGCCTCCTCTCTGCTGCCAGGAGTCTCCAGTTCTTCTCACAATATTTGAATTTCTTATTTGCAACCGGCAAGCAGGATTAAGAGCGAATGCAGCCCTGCCAAAGGCACATAATCCAGCTCCAGGGTGAGCCTGCATGGAGGTGAAATTCTCTGTTTGGGGAGAGAAGCAGGCTGAGATCCTCAGCGACACCATAGCAAGAAATCAGAAGGGCTCTTTATGCAAACGGTTCTTGATCATAAATAGAGAAAAACACGTTCTTCAAAGAGGAGCTGGTGGCAGGCAGCTGCAGCTCCACTTTCACAGACAGCTGGGCTGTACCTGCCAGCTCTTCCCCAGCTTTCAGCTCAGCTTTCAAAGGTATCTGCCAAAACATCCCCGGGAGCTGACAGACTTCCTGTGAAAGGGCAGCCAGGAACAGGCAGGGCTCCTTTCTTCTCCTCTCAGCCACTGTCACTCATGTTGTCACCCTGTTATTGCACACAGAAAGCAGAGGGATCCATTCTGGAGCTCCAGGTGATGATTGAAACCCATCCATGGTGCTCAGCGGAGGGCTGGGTGCAGCAGATGGGAATCAGGGGAGTGAAAACCTGGGGGATTTACCTTGGCATGGGAACTGGAACAGCAGAGGGCTGGGTGCAGCAGATGGAAATCAGGGAGTGAAAACTTGGGGGATTTACCTTGGCATGGGAACTGGAGGGAACCTTCCAGTGGGGAAGGAGAGTCCCAAGCTCTGGGTCTGTCCCACACAAAGCCAGGGAAGCCCTGTGACCTCCCAGATGCCAAAACACCCTGCTAATCCTGGGTGTGCACACCCAGAAAGGCCCTGGTGGCCTTTCCCTGCCTCAAACACAAGATTTTGTCTTCCACTGTCTCTAAGAGAGAAAGAAGAGACAACCCCAGTCCTGTCCTTGTCCCCTTTGATGAGGCCAAGTCAAAAATGCCCAAATCAGCGGATGGGTGAGGAATGGGATCTCCAGGAGACAAAAGGCTCCCTTTCCATCTGACAGCTGGCTCTGGAGCAGCCCCAGGGATCTCCTGGATCTCCAGGTGCTCCATGCCCAGCTTGTGGGCATCTCCCTGCAGCTCCAAGGAACAGAAAGCTCCAGGGAGGCTCTCAGAGCAGCTGCCAGCCTTTGTGCTCACTACCAACAGTGTGGGACACACTGGCTGGTGTGGGAATTTGGAATGAGTTTGAGATGGGACCTCTGAGCTGCTTTAGATGGTGTAATTTATTTTTCATATCTTCTACCTAGGCAGGAAGGGTGAGTTTGGCTCACACCTTCACCACATGGCTCAGAAGATAACAAGACCCTCAGTTACAAGACCTTTGAAAGATTTATTTATTGTAAATGCAGGCAACCCCAACGAGGGGAGAGAATGATGAATCTGACTCCATGTTCTCAGAAGGCTAATTTACTACTTTATTATACTATATTAAAGAATACTAAACTAAAGTAAAGAATACAGAAAGGATACTTACAGAAAGCTAAAAAGATAATAATGAAAACTCATGACTCTTTCCAGAGTCCTGACACGGCTTGGCCCTGATTGGCCAATGAGTCAAAACACTCACAGCAGAATCCAATGGAACAATCACCTGTGAGGTAACAATCTCCAAACACATTCCACATGAGCACAACACAGGCAAAGCAAATGAGATAAGAATTGTTTTCCTTTTCTCTGAGGCCTTTTAGCTTCCCAGGAGAAAAACCCTGGGTGAAGGAATCATGGTTAGGGAATGTGAATGCCACATTTATTGACAATAAAACACTGCTAACAAGGATATTTATGTTTTTGACCCAATCCTTAAATATTTTGTCTTATGGACCCATGCTACAGTGTGAGCTTTCTTAGCCAATCATGTTATGGCACACAAACCTACAGTAGTACACTCATAAATTCTTGTTACCTTTGTAACTACTTTTATTTTTCTGCATCTTAAACTCTAAAATCTAAACTTTCCTCCACTTAGCTTTACCTGTCTCGGCTTCAAACTCCAAATCCACATTCTCGCTTCTGTCACCTGAGTTTGGGAGCCTTTTCCAAGGTCTCAGATCAAATCCTGGCTTTAATTCTCATCTTTGGCTTCCAGGCCCAAAGTTCAGAGAGCTCCCTGCATTTCAGATCCCCCCAGGCTTGGAGAGCCCTATCCCAGAAGGATCTGTGCAGGTTCCTGGGGCAGCAGGACAGGAGCTCCCCAGTTCTGCTGTTTCAGTGCTCCATGCAGGAGGGGACACCAGGGGCTGAGGGGGTTTTGCTGCTGTTCCCCCATCCCTTCCCATCACAGACATCTTTTCATGAAAAATCCTTTCCTCAGGATTTTTCCTCCTGAGAAGCTGAGAGGCCTCAGAAACAAAATGTAAACAATGATTATCTGCTGCTGTGAGATGCAACAGGTGCATCTGTGATTGGTCTCATGTGGTTGTTTCTAATTAATGGCCAATCACATTCAGCTGGCTCGGACAGAGAGTCCGAGTCACAAGCCTTTGTTATCATTCTTTCCTTTCTATTCTTCGCTTAGCCAGCCTTCTGATGAAACCTTTTCTTCTATTCTTTTAGTATAGTTTTAATGTAATATATATCATAAAATAATAAATCAGCCTTCTGAAACATGGAGTCAGATCCTCGTCTCTTCCCTCAACATAAGACCCCTGTGAACACCATCACACCTTCCCACAGCCCTGCAGCCCCTGGAATGTTTCCCATGGCCTTTCCCCCCTCTCCTCCCACCTGGCTGATCCCAGGGCTATAAAAACCAGAGCTGTCCAGACTCTGCTGAGAAATGGCCGGGCCACGTCTGAGGGAGGTTAAATAATTCAGAGAGGCTTGAAATGTCCTATTGCGTCATGGAATGTTCCTGCACAGCTCCCAGGCCCCCCTCCCCATCCCAATGATCCCATTTCCCAGGCAATGCAATTAGGTGTCGGAATGTGCAGGGCTTGGGATTCATCTGGAATCAGGGATGTGGGTGATCTTAAACAAGGCAGCATGGAAATCATCCGAAATGATCCAGGATAAACAGAAAGTGATTCATTGGCATGCAGCGGGCTCAGGCTCCACAGCTCTCCATTGATGGGATTTCTAACAAGTGTTTAAGGACCCAGCACACCTAACCCTCAATTTTTGCAAATCTATTCATGGCAAGTTACAGGTGCAGGTGTGGAAAAAATGATCCTCCAAGTCCTGCCTTCGCCTGTAATAATGAGTGTGCTGCGAGTGGGGATTACTAATGATGGGGGCAGGCAGTAAATTCCAGCCTGGAGCTGATTCACTGCATGTTTTGTAGCTGTGCTGGGCCCAGGAAGTTGTGACAGGTGTAATATCAGACCCCAAAATAACAAATTAAGGGTACAAAGCAGCGCTTTGGGAAAGGAACTGGAACACAGAGCTGCAAGCCAAGCAACGGGGAACCAGCCATGGCAGCAGGGAACCAGGGCATTGTTGGAGGGGGGAATCAGAACTCTCAAACTGCTAATGAGGAGCAAATTAATAAATCTTTCTCTCCCACTCATCTCTGAATCATATTTACAGCAAATGGAGCAGCAACCCCACCAGTCCCAAGGAAATGGCTGTAAGTGGGGCTCAGTTTGGGGTGCCCCAAGGCACCAGGGTGTGCCAGAGGGGCAGGGGGGGCACCCCAGTGTCCCAGCCTGCAGCAGCTCCATGCTCTCCATCAGCTGAGGCGTCTGCACTGAAACTGGTTTGCATCCAGACCTGTCAGTGCTGAAATACAGAACCTGTCAGAGGCTGCTCAGCCTGCAGGAAAAGCAGCCAAGGATGGGCACTGAGGGAACACCATGGATGGGAGATGGTGGATCCCAGGGGAGGAATGACCTGCTCTGGTGCTGCACAGGATGTCCCAGCCCTGCTGTCAGTCAGTGGTGCAGATTTCTGGATTTAAGGGACCGTGGGAAAAACAGGTTTGGGCATTGTCACAGACATATTTTATGACAATTTTTTTGTTAAGATCTTTTTCCTTAAGAAGTCAAGAGGCCTCAGAAATGAAATGTAAACAATGATTATCTGCTGCTGTGGAATGCAATAAGTGCACCTTTGATTGGTCTCATGTGGTTGTTTTTAATTAATGGCCAATCACAGTCCAGCTGTCTCAGACTCTCTGGTCAGTCACAAGATTTTATTATCATTCCTTTTCCTTCCTTTCAAGCCATCTGATGAAATCCTTTCTTCTATTCTTTTAGTATATTTTTATTATATAATTTTCTTTTAATATAATATATATCATAAAATAATAAATCAGCTTTCTGAAGCATAAAGTCAAGATTCTCGAGTCTTCCTTCGTCCTGAAACCTCTGTGAACACCACCACAGGGCATAAATAAACAGCAGCAAAAACTGGCACCTGGCTGGGAGCACTGGGTGGCAGGTGACAAACTGGCACCTGGCTGGCAGGTGAAAATGAGTGTGGAGCACCAACCCCATGGGGGCCTGTAAATGTAAGGATGAGATGGGGGCACAAATGAGAGATGTTAACAGAACCCCTGACTGATTTTAACAGCAATTCTGAAAGATTTCATTTTAAATGTCTGTGTTTAAATTGTTTTGTACCGTTTGACTACTTTTGGTAGAGTTCTGGCTGCTGCCAAAGTGTCACACACGTCTTTTATGGAAAATCCTTTCCTTAGGATTTTTCCTCCTGAGAAGCTGAGAGGCCTCAGGAACAAAATGTGAACAATGATTATCTGCTGCTGTGGAATGCAACAGGTGCATCTGGGATTGGTGTCATGTGGTTGTTTCTAATTAATGGCCAATCACAGTCAGCTGGCTCAGACTCTCTGTCCAAGCCACAAATCTTTGTTATCATTTTTTAGGATTCCTTTCTATTCTTCGCTTAGCCAGCCTTCTGATGAAACCTTTTCTTCTATTCTTTTAGTATAGTTTTAATGTAATATATATCATAAAATAATAAATCAAGCCTTCTGAAACATGGAGTCAGATCCTCGTCTCTTCCTCATCTTCGGACCCCTGTGAACACCATCACACATCCTCACTTTGCAGCATCCTCACCAGGAACAGAAAATAACCTCCCTGTTTTCACACTCTTGCAGAGCCCCCAGGAAAACAAAGAAGATGCTGAGTGCTGACCAGAGGTTTTCATCTGAGTTATCATCTCTCCAGAGCTCCTGCTGCTGGCCCAGACTGCTGAAACCCAGGGAGCTCCATCCCACTGGGAAACTATTGGCAAGGTCTGAGGGTGGAAGTAAAAAAACAACCAAAACCAAAATAAAATAAAAACCAAATAACAGGTTTTTATGCAAAACCCCAGCAATATGATGTGGAGTAGGCAGTGTGGAGTGGATGAGTTTCCTCTCTGAGGTGTTTATCCCAAATCTGTGGCTGTAAATCCCTCCAGGCTGGGTGGGTGCCAGAGCTCTGAGGAGCCCTGAGGGCACAGCCCAGGCCAGGCTGGGACACGGGCAGTGCCAGGGTGCTCAGAGCAGGCTGAGGGAGCTGGGATTGCAATCACAGAGGGGTGAGCTGGCTCCTGTCTCCCACATGCGTCCCCGGAGCTCTGAACCCTCCCACGGCACCAGCAACAGCAGGAGCTGCTCCCACACAGGAATGTGGGATCCATCCTCCCTCCATGGGGGCTCAGTGCCCTGTGCCCTCCCAGTGAACCCCTCAGAGCTGCTGGTGGTTAATTCCACACAGAATTGAAAGCTGCTGCCTCAGAACCAGCCATCCAACCTTCTCCTACCTAACCTGGCATGAGATCAGCCCTGCCTTGTGCCTCACCACGGGGAATTCTACATCCTGAAGGGCCAGGATTCACCCCTGGACCATCCTGACAGCACAGGAACTGCCCATGGCTTGGGGAACACACACTGGAATGGCTCCAGAGCCCTCAGGGGTGCATGGCCCAGGGGAATGCCATGGAAGAGCCACGAATGCCAATCCTGCCCAGCCAGGGCATGGCACACACGTGGCTCTGCTGCTTTGGTATCCATGGTGCTTTGGCATGGCTCACGTCTTTGTCTTCTGCCCAAAATAGATGAGCTCTTAAATATTACTCAGCACTTGGAGTTCTGCCACAGCACAGTTGAGAAAACACCAAAAATGTCTCCCATTGCAGAGAAATATTGAGAGAAACTTCACTGGCTTTGTGCAGTGCAGGGCAGAAACCCCTGCACAGGGCAGGGTGAGGTTAACTAGGGCTGGAACTGGGAAAGGACAGAACCTGCTCATCTCAGTGGGAATAGGAGAAAACAGGACAGAACCTGCTCAATAGGAATAGGACAAAGAGCACAGAACCTGATCATCTCAGTGGGAACAGGAGAAAAGAGCACAGAACCTGCTCATCTCAGTGGGAACAGGAGAAAAGAGCACAGAACCTGATCATCTCAGTGGGAACAGGAGAAGAGAGAACAGAACCTGCTCATGTAGATAGGAGTAGGAGAAAAGAGCTCAGAACCCACTCATTTAAACAGGAATAGGATAAAATAGCATAGAACCCACTCATCTCAATGGGACTAGGACAAAAGAGCACAGAACCCACC